>NC_081414.1:826538895-826876895 GCF_030272615.1 Cryptomeria japonica | reverse complement strand
TTCCGGTCAGATACATGTTACAATGATAAAAACACACATTAAAAACCACAAAGCCTCAATCATCACCAATCACTAGATACAATCAAAATGTTTCCTTGTTTACCAGTTAAGGTCCTAATTCCCAGTTTCTTGATTCTTTACTGGTAAGCTCTCTCTGGTAGACCAAAAAGATTTAGATGACACAATATAATGTAAGTAAACATCAATAGACATGAATAGACATTAGTTTCCATCAATGACAACACAAATAACTGATCACAGTCATCCATCATGCAATCTCAAACTTTTCATCACAAATAGTCTTTTACCAGTTTAGTCATCATTCTCCATCTATATCAGTTATGCCAATCATGCCAACATTCTCCCCCTTTGACATTGATGCCAACACTAAACATCAACATACTTATCTGCAACTACTTTGTACTATTCCGGACCTTCTTTGTAACTCTTTTCTTCTCTACTACACTTCATATATCGGTTACAATTTATCTTCATTCCTTCTCCCATGACTTATCATATTTATTCTCCCATGTCTAATCATATTTCTTCTTCCCCTTTGACAGCAATTCCAATGGTGCATAAGCATCACCGATCATCAAATCTACTACTATTGTCATCAACATGTCTGCAAACTCATCTAAGTTTCTCCCCTTACGGAGTAGCCTACATCTCATCAATCCAAAGTGAAAAATAGTCATTAAGCCCACTAGATTGATGCATCTCCTACTTCCTAGTTCTTCTTGTGTAGGGTTCTGACCCCTAGTTTACCTTTGAGATACTCAAAGGTTGACTTCAGCAAGGGTTTAGTGAAAATGTCAGCTAGCTACTCTTTGTTTGTCATATACTCCATTCTGACTTGTTTTTCCTATACTCTCTCCCTTAGAAAATGATATTTCAATTCTATGTGCTTTGTTCTTGCATTTAAGATAGGATTTTATGAAATATTGATCACGCTCTATTATTGTCACAATAAATAGTTACTTGTGCAGACATATCAAATTTGAATCCTTCAAGCACATGTCTCATCTAGATTGCCTCTGTGCAATTCACTGATGCTGCAACATACTCTACCTCTATTGTTGATTGAGAAACACGATTTTTCTTCTTACTTGTACAAGCAACCAATCTACCTCCAAGAAGAAAAGCTCCACCAGTAGTGCTTTTTTGGTCATCAACATTTCCAGCCCAATCTGCATCAGTAAACACATTCAAAGAGAAATCACCTTTACAAGGATACCATAAACCATAATCTATTGTGCCTTTTAGGTACTGGAATATCCTTTTCAATGCTACCAAGTGAGTCTCGTTCAGATCCTTTTAAAATCTAGCAACCAATCCAATAACATGTGCAATATCAGGCCTGCTGTGAACAACATAATGCAACTTACCAATCATAGACCTGTATTCTTTCTCATCAACAGATGGTGAATCATCTTGTTTCGATAACTTGGAGCCTGTCACCATCGAAGTACCAATCTTTTTACAATCCTCCATGCCAAATATTTTCAACACCTCTTTAACATAATCAGACAGATAAATATTCCACCATCCAATTGCAAAACCTACAACCCAATGAAAAATTTAATTTCACCAATAAGAGACATCTCAAATTCTTTCTTCATCTCCTCAACAAAATCCATGTATAAGTCATTAGCACCACCAAATATGTCATCCACAAATGCTTCAGCTATCAATACTTTGTCTCCATCAATCTTTAGATATATGTTACTGTCCTCACTGGTACACTGGAATCCTATCTTGATCAGGTGTGCATGCAACCTTTCAAACCATGCTCTCCATATCTACTTTATTCCATATAGTGCCTTATGTAGTTTGCAAACCATATCTTTGTCCTTAGACAAAGAAAATCCATCTGGTTGTTCTATGTACACTTATTCCTCAAGGATGACATTAGAAAACCTGATTTAACATCCATCTAATAGACTTTAAATCCTTTAAATGCAACATAAGCAAGTAAAATTCTTACTCCTAATATTGCCATCGGTGCAAAGATTTCACCATAGTCTTCTCCTTCTTCTTGTGCATAGCCTTTGCAAACCAACCTTGCTTTATTTCTCACAACCTTGCCTTCTTTATTTAACTTGTTTCTAAAGACCCATTTAGTGCCAGTCAAATTCTTGTCTTCTGGTCTAGGAACAAGTGTCCAAGTCTTGTTTTTCTCTATTTGATTCAATTTATCATTCATTGTATTAATCAAGTCATCATCCTTTAATGCCTCTCTTAGTGTTTTCAACTCAATAGTAGAGATCAGACAAGAATTTTCTCTCATTTTCCTCCTTGTTTGTACACCTGCATTTTTATCTCCAATTATTTGTTCTTCTGAGTGATTAAGCCTGACATACCTTGGAATAACCAGTTCTAGTGTTGTGCATCCTGCTTCATATTCTTCATCACTTTCTACATTTATCAGTTGAGCACCTATTTCTGCAACATTTTTCTCATCATCCTTCTACACTTCTGGCTCTATAAACACAAATCTTTCTTCATGTTTCTCAGGCTCGGATCTATTGGTCTTATCAGATTTCTTAGAGAGTTCATCTACCTTCATATTTGCACTCTTAATAATCTTCTTAGTTCTCTTGTTATACCATTTAAATTCCTTACTCTTTGTAGAGTAACCAAGAAAAATACCATCATCACACTTTGCATTAAAAATTTTAGTGTAATCATCTCTCTTAATAAAATATTTATGTGATATTTTGCCAAGATCAAGGGCACAATGAAAAGTATAAAAATAGAGACAAAAGAATGACAAGAACAAATTGTATTCTCATCAATATGAAAATGATCAACTAGATTCACCTACAATGAATATAGGCCTACTTATATAGGCAAGTCCATATGGATGTACGAGCACACAATCATGACATGTGGCTCAATGAGAGACAAGGGTAGGTAAGAAATACTAGGGGTAGGTAGGAGAAATAATATAATATTCCACAAGAGGTGGATGACCCACCGAATGTGGAGTGTAACAACAAAATAAGACCACAAAAGGTGGAATTTCTCCTACAAGCTCTATCCCTATGTGCACACTTTCCTAAGTGTCTCAAATCCAAACTACGAAGAGATACATTATCCTAAGTTAACTTAAGTGTAATAATATCCATAATGAATATTTATTTACACCAACACCCCCCCTTAAGTTCAACTTAGGGGAATGAAGACTCAAGTCAACAATGCAAGATGGGTCTCAGCTACTAGGCCATGATAGGTGCCCATGTACAATAAATGCAAGCAAAACCATGCAATGCAATCTCTCACAAACGGAGAAAACCCAATGGGAAAAAACTCCCCCCAAAAGAGAGATGAAAGTACAAAAGACTCTCAAAGAAGGAAAAAACCTCAAAGAGGAAAAGGTCCCCCCATAAGAGAGGAAGGAGAAGTCAGCTGACCCCCCCTAATGACACATCCCACACCCCCAAGAGAGCTCTCAACTGCTGGAACTTACTCTTGGTGAAAGGTTTGGTGAATATATCTGCAACCTGCTCTGTTGTAGGACAATACTGCAAATCAATGACCTACTCCCGAATCAACTCTTGAATATAGTGCATATGGATCTTGATGTGTTTGGTCCGCTAGTGCTGGACTGGATTCTTTGAGATTGCAATAGCACTTTGATTGTTGCAATGTAGAACTATCAGTCCTGGATGGTGAACCCAAACTCTCTAAGAATCTGTTGAAGCCAAATAGTCTCAGTCACTGCATTAATAGCGCCTTGATACTCAGCCTCAGTAGAAGAAAGAGAAATAGCATGCTTCTTCTTGCTCTGCCAACAAATGGGGCCTAAACCAAGGTGAAAAGTGTAACCGGAAGTATACTTACGATCATCAAGATCGCCAGCCCAATCAGAGTCTGTGTAACCAACCAAGCGAAGTCCTGTGCCTATTACATAGTGAATCCCATAGTGATGTGTACACTGGATGTAATGAAGGATGTGTTTGGTGGCTTTCTAATGAAGCTCACGTGGTTCCTGCATGAAGCGGGAAACCATGCCAACTACAAATGAAATATCAGGGCGTGTATGGGTTGAGTAGATGAGACTACCCACAAGCTAACAATACAAAGTGGTATCAACTGGTGGAGAAGAACATCGAGCCTCAAGCTTGACTTCGGAAAGAAAGGGAGTCGGTGCAGGCTTACAATTAGCCATATGAAAATGTGCAAGTAGATCAAGAGCATACTTGGGCTGCGATAGTGTAATCCTGGAAGGTGACTGTGAAATCTCTATCCCAAGAAAGTAGTGCAAAAGACCTAAGTCAGTCATAGCAAATCTATCATGCAAAGAAGATTTGACCCTGCTAATGATGGATGTGGTACTCCCTATAATGATCAAATCATCAACATAGAGCACAAGTATCAAGTGAGAGTCATCTTGTCCCAAAATATAGACATTCAGATTAGAATGACACCTGGTGAACCCTGCTGAGAGAAGAAAGGAATCCATCTTGGCATACTAAGCCCTAGGGGCCTGCTTAAGGCCATAGAGAGATTTCCTTAGTCCGCAAACCAAGGAAGTATCCTGGATGAAACCCTGTGGCTGCTTTATACAAATCTCCTCATCAAGATCACCATGAAGAAAAGTACTCTTCACATCCATCTGATGTACAACCCAGCCATGAGCTGCAACAATAGCAAGTGTCAAGTGAATGGAGTTCATCTTGGCTACGGGCACAAAGGTCTTAGTATAGTCAACACCTCCTACCTAAGAGAAACCTTTCGCAACAAGCCAAGCCTTATACTTATCCACACTACCATCCGCAGCATATTTGGTCCGATAGATCCACTTACATCGAACCATCTTTCTCCCCTTAGGGAGATGGACTAAATCCCATGTGTTGTTCCTCATCAAGGAACTATACTCTTCCTCCATAGCTTGGTCCCACTCAGGAATCCCTGATGCTTCTCAAAATGTCTGTGGATTAGAAGCAATAGCAATGAATGCATGTGGAAGATCATGATGTTGTGATCGAGTTCTCTGTGTATCTGAAGGATCCCCAACAAGAGAACCTGCGAACTCAAGTGTCTGTCAAGCCCAACGAGGTCTAGGTGGAGGTGGAGAAAGAGGCTCCTCAACTACAAGTGGACCTTGCGGAGGTGTAACCCTGCAAGTCGGAGTTGAAGAAGTCTTATCATCTTAATCACTAGCATCACTATCCACAATGGAGGAAGGTGGGGGAGGTAGAGAGGCTAAGCTAGGAGAGATTTCCTCAAAGTAATCACTCGTCTCAATGAACACCTCATGTGTCTCAGGATCCATCAATCTATATGCCTTAACACCCTTAGGATATCCAACAAATATGCAAGACCGACTCTGAGGTTCCAATGCATTATGTTTCTGTGGAGGTATGCGAACCCATGCTGGACACCCAAAGACTCTGAAATGTCTCACAATCAGTTTCCTACCAGCCCAAGCCTCAAAAGGAGTAATACCTTGCAAAGATTTGTGAGGAACTCGATTTTGGATGTGTGTGGCACAACTGATAGCCTCTACCCTAAAGGTGAGATCAAGAGAACGTGCATGTATCATACAGCTAGCCATTTCTTTGAGAGTTCTATTCTTGCGTTCTGCAACTCCGTTCTGCTATGGAGTGTATGCGATAGAATGTTGAAGGTCAATCCCCTCAAATGTACAAAAATCCTCAAGTCTTTTCCTCACATATTCTGTTCCATTATCTGTGCAAAGAATCTTCACTACTTTCTCGGATTGCTTCTCCACACGAGTCTTGAAGTCTTGAAATCTATCAAATACTTCACTCTTATGAATAAGAAAGTAGACCCAAGTGAAGCAAGAGTAGTCATCAATGAAGGTGAGGACATAGCGGGCCTTAGTAAATGAAGGTGTTGGAAATGGACTTGCTACATCACTGTGAACAAGTTGACGAACTTCCAAAGCTCTCCAAGCTTTCCCTTTATCAAACTTTTCCTCAGGATGCTTGCCCATGGAACAACCTGAACATACACCCTCTAAAAAACTGATTCAAGGTAGACCTGTGACCATGTCTTTAGTGTTGAGCTGCTAAAGATAGCGGTAGTTGAGGTGACCAAACCGCTCATGCCATAGCTTACTTTTTGAATTTGAATGAGTAAGCAAGGCCCTAGAAGGTGAACTTGGCACAAAGTGGGAGAATGAATAAAGCCTTGAGTTGTCATTGACTTATCCCACTGCTACCAAGGCATCATCATCAAGTTCCTTTACCACAACTGAATCTGGTGTAAACTCAACCTTTTTCCCATTCCCATAGTGAATGATTTGGTAGATAGAGAGAAGGTTGGTAGACAAGCTAGAAACATAGAGAACATTCTCAAATGTTCCATCATCCATGTCAACTGAACCTTTCCCTTCAAACTCTACTTGTGTATCATCACCTATGTAAATGTGAGGTACCTTAGATGGCTCCAATGAAGAAAATTGCTCCTTTGTAGAACCCATGTGATATGAGGCACCTGAGTCAAGTATCCACTGCTGTGAAGAGCTTGTTGTAGCCACAAATGCTTGCCCTTTTCCCTTAGACTGTGAGGAAGAGGAAGGAGATGAATCCTTCTTTATGTAGGCAGATGGCAAGTTGATATTGTTTTTCTTAAGAAATTTAGTTAACTCATCAACTTGCTTTGTGTGGCATCGATGCTCATCATGACCATACTTCTTGCAATATGCACAAGTTGGCTTATCCCTCTTAGGTGGTGTCCCCTTCTTGGAAGAGGATGAAAAATTGCCTTGTGATGGAGAGGATGATTGTCCTTTTTCTTGTTGTGGCTGTGACTTAGATTGCTTCTTGTTGTTGTTGGAATCTTTGCCTTGACTTCCTTGATTCCCTTGATTAGCCACCAAAGCCTTGGACTTTGAAGACTTGAGAAACCCCAAGTTCAACAACTTAGATTGTTCCAATATCAACATTTCTATGAAGCATCAAATGAAGGCATAACATAGGAACTCCCCACTATCAAACGATGAGTTTGGAAGCTAGACACAAATGCTGCATATTCTGGTGCAAGCTTGTCCAACAAGTTGAATTTCAATTGAGCATCCTTTTCGTCAACTCCACAATCCTTAAGCTTTGCTCTTAGCTAATTTGCTTTGGTGACATAATCTTGGATTGTATCAAAACTCTTGGGATCCAAGTTGGTGAGCTCATTGTCAATCTTATAACCTATGATTTCGTCAACTTGACCATACAATTTCTGAACCATATCCCAAGCATCTTTGATTGTAGTACACTTTTCAATATGAAAGATGAGGTCATCTGATACATACTTGTGAAAAGTTCCAAGAGCCATGCAATTCTTAGTGAGCCATTCTAATTGAGCCTTGGGATCAGGTGGTGTTGCTATTGTTCCATCTATGTAATGTGTGAGACCTTTTTCCATTAATTTGCTCCATACTTTAATTTTCCATGATGCATAATTATGTGGAGTTAAAGGTGGAAATTTATGAGGACTCATTGCAACAAAAATGAAAGAGCACAAGGAAAGAGAGACATAATCACAGAAGACACCCCCCCAAATTCACTCAATCAAAGAACCCCCCGCAAAGGTGATGATTTGACACTTTATACTTAGTGCATGTACAATGAGAAACTTGCAAAAAATGGCAAAGTAGACTTCTAATTTCAATTTTAAAACTGCCTCAATAAGGCCAAAAGAGACTCAAACTAATAATGCAAGAGATCTAAACTAAGATCCAAGCAATTTACAAGTACCAAATAGGCCAAATAAGACCAATAGTTGAAAGTACAATTTCTACTTAAAATCTCTGAAATATGATCATAGATTATGAAAGTATATGAAAAAACATGCACTTTCAAAATAAACAACACCTAAAAAGGAGGTCATATGAGCTCAAACGAGGCCTTTGAAGTTGTAGAATTGAGGATTGGACAGGTATAGTTGAGAGAATCTAAAAATTTTGAAAACCCTGTTCATCTAAACCAGAAAATAACCACTCCACTAGGAAGAGCACGAAACATTAGCCCAAATCAAAAAAAATTGCACCCAAAAAGGAGCAAAATTGAGCAAGTTATGGGCCTCCAAAGTTGACCCAAAAATCCAAACTCCTCAATGGAGAGGGGTCTAAAAATTTCCAAAGAAAATGCTAACTGGGCGCTGACTGGGTGTTGCTGACTGGGCGCTGACTATGCGTTATTGACTAGGTAGAAGGTACAGATCCCAAAAAATAATTTTCAATTATTTTATTTTTTTATTTCAAAAAAAATTTTCAAACTGGAAAATAATTTTCAAAAAAAAAATAATTTTTTTTTTTTGAAAAAAAATCTGAAAATTCTGTACTGTACCACCCAAATTGGGCAGAAAATTTCCTCCACACCCAAAAATCGATTTTCGCCAAAATAGGTCGAATTTATACTTGATTTTTATGGAAACGGCCTCTCAGACGTAATAGTGAGGTTGAAAACGCTCTAATATGGCTCCAAAAAATGCAATCCCTCAGATCCGAAAATAGAAGCCCTCCACGATGTCTCCAAAAACCAATCAATGAAGCCCCAATGGCTCTGATACCATGTGAGATTTTGCCAAGATCAAGGGCACAATGAAAAATATAAAAATAGAGACAAAATAATGACAAGAACAAACTTTATTCTCATCAATATGAAAACAATCAACTGGATTCACCTATAATGAATATAGGCATGCTTATATAGGCAAGGCCATATGGATGTACGAGCACACAATCATGACATGTGGCTCAATGAGAAACAAGGGTAGGTAAGAAATACTAGGGGTAGGTAGGAGAAATAATATAATATTCCACAAGAGGTGGATGACCCACCAAATGTGGAGTGTAACAGAAAAATAAAACCACAAAAGGTGGAATTTCTCCTACAAGCTCTATCCCTATGTGCACACTTCCCTAAGTGTCTCAAATCCAAACTACGAAGAGATGCATTATCCTAAGTTAACTTAAGTGTAATTATATCCATAATGAATATTTATTTACACCAACAATTTACCCCCAAAAATTTTGAAATAACTTACACTAGGAGTCTTTCCATTCCATAATTCATAAGGTGTTTTGTTGCTACCCTTTCTGACAAGTACCCAGTTCAAAGTATAAACAACAGTGCTAACTGCTTCTCTCTAAAACATCTTCGGTACTTCACCTTGAATCATCATGGTTCTAGCAGCTTCAACAACTGTTCTATTCATCCTCTTTCCTATCCCATTATTTTGTGGAGTTCTAAGAGTTGACATCTGCCTTTTAATTCCATGTTCATCACAAAACTTCACAAACTCATCAGAAGTAAATTCACCTCCCCGGTCAGATCTCAAACATTTTAGATTCTTCCCAGTATCTTTCTCAACTAAAGCTTTAAATTCTTTAAATTTACTAAATGACTCATACTTTTCTCTCAGAAAAGTTACCTGCGTCATCTTGGAAAAATCATCAGTAAAAATCATAAAGTACTTATCACCAAAATAGCTCTTAGTCCGCATAGGACCACATAGATCAATATGAACCAAGTCAAGAATATTCTCTGAAGAGAAATATTTACTCTTAAAAGATACAGAGGTCATCTTACCCATCTAACTGTCCTTGCATAACACATTGTCCGGTTTCATAAGCTGGGGAAAACCTCTCACAATACTTGACTTACTAACTTTAATCAAATTGTCAAAATTCGCATGAAAAAATCTCTTGTGCCATAACCAGCTATCTTCAATCTTTGCCATCAAAAAATCATTCACATTAGTATTTAGATGAAATAGATTACCTCTAGTCTGCCTTCCATTAGCAATCAATTCTGCATTGTTTCCAAGAATCCAGTACACTCCACTTTTGAATTCATGTAGATATCCCTTATTATTAAATTGTCCAACACTCAAGAGGTTATGTTTTAGTCCATCAACCCAAAAGACATCATCTGCATTACTCTTCCCATTTAATGAAATTGATCCTTTATCTTTAACCATGCAGGGAGAGCTATTACCAAACCTTACAACACCTCCATCAAACTCTTCAAGGGATAAGAACTTACTTTTGTCACCGGTCATGTGGTGTGAGCAACCACTATCTATTATACATTCATCACTGCTATCCATGTGAGACACCAATGCCTTCTCATTAATCAGATCCTCCTTCACAACAACAAACACTATATCATTGTCATCTTCTTTTGATTCTTCATCGGTCACACCTTCATCCACTACAACATAACAATGTTTCTTTCCTTTTCCTTTGAATTTCCTAAACTTCTCTTTCTTATCGGTGTTAGGGCAATTAGCAGCCATGTGTCCGATTTTACTACAAGAGAAACACTTCAAGGGTAATTTACCTTTCTATTTACATGTTCCTCTAGGAAATCTTTTAGCCAGTAATGCCTCAAGTTCCATCAAATGATCTTCATCATCACCATAACCTCTACTACCGCCATGACAAGACCTGCAGTCATGATTATGACAAATATGTTTTCCTTTCCTTATTGATGTACTAGTTATTGAAGCCTTAAAAACAAATTCAGAAGGTTTAGAAACACCATTATCAAAACTATTTAGTTCAAATGCAATTAACTTTCCAATTAGAGAATCAATAGTGACTTTATCTTTAGAAATAGATCTCAGTTCTTGAATAACAATAACTCTTGTAGAATACTGTAGTAAAAGAGTTCTAAGAATTTTACTAACAATAGTATCATATTCAATCTTACCTCTGACACTCTTTATACCACCTATGCTTCCTTAATCTTTTCACCATATTGTTCTATGTTCTCACCATCAACCATTTTCATATCATCAATTTTCCTTTTAAACTGTCTTCCTTCGCCCTTTGTACATGTTCATCTCCTACATAAGTTAATTTTAATTTCTCCCATACCGCATTTGCCGCTTTTAATCCATGAACATCTATATACTCAGAGTCAGACAAAGTATTTACAATCTCTTCAAGGGCTTGAATATTTTCTTGTTGTTCTTTCAATTCATCTGGTGTCAAGGGACTGGTGGTAGGAGCAACATACTTGGTTACCACATGATTCCAATACTGCAAACCCATTCCTTTGATGTAGATCTTCATCCGATCACTCCATATCTGATAGTTGTCCTTGGTAAACTTGGGACCCTCCTTATTCATCATCTTTCACAACATCTTTCCCTCAAGTTGTTAGGCTTTCTTCACACAGAGGACCAATGCTCTAATACCAATTGTTAATCTTAGATGATCCAATTAATACTGAGAGGGGGGGTGAATTAGTATTAACAATAATTTGAAATCACAAACTTAGACTCATAAAACTTTCACCAAATCAAACATAGACCAATAATAGAGTCATTTACTAGTACTGGTATCTACTGATAAACATCTGCTAAACTGATATATCAATGTTGCACATTAAGTGTTCCTTAACCATGCATAAACTGAAAGTAAAGCATAACATCACATAAAAAATATTCACCATATGAGCACCATGATTTTCATGTGGAAACCCAAATAGGAAAGAACCACGGTGGGAATTGGTACCCACAAGAATTTTGCACTCTTTCGGAATGCGCCCTGTGATGGGGTTCACCTAGATTGCTCACACTTCACCTAGTTGGTGTTGCTCAATTCCACCAACCTCTCTAGGTCTAGCTATGCTCCAAGACCTCCAAGTCCTTCTCAATCTCTTCTAGGGCTTATTTCTTTCCAATCTCAAGTTGTTTGCAACAAGTGTTTAACTAGGAACCCTACCAATTCAAAGTGTTTTCCATATGCTCATTCTTGTTGTCTTGACTTCAACTTGTCAATTCACCCCCATACCATTGTGAGTCATTGAAGAGGTGTGGAGGTGGATTTTAACATGAAATGAATTCCATTTGGGTCCATTTTTGGTTTGCATCCATTATTCTTCCTACCGATTTCACCATTTTGCCTAGAAATAGGGCTACAATGAATGAGCCCCTATTAGGCCTCCAAAATCTGGTTTTTGAGGGTTTAAAGGAAAATGGTACAAAAGACCCTACAACAAGGATGTTTTTACTTCAAACACTCACCTATCCCCAAGTGATTTTGTTTATTTTGGTTTCGCAACTTGTCATACAATGTGCTAACCCAAAAATGAGGTTTTGAAGGGTTTCTAGGCCTCTTAACCGGCAGTGACTGATCAAATTAGTGAAATGGGAATCTAAAAGTATTTTCAAGGATTCTCCTTGCAATAGAAACTCTATATTAACTCCATGGACCTCTCCAAATGACTTGGTTGTGGTTTTGTGTTCACCTCTGCACTATGCATTCAAATTTCACCTTGTCTTCTCTAGCGGGGTTGCTCCTAGACTCACCTAGAACAAGGTGGCAGCCATATCAAAAACAACTTCCACAACTTGTCCCTACATATGTACACTATACAAGTTGTTTCCTTCCATTTCCCAATAGGCCATGATGGTAGCACAGAGGGATTTTATGGGGCAACCATTTTACAAGAAATTGCTATATACAAGCCAAAACTAGCAGATTGAAAACAAAACTATGAAAACACCAACAAAAACTAACTAAAAAGCTTGAAATGAAACAAATTAATTTGACATACACCAAAGAAAATCAATCCATAACTGTATCAATGGATTCAATCCATTTGTATTCACATTGTAAGCAAAATAAGACGAAAACAGTGATAACAGTCCGAAAATGAGTAGTTTCAAATTGTTGTTCATACAAAATTAAACTTCCAACCTTGGTAACTATGAAAGATGAGGTTACTATAGTATTCCCCATGTGTGGAGACATTCTAGGGTGTTGCGCTATCCCTAACTCCATCGCTAAGCACTTTTAGGACAAAAGTTGTCATGACAACTTTTACAACTTTTCACTTTTTGCATTGCCAACCTATAAAACCTATTTTAAGTCATTACTCATGACTTGTTAAGTGTTCCTAAGACCATACTAAACCTCCCTAATCCTCATACCAATTTATTCCACTTTTGACCATCAAGAAGGCCAATTTCCTACTCAAACTACTACTTATTTACAAAGTGCAAACCTAGGAAGAAAACCAACTCAACTAGACCTACACTTGACTCAAAATAAAAATAAAACTCACTCCTTGGACCCTTCTGGATTCCTTATTAGGAACTTGACTTGGTTAAGGTCAGTACAAGCCAAAATTGGATAAGGACTATGAGCCTAAGTCCTAGGTGCTCCTGCACCATTCTCCCCAAAAAAAGAAAACTAAGTCACCTCCTTGGGGATCAGATTTTGATCAATTCCTAACTTCTTAAAATTTGTCTCAAGTACCAATGTAGCTTTAGCATCATCCATATGCTACCATTTGATTAGGTTCTCCCAATAGATTTGATCCCTTGTCTTCTTAGCTATCCTTGAACTCAATACCTTTTCAACCTTTGGATTTAGTCTTGTTGGATTGAATATTGTTTACATCATCTAATATCTCTGAGTGACTACAATCTAAACCTTTAATTTGTCCTTTGTAAGCAACTAAGTCTTCTATGTTCAAAACCAGTGACAATCCTATGTCACCAAGTAGGTCCACCTTGTACACATTTTCTCCATACTTGGCTAGAATGGCACGTGTACCCAACCTTCTCATTTGTAACTTGTTAGGTACTCCTTGTTGTAGCCTTTCTTTGTTTATGTGCACCACGACAAGATCTCCTACTTGAAATTGTAGGTTCTTCCTTCTCTCATCAACTTTTTGCTTGATCTTACTTTTGTTCTCCATCAATGCTTGCTTGACTTATTCATGTACCTCCTTCATTGACTGAGAAAAGTCTTCTGCATATCCACTTCTTGTTTCTGCATTACCTAAGTCTCTTAACTCCAATATACCCCTTGGGTGAAGACCATAGACCACTTCAAAAGGACTCTTGCCTGTGGCTCTATTTATTATGTTGTTGTAAGCATATTCAACTTATGGTAGCATTTGATCCCATGTCTGACCATACTCTTTGGTAAGGCACCTCAATAAGTTCCCTAAGCTCCTATTTACCACTTCAGTCTGCCCATATGTTTGTGGATGGTAGGCTGATCCAAAAGATAGGTTGGTGCCAAGATTTTGCCAAAGTGTTTGCCAAAAATGACTCATGAACTTTGAGTCTCTATCTGAAACAATGCTCATGGGTAAACCATGTCTCCTTATCACTTTCTTGAAGAACAAATGAGCTATTTGGCATGCATCATGAGTAGTCTTGCAAGGTACAAAGTGGGCCATCTTACCAAATCTGTCCACAATGACATAAATGTTGTCAAATCCTCGCTTTGTCCTTGGTAAACCTACTACAAAGTCCATACTAATGCACTCCCAAGGTCTATTTAGTATGGAAAGAGGTTGGTATAAACCAGCATTTGAAGAAGTACCCTTGGCATTTTGACAAACAATACATGTCTCCACATACTTTTTCACATCTTGATTCATCCTAGGCCAATAGCAATACCTCTGAACCAACTCTTGGGTCTTATTGACTCCAAACTGACCACTAAGGTTGCCATTATGCTTCTCTTGTATGAGATTTTCTCACATTGACCCTCTAGGCACACAAAGTTGTCCACCTCTAAATAATAACCCATCTTGCAAGGTAAAATCTGAATACTCACTATGAAAATGATTTTGGTATTCTTTGCACACCTTGTAGGCATTTGATAAATCTTCATCCTCCAGGTATAGGTCTCTAAAACTATCAACACCTATGCTCCTTAATTGAATTTCTTAGATTGTCAAGATTCTTTTGCTCAATGCATCAACAACCTGGTTTAACTATCCTTTTTTGTGCTTGATTGTGAATGTGTAGGCTTGCATGTAATCCACCCACTTCATGTGTTTGTGACTGAGTTTGTCTTGTGAGTTTAGAAATCTTAGATTTTGGTTGTCTGTATAGACTAAAAATTCCTTAGGCAAGAGATAATGTCTCCACTACCTCAAAACCTGCACTAAAGCGTGTAATTCCAAGTCATAAGAGGAGTATTTCCTCTTTGCATCACTTAGCTTCTCACTATGGAAAGATATTGTTCTTTCTTCTTGGCTTAGGATAGCAGCTACTGCAACATTGCTTGCATCACATTCCACTGTGAAGATCTTCTCAAAGCTAGGCAACATGAACACCAGTTGAGTACATATCTTCTCCTTCAAGGTTTCAAATCCTCTATTTTCTTGTTCATTCCACTGAAACTTTTCCTTCATTCTACCTCTAATAGTCTCCAACATTGGTGCACATATAGCATTGAATTTCCTAATGAATTTTTGGTAATACTAAACTAGTCCATGGAAGCTTCTCACCTCTATTGTTGACTTAGAAGTAGGCCAATTTACTATGGCTTCAACCTTACTAGGATCCATCTTGAGGTTTCCTTGAGACAACACAAACCCAAGGTAAACCAACTCCTTCTTAACAAATTCACACTTGTCCAAGTTCATGGTTAGCTTCTCTTCATACAATCTTTGTAACACACTTTGCAAATGATTAATATGATCTTCTCTATCCTTTCTAAAAATGAGAATATCATCTAGATATACCACCACAAATTTACCTATGAAGTCCTTCATAACCTCATTCATGAGTCTCATGAAGGTTCTTGGAGTGTTGGATAAACCAAATGGCATTGCAAGCCATTCATAAAGACCCTATGTTGTCTTGAATGCAATTTTTCATTTATTGCCCTCCTTAATCCTAATTTAGTGGTATCCACTTTTAAGGTCAATCTTGGTAAAGTATTTGGCTTCACCTAAACAATCCATCAGGTCCTCTATTCTAGGAATTGGAAACCTATATCTAATGGTGATCCTATTTATAGCTCTAAAGTCAATCCACAATCTCCAAGTACCACCTTTCTTTGGGGCTAAAATGGTAGGTACAACACAAGGGCTAATGCTTTTTCTAATTAGGCCTGGGTCTAAAAGATCTTGGATTTGCTTGGCAATCTCAACATTTTGTTGGGGAGTCATTTTGTAAGCTGCCTTGTTAGGTAAGGATGCTCCAGGAATAAAGTCTATTTGATGGCTTATGGTTCTTTTAGGAGGTAAGGTGGTTGGTTGTCCATCACTCACTGTCCCTTTGAACTTCCTCAATAAGTCTTGAACCTCTATTGGCAAATATGGCTGCTCTTTCTTGTCTTCCTCTTTAGACTTCATTACTAATGCAAACCCTATACCTTCACCTTCCTCAAGTGTCTTCAAGAACTATTTTTCACTCACCAAAAGAACATTAGGACCTTCTTCCCTCTTCTCACCTTCCTCAAGGGTAGATTGAATCTTAAATGTGACTCCATCTTTCTTGAATGAGTATGCATTCTTAGCTCCATCATGAATAGCTTGTCTATCAAATTTCCATGGTCTTCTTAATAGAAGATGGCATGCATCCATGGGTAGGACATCACATAACACTTTGTCCTTATACCTACCAATGGTAAAATCCACCCATGCTTGCTCATTGAATAGGACATGTTGGCCTTTGTTCAACCAGGTGACTCTATAAGGGTTGTTGTGAGGTATCCTTTTCAATTTAAGCTTACTCACTGCCTCTTCTGACACAATGTTGTCTGTTGATCCTGAATCAATGATCACTTTGCAAACTTTGTCCATAATCTTGCATTTGATCCTAAATAATGACCTCCTTTGGCTAGGCTCCTCTTTGACAGGTTCTTTTATCAAAGTTCTTCTTATCATCAAGTTGTCACCTACCTCTGATTCTAAGGCAACCTCTGAAGTCTTGCTGCTTGAAGTCTCTTCTTGAAGATAGTTCACTCTCCTTTCACTATTCTGTGATGATGATCCCTTCTCTGGACACCTATATGTTGGATGACCAAGTTGGTTGCAATGGTAACACTTCATTGATGCAAAATATGAGGAACCTCTACCTTGTCCACTAGACCTTCCTCTAAAACCATTTTTTGACCCCCTTCCTCTATTGAATCCTCCTTTACTAGTGCCACTTTCTTGTTGCTTAGTGAGTTTAGACTCACCTTGTGTCCTTTGCTCTAAACTTCTTCCTCCAAAGCCTCCCCTATGGCCTCTATTTTCCTTTCCTCTACCTCCGCCCCTATTATTGCTTGAATCATGTTTTCTTTTTAGTTTTTCTTCCACTTTAAGGGCAAGTTGATAGCTTTGATGAACTCTCTTTGGGCTCATTAGACTAAGTTCCTCTTGGATGTTCCACCGTAGACCATTTAGGTACCTAGAAACTTTAAGACTCTCTTCTTCCACCACATGAGCTCTAAGCCTAAGTTTGTGAAACTCCTCTATATAACCACTTACATCAAGGTCTTTTTGTCTTAGGTTTTGTCTCTTCCTATGAATCTGCACTTCATAATCATCAGGGAGATATACTTCTTTGATTTTGACTAACACCCCTTTCCAAGAAGAGATGGGTGCTTTGCCCATTTTGTTTCTCTCATCTTGCACAAATTTCCACCATGTGAGAGAAACTCCTCTCATCCTAGACTTGGCCACTTTAACTCTTTGGGCTTCAGTTATGCCTTCACACTCAAGATGGTTCTCCATGCCCTCTATCCATTATAGAACCACTTTCGCTTCCATCTTACTGGTAAACAATGGCAATCCTTCTAGTGATTTACCACTTAAGGCTTTCAATGCCTTTAGGAAAGGTTCTTGTTCTAAGACAGGATCAGGTTCAGGTACTTTATCTATCTCTAACACCTCTTTACCCTTCCTTAAATTCTTCTTCTTCAACCTTTACCAACACTTCACCTGCCTTGGTTTCAATCTCACCAAGCTTACTTTCCAATTCAATCAACTTCTCCTTCAGGACTCTATTTTCTTCCTCCTGATCATCCACTTTCTTTGCCAACTTTGCATTGGTCACCATGCTATTGTCTCCTATAGATTCCACTATGGACATCTACTCACCTATCCCAAATCTTATAGGCTCTAACACCAATTTGATGGGGTTCACCTAGCTTGCTCACACTTAACCTAGTTGGTGTTGCTCAATTCCACAAACCTCTCTAGGTCTAGCTATGCTCCAAGACCTCCCAGTCCTTCTCAATCTCTTCTATGGATTGCTTCTTGCCAATCTCAAGGTGTTTGCAACAAGTGTTTAACTAGGAGCCCTACCAATTCAAAGTGTTTCCCATATGCTCATTCTTGTTGTCTTGACTTCAACTTGTCAATTCACCCCCATACTATTGTAAGTCATTGTAGAGGTGTGGACGTGGCTTTTAACATGAAATGAATTCTATTTGGGTCCATTTGTGGTTTGCATCCATTATTCTTCCTACCAATTTCACCATTTTGCCTAGAAATAGGGCTACAAGGAATGAGCCCCTATTAGGCCTCCCAAATCTAGTTTTTGAGGGTTTAAAGGAAAACGGTCCAAAAGACCCTAAAAAAAGGATGTTTTTACTTCAAACACTCACCTATACCCAAGTGATTTTGTTTATTTTGGTTTCGCAACTTGTCATACAATGTGCTAACCCAAAAATGAGGGTTTTGAAGGGTTTCTAGGCCTCTTAACCGGCAGTGACTGATCAAATTAGTGAAATGGGAATCTAAAAGTATTTTCAAGGATTCTCCTTGCAATAGAAACTCTATATTAACTCCATGGACCTCTCCAAATTACTTGGTTGTGGTTTTGTGTTCACCTCTGCACTATGCATTCAAATTTCACCTTGTCTTCTCTAGCGGGGTTGCTCCTAGACTCACCTAGAACAAGGTGGCAGCCATATCAAAAACCACTTCCACAAATTGTCCCTACATATGTACACTATAAAAGTGGTTTCCTTCCATTTCCCAATAGGCCATGATGGTAGCACGGAGGTATTTTATGGGGCAACCATTTTACAAGAAATTGCTATATACAAGCCAAAACTGGCCGATTGAAAACAAAACTATGAAAACACCAACACACACTAACTAAAAACCTTGAAATGAAAAAAAATACTCTAAAATACACCAAATAAAATCAATCCATAACTGGATCAATGGATTCAATCCATTTTTATTCACATTGTAAGCAATATAAGACCAAAACAATGATAACAGTCCGAAAATGAGTAGTTTCGGATTGTTGATCATAAAAAATTAAAATTTCAAACTTGGTAACCATGAAAGAGGAGTTTCTTATAGTATTCCCCACATGTGGAGGAATTCTAGGGCATTGTGCTATCCCTAACGTCATCGCTAAGCACTTTTAGGACAAAAGTTGTCATGACAACTTTTATTACTTTTCACTTTTTGCTTTGCCAACCTATAAAACCTATTTTAAGTCATTACTCATGACTTTTAAATAACTACTAAGACCATACTAAACCTTCCTAATGCTCATACCAATTTATGCCACTTTTGACCATCAAGAAGGCCAACTTCCTACTCAAACTACTACTTATTCACAAAGTGCAAACCTAGGAAGAAAACCAACTCAACTAGGCCTACACTTGACTCAAAAAAAACATCACACTCACTCCTTGGACCCTCCTAGATTCCTTATTAGGAACCTGACTTGGCTAAGGTTAGTACAAGCCAAAATTGGATAAGGACTACAAGCCTAAGTCCTAGGTGCTCCTGCACCACCCTATTAGGAGACTAGCCCGGTTAGGAGCTTACAAAGATGCCCTATTAGGAGTCACCTAGTTAAGGGATTTACCTTAGCCCTGTTAGGAGTTTTGATCTATTAGGATCAACCTCACAAGAGGATTTATAACTCAGATTTTGAGTCACTCTGTTAGGGTATTTTACAATGTGAGGCCTATTAGGACCTACTTGATTAAGGGATTTTGTTTGCTACAACTATTAGGAAACAACAGTGAATGATCTGTGTATAACACTCAACTGCTTGCTTGATTAGATGCAATTAAGATCATAATATGAAACACTTGGGCATATCTTCTTACACTTTTGTTCGGCTTCACACATTTCTTCAAAATCACCGACACAACAAAAATCAACTACATGAACATAAATAACTTTTACAACTAAGTCGACAACTAAAACCCTAAGACTTACATCATAGACATCAAAGATATTTACAAATCATTACAGATCATCATATATATTATTACAATCAATTTACAAATCAATATCAACTATTGAATGATCATAAGTCGTCATGGCAAGTCAATGTTATACAAAATCAAATCCTTAGCACATTCCCAATAAATTCCATCTTGATCGTGCCAAAACATAATTCAAACACTTCACACAGGTTGTGCCACATCATTATCAACATGTGAACTTGATGTAGATCACCGCCAAACTAAAAATCATTAACAGTTAAGAGAATTCTTTATCAGTCCTTAAACCCTAGAAAAAACTTAACATAAATTATAAACATAACTTTCGGTTGTTACAACATAATGCAGTTCCAGTAAGATACATGTTACAATGATAAAAATACACATTCAAAAGCACAAAGCCTCAATCATCACCAATATCTAGATACAACCAAAATGTTTCATAATTGGCTTCTTTTTTCCATACATTTCAATAGGTATAACTCAAAAATTCCCATTCAAATTCGTACACAATTTTTCTTCTCTCTTACATTGAGGCTTCAAATCTAATTTTCCTCCAATTAGCTTTCTTTCTCTAAGTATTACATCTAATAAGACTCAATAATCCCCTTGAAATCATAACCAATTTTTTTGTGTATTAATAATAAAAAACCTTTTCAAGTTTGTAAAGTGAATTCTATTAGGCTTTTGTTACATTTGTAGAATATTTTTTTGCACCTCTCATTTCAAATAATGTATACACATTTTCAACACTTCTTTATCTTTTCACATGAAATTTCAACTTAAGGACTAGTTTTCATATAATTTTTGATAAGTTAATTTTATAAAATATTTTTCCATTTTGCAAAGTTTTATAACCTCCTTTAGGGACTAGATACTTTAACAAACATTTTCGCTTTCTACAATTGGATCCCATTATTTGAAGTTGTATTAAATGCTTTGTCCATAGTTACTTCAAGTTTTTGAAAATCAATGCCTTATATTGCCAATTTAGTTTTCTCGTATTTTCTATTTGAGGTTTGTTATTATTCTTTTTCTATCAACTTACATATAAAGTCTTGCTTGTACTATGCACTTTTATAATTTTGTATACGTTGTGTGGCCTATTTATAGAAGGAATACATTTCCTTTGATATAAATGCCTATTATTACATCCTACCCTTGACCATTGTGACCTAGACAAATCTCCTAACATTTTTTTCTTTGATCATGCTTGAAGGCTTCCATCTAACACTAATCTTCCAAAAAAATTTCTAACAAATTGTCAAAATATTATGTTGAATTCATTATTTTTTTTATCAACAATAAACATTGCACACTCTGTGTTTTAAATATTAATTTTCTTTTTCCTTCTTTATAGTTGTAGTGGTAATCTACCCTAGACATAGTGTAGGATAAGCCTGTGCCTCACTTTTAAGAAACAACACTACCTACATAATCTAATTATCACTTTTTAAGTTCTTCCAAACTAACATTTAGTAGTTTCAAAGCTTCTTTTTTTTCTAATTTTTACTACATTTTTCTCAATATTACTTTTGTTAAACTTTGATTCTTTTTGTCTTCTCAATTCTAGGTCAGATATTGAAAACATTTTTCTTTGAATTACTTTAACCAGTGTTGTAATATAATATGAAATAATTTACATTTTCTAGAACCTTAGGGTAATAATTTAACACCATAATAACAATATTCAACTTATGTAGCATTATACAATAGAAAATAACATTAAATGTACTATGAAGTATTTTACCTTAGTGATATGAGGTTTCCAAAATCTATAATTCTGTTATTTTTGGGGGGGGTTTGATTGTGTGACAACTTTTTGCATCAAAAGTATCTACTCTCCATACAATTCCAATCACACATTTAACCAGAACAATATATTACTAGGGATACATTGATTGGAAAACTTTCAGCTTTTGAAATTGAGGAATTTGGTCATGTTGCTACTATAAAAACTGATTTGGCCTTCAAAGCATCAACATCATCTGCTCCATCTTTTGACAAATCAGACTGGAGAGCCTTTTATGTAAGAGAACTTGAAGAAACCAGGAAGGAGAATGAAGAGCTTGAAGAACTTGAAGCACTATTTGCAAGAAAAATGCCAAAAGGTCCATTTGGAAGTAAGTATGAAGGTAAAGCACCCTTTAAATGTTTCAACTGTAATAAGATTGGTCATATGGCTTCAAGATGCCCTGATAGACATGCTAGACTAAGAGAAGAAGCTAGAAGGACATACAAACCTAATCCTGAATATTAGAGATACAGATTTAAGAAAAACAAAGATAAATCTTGTTACATTGTTGATGAAGGTGTGACTGATGATTCTGATGAGGATCCAGCAGACAACGGATGGGTCTTTGTTGCTATAATAGAAGATCAACCGGTACCTATTACTCCACTGATAGAACAAGCCCTAGTAGCTAAAGTTGAATCAAAGGATGAATGGATTATTGACTTAGGATGCTCACATCACATGACTGGAGACAAAGGCAAATTCTTGAACTTTCAAGAATACAATGGAGGTTTAGTGAGATTCGGAGATGACAAAGCCTGTTCAATCAAAGGTAAGGGTTCAATATCTCTTGATGGTAAACATAACACTGACAATGTTTACTATGTTGAAGGATTAAAGCATAATCTTTTAAGTGTTGGTCAATTAGTTGAGAAAGGTTTTCAGTTACAATTTAAAAATGGAAAATGCAAAATTATGAATAGAACTGGTTTGGAAATTGCAACCGGTAATCAGACTAGAGGTAATATCTTTCATTTGAATAACAGTGAAAAGGCATGCTTAATTGCACATATAGATGAAAGTTGGCTATGGCATAAAAGACTATGTCATGTAAATTTTGATTGAATGGTAAAAATCAGTACTTCTAAGGCAGTTAGAGATCTACCTAAAATTATGAAACCTCAAAATACAATTTGCAAGGAATGTCAATTTGGAAAACAAGTTAGAACTAGTTTCAAAAGTATTCTAGAAAAATCCAATAATGCTCTTGATTTAATTCACACTGATTTATGTGGTCCAGCTAGAACTAAAAGCTTACAAGGTGATAGATATTTCATGCTAATTATTGATGATTATTCTAGAATGTGTTGGGTTACTTTTCTCAGGGAAAAATTAGAAGCACTTGGGAAGTTCAAACTATTCAAAGCAATGGTTGAAAATGAAACCGGTAAGAAAATTAAATGTTTAAGATCAGATCAAGGAGGAGAATTCACATCTAGAGATTTTAATACATTTTGTGAAGTAAATGGAATCAAAAGATAGTTATCAGCACCTCAGACACCACAACAGAATGGAGTTGTTGAAAGGAAAAATAGAACTATTTTGGATGCAGCAAGAAGTATGTTATCAGAAGCAAATCTACTACATGTGTACTAGAGAGAGGCAGTAAGCACTACTGTCTATACATTCAACAAAGTTCACATCAAAGGTGATGCCAGTAAGACCCCTCATGAACTATGGTTTGGTAATACTCCTACTCTTAAGTATTTCAGAATTTTTGGAAGTAAATGTTATATTAGAAGAGATGAGTATATTGGCAAGTTTGATCCTAGAAGTGATGAAGGAATATTTCCTGGTTATTCATCTAAGAGTAAAGCTTATAGATGCTTTAATAAAAGATTACAGAAAATTGTTGAGAGTACAAATGTAAAGATTGATGAACAATTCAGAGGAACTTCAAGGTATATAGACTCTGAACCGGTAACAAAAATTATGACAAATGAACCAATAGTAAATCCACCGATACAGAATGATGATCTAGTTACTCCGGTATCATCAGAGGATACCATAGTAATTGAAGAAAAACAATAGACTAAGACACCCCGATATGTAAGACTGAATCATTCTGAAGATCAGATAATTGGAAGCAAATTTAAAGGAGTCATGACAAGAGGAAGATGGGAAAATGAAGAAGTATGTCTTATTTCTCAAATTGAACCATTATCTATCAATGAGGCATGTGAAGATAAATTTTGGATTAAAGCTATGGAAGAAGAATTAGGACAAATTGAGAAAAATAATACTTGGACATTAGTTCCTCGGCCTGAAAATAAAAATGTAATTGGAACGAAATGGGTATTTAGAAACAAACTCAATGAAGATGGTAAGGTTGTCAGGAATAAAGCAAGACTAGTGTGTAAGGGATATTCTCAGAAAGAAGGACTTGATTACAATGAAACCTTTGCACCGGTAGCCAGAATTGAGGTAGTTAGATTATTCTTGGCCTTTGCAGCTCACAAGGATTACAAAGTTTATCAAATGGATATTAAATGTGCATTTTTGAATGGAGATCTTGAAGAGGAAGTCTATATTGAACAACTTGATGGATTTTCTTTGACAGATAACAATGATATGGTTTGCAGATTAAGAAAAGCTCTGTATGGACTAAAACAAGCTCCAAGAGCCTGGTATGCAAGATTGGATAAGTATCTTTTAAAAATTGATTTTACTAAAGGAAATGCAGATAGCAATTTATATTACAAAGTAACTAATGATGACATTTTGATTATGGAAGTATTTGTTGATGATATAATCTTTGGAGGAGAAGATGGATTATGCAAAGAATTTTCTCTTAAAATGCAGCATGAATTTGAAATGTCTATGATTGGAGAAATAAAATTCTTTTTAGGATTGCAGATTTTACAGACTGATAAAGGCATATTTTTGAGTCAATCTAAGTACTTGAAAGAACTACTCAAGAAATTTGGGATGGAGAACTCTAAACCGGATACATCTACACCTATCAATCCAACTAGATACAAATTATCTCAAAGGGATGCATCTACACCTATTAATCCAACTAGATACAAATCTATGATAGGAGGTTTATTGTATTTGACACAAACCAAACCTGATATTATGAATGCGGTATGCATAGTTTCTAGATTTCAGAGTAATCCCAAGGAAAATCATGAATCAGCAATAAAAAGGATTTTCCAGTACTTACAAGGCACAACAAATCTTGGATTATGGTATCCTAAAGATGAAAATTTTGATCTATATGCATACATAGATGCAAATTGGGCAAGAGATGTGGCTGATAGAAAGAGCACCACTGGAGGAGCATTCTTTCTTGGAAAGAGATTAGTTTCTTGGTTAAGTAAGAAATAAAGTTGTACATCTTTTTCAACAGCAGAATCAGAATATGTTGCAGTAGCAACAAATTGTACACAGGTACTTTGGCTTAAGCAAATGTTGAAAGACATAAAGGTAAAATGCAAGGAACCTATTACTATATATTGTGATAACACTGCAGCAATTGATATATCTAAGAATCCAGTATTACATTCTAAAACAAAACATGTTTCTATCAAACTAAATTTTCTAAGGGAAAAAGTTGAAGAAAAGGAAATAAAACTGGTTTATGTGAATACTAAAGAACAGCTTGCAGATATTTTTACAAAACCTTTGCCTAAGGAAACTTTTGAGTATCTCAGAGATTAGCTTGGAGTCTTACCTCCACCGGTAGAGACTTAGACAGTTGATGATTGTCATCAACCAGTAGAATTAAATGGATAAATCTTTTATTCTGGTATTTGATGAGGAAGCTACTTCTCAGGGGGAGTAGTTGGTATATTGAATTGGTTGGTATTTTGTATGAACTTGACCTTTTTGTGACTTTGGCATTTGATGTCAAAGGGGGAGAGATATATGGAAAAACATTAAGGAAAAATATATGGAAAAATGCATTATCTTTTTTTGAGGAGAGATTGGTATTGTAAATAAATCTTTGTATAAACACATATTACTCCTAAGGGGAGAATTGGTTTTTGTACTTGGCATTTCTATTTTGGCACTTTGATGGTTTTTCCATCTTGTGTTGCCATCAATGCTAAAGGGGGAGATTGTTGGTATTTTGGTATGGTTTTGTCATTGATGTCAACACGTGCTAAATACACCTACTTTGGAGATCTAGCAACATTCACCGGCAATCAGTAAACTATTCAAACAATCACCGATATATGGTTAACCCACAGGATATAATGTTCACCGGTACCTACAATGACATGGAAGACACTTGGTAATGTCGAAGACATCATGTGGACACTTTTCCTTGAAGTAATATCATTGGTATATTCTTATTTGCATATTTGCTTTTATCGGCAAATAGGTCCAGGTTATCTAGGGTTACACCGACAGGTTTATCTTTTCCAGATCAGCATGGCATGCTATGGAGATGATTTATTATTGTTATAAAAGCATTAAGCTGACATGTTCAATCGGTTATTGCATCGGATATAGTATTATTTGTAAAATGTTTTATTGTAATATCTTGTAGAGTCGACCTACTAAAATTGGTCTTAGGGTATGGTATAAATGTAAGATCTTATTTGTAAGATCAAATGTGGAATGTGAAAAAGATTTAAGGAAGGATATACATAAGATCAAGCAAAGATATACACGAAGACATCATTTGAAGGTGAAGTTAGGTTTTTGTAGAAGCATATCAGCATTACACTGGTACTAAATCCAGCATATAAAGATGCTATTTTGTGCAGTACATTCTCATTGGATTTAACCATCCAATTGTAGTCAGTGTGACTCCCATTCATGTTTGAGCAGTGAGCTCTAGGCTGTTGGCCTTTCTGCATGTGCAAACCCAACTTTGTACACTTACTATCTGTAGTAGTATCATCTGATTGTGGGTAAGGTTTCCCACCATAGTTTTTCCCCTTACAGGGTTTCCATGTACAAATATTTGTGTCATGTGTTGTCGTTGACTTTGTTCTTATGTTTCATGCATTAATTCTTACTGGTATAGCATTTCCTATTAACACTATTTATCGGCACAATTAACTGTCTTATCGGTATTAAGCAATAAGTTGGTTAATAAGATTTTGGTTTGAATTTATTAGACAACTGATTCACCCCCCCCCCTCTCAGTTGTCCCCGGGACCTACACTAATTAGGATTTGTGGTGTCTAAGGGAACCTTGGAAATGGATCCAAGCAAAGTGGAGGCAATCTTGAATTGGCCTGCACCTAGAACAAGGACTGAGGTAAGGAGTTTCCATGGTTTAGCCCAATTCTATAGGAAATTTGTGAGGAACTTCAGTGGCATATGTGCACCAATCCTTAACACCATAAAAGGAGGCTTTAAAACTAAGTTTAGATGGACTGAGCAAGCTGACAAAGCATTTCAAATGTTGAAGCAAGAAGTAGCCACAAAACCTATCCTACTCCTACCTACTTTTGACAAGCTATTCACTTTGGAGTGTGATGCAAGTGGAATTGTAGTAGGGGGTGTATTGAGTCAAGAGGGAAGACCTGTGGCATTTTTTAGTGAGAAGCTCAATGAAGCAAAGAAGAAGTACTTAACCTATGACCTAGAGTTGTATGCATTAGTGTAGTCTCTAAAGAAATGGAGGCATTACCTACTCCCAAAGGAATTTGTGGTGTGCACAGACAACTAGGCATTGAGTTACATTAACACTCAAGCGAAGCTTAGCAATAGACATTTGAAATGGATGGAATACCTTCAATCCTTCACCTTCCCCATCAAGCATAAGAAGGGGCAACTTAACAAGGTGGCAGATGCCTTAAGCAGGAAGTTGTTGACACTTCAAGAGTTACAGTTGCAGAGCATAGGAATAGAAGGTTTCAAGGACCTCTATGGAGGAGATGAAGACTTGTCATCAGCTTACAAGGTTTGCAAGGAGTTTGAGAACCATTTCCATGGTGAGTATGCAGATTACACTCTCCAAAATGGTCTCTTGTTCAACGGTAATCAGTTGTGTGTACCAAGAGGATCCCTGAGGGAGAAACTCATCCAAGAGAAACACAATGGCAGCTTGAGTGGACACGTTGGGATTAACAAAACCTTAGACTTAGTACAGAGGTACTACTATTGGCCAAAGTTGCCAAGAGATGTGAAAAGGTATGTAGAGCAATGCAGTGTATGCCAAAGAGCAAAGGGAGGATCAAGCAATGCTGGTCTCTATCAACCATTACCGATCACAAATAGGCCTTGGGAATGTATAAGCATGGACTTTGTAGTAGGACTTGCCAAGACTAAAACAGGTATGGACAACATCTATGTTGTAGTAGATAGATTTTCCAAGATGGGCCATTTCATTCCATGTAAGACTACAGATGATGCTAGCTATGTTGCACATCTCTTCTTTAAGGAGATTGTTAGGATTCATGGACTCCCTTTAAGCATTGTTTCAGACAGGGATATCAAGTTCATGGGCCATTTTTGGCAAACATTATGGAGGAGACTAGGAACTAACTTGTCATTTAGCTCAGCTTACCATCCCCAAATAGATGGTCAAACTGAAGTCATCAATAGGGTGTTAGGCAATTTGTTGAGGTGTTTAACTAAGGAGTATGGTTAGACATGGGACCTAATCATTCCTCAAGCAGAGTATGCATATAATGATAGTGTGAATAGGACCAATGGTAGAAGCCCTTTTGAGATTGTGTATGGCAAACATCCAAGGGGAGTATGTGAGTTGAGAGACCTTGGTATTTTGGAAATGAAGAGTGGGCAAGAAAAGGACTTCACTCAAACCATCAAGGAAGTCCAAGAGCAAGTTAAGAAGGCCATCCTTGAATCTACTCAAAAGTTGAAAGCCAAAATGGATGAGAAAAGGAGAGAAGTTCAGTTCAAGGTGGGTGACTATGTGATGGTCCATTTGAGCAAAGCTAGGATGCAAAGTGGTAAGGCTACCAAACTGCAGATTAAGTGGGTAGGACCTTGTAAAATTATGGCAAAATATGGTGAGAATGCCTATAAGGTTGATTTACCTTTAGACTTAGCCATTTCACCAGTCTTTAATGTAGCTGACCTAATCATGTACAAGGGTGAAATAGCAGGGCAAAAGGAGAACCAAACCAAGGTGTTGTAGGACCTAGATGTTAATGTCTTACCACAAGTGAAGAAGCTTATGGCAAAGGAGATCTTGGAGTCAAGGGTGAAGAAGTCTACTGGACACCAGGTCTACATTGAGCACTTAGTGAAATGGGTAGATCAACCAGTATCTGAAGCTACTTGGGCGGAGGAGAGCAAGTTCAAGACACTTGGCATAGACCCGGCTCTCATCTCTTCTTCTATTTATTAGTTGTATGCAGAGAGGGAGTATGGTGCAGGAGCACCATTCCAAGCTCTCCCTCCTTCTTTTTTTCTTGGTGTTATACTTCCTTTGAAGTCTTTGTATATAAAATAATGAGCCATGTGCTCATAGGTCCTAGTTAGGGTCCTAGTTGAGGTCTTAAGGGTTATAAGTCAAGATTGAGGATTTCTTGAAAATTGAGGGTATGTGTGCCTTGGAGGTGTTTAGGGGTCCTTTATAGCATGGTGGTGTCCTTAGGTTGGCCCAATGTGGGTCTAGGAGTCAAGAAAAGCAACATTGGGAAAGTTGCTCAAAAGTTGCAAAAGTTGCATGACAACTTTTAAAAGTTGTCAAGCAACTTTTCCACCATGAGGTCAAAATTCTTAGTTTGGCATGGACAACCCTAATATGGACACACAAACTAAGGAGAGGGTAGTATAAGTGTTTCCAAATCCTAAGTTAGTGGGTTGGATGTCAAACATTGTATGACCCAAGCAAAGTGACCTTACTGAGACTGAAAATTGGTTACCAGTCAGTTTGAATGAAGCTACCGAGCAAGTTAATGGATTGAATTGCGTGCAAAAATATGTGGAGTGACTTATATGGTGTAAATACTTTGATTGTGAGCAACTAGATTAGGTTTTTATTTGTAGGGTGTGTGTGTTTGTAAATACTTTGTAAACTATCTTTTCTCTGTCCAATTTTGGACTGGTTTGTGCAAATGAAGTCATAACTCCATTCCCCATTATGGAATCACCATGAAACCATAGGGAATGGAAGTGAAGACCTTGTACCATATTACAATACAAGTAGGGCCCATGAAAGTGCAGGGAGGCCATGTAAAGACCCACTCCTAGGTGAGACTGGATAGTGCCCGACTAGGAGAGGTCAAGTTGTAGAGGTCTTGAAGAGCAAGGTTGGTGAGAGAAGAGTGCACCCTTTGGGGTAGTTGCAGAGGGGTGAGTGAAGCACCATTGGTGTGAAGGAGGAGCCTCCACCAATCTAAACAAGGTGGCAAAAATACAAAACATTCATTGAGACCCTAGCAAACCCTAAAAACCCTCACAAAAACCCTTGAAAACCTTAAAATCCACCTAGGGCAGTGTACGGACACTTGGAGGCCTAAAACCTAGAAAATCCTTAATTCCTTGCCAAATGAATAGGAGGTCTTTTGGGAAGTTTCACAAGCAAGTGCATCATTTGTGAGAGGGAGCCCTAAAGGATCGGGTAGGAGGCCTAATTGGTCCTAATCCTTGTAGCCCTATTTTGTAAGCAAAAAGACAAAATTGTGAAAACGGTAAGAGGTAGGAAGCTTGTAACCTCTTGGGGGCACTGGAATGGGTGGAAGAACCATGAATAGACTTGACCTAACCTTGTTAAGACCTTGGAAGGTGTGGAACAAGCCTAGCCCTTATTAGCCATAGTAAGGGGTTTTGAGTCTCATGAGTAGGTGAGACCTTAGGAGCAACATTGCAACTCATTGGTGGGTGGATTGGGTAAGGTCAGGGGATTCCTCAAGCTAGGGAAGTCCTAGAGACCCTAGGGTGTGAAGAGAACACCAGGTGATCCAAGGAAAGGATCCAAGAGCATAGACTAGGCTAATCTATCCCAAACCCCATCCCATCAGTGAGGGGAGGGAAGGAGAGGTAGAGAAAGAGAAGTAGGGTGGGAGGGATCTAGAGAGAGTAGTAAGGTCAAAGAGATAGAGGGGAAGATCTAGGTAGAGAGGGAGGGGGTGAGTGTAAATAAAGAGATGTAAAGAGGATAGGTGTGTGTGTGTGTGTGTGTGTGTGAGAGAGAGAGAGAGAGAGAGAGAAAGGTATATATATTGCTACTAACTACTTGTAGTTTCATTTATACTTAAATATTATAATAAATTTAAATGATATAATACTCCCTTACAACAATTCATTATTGTAACTAGAATAAATACAAATTGCTTGAGGAGAAGGTTTTAGGCTTTGTTGCCTTGTATGGCGTGAATTATCAATTTAGTAGACAAGGCTATCCCTTTTCTATGCATATCAAAAGCTCTAACCTGATATAATCATGTGTGAGCAATAGACTTCCGAAGGAAATAATGAACCATTTACATCTTTAATTGGAATCCAAAAGAAAGTCCTTGAGAAATCTCTCTAGCTTTTAATATAGGAGGATTTTGGGGAGATCAGTAAAAATATATACATGAGTAGTTGCAAGAATTTTAGAATAAACATACAATTTCATAAACATATATAGAGAAAGAAGTTGTGTAATCCAGAAATATAAGTTAGGGTGACTTTCTAAAGAGCTTAAAAAGTGGATTACAAAAATGTCATGAATAAGAATATTAAATTTCCTCATTTTCAATCTATTTCCAACTAAAAGTATCTATCCAAGAAGGTTTGGCAAAAATGGTCAATAAAAATATTGAGCCTTTTACCACTATATACTATAGTATGAAATAAGGAAAAAAAGTGCTCATATACTACAATGCACACCCCACACTATCTGAGCCTTCTGAAATAAAGTGAGGAAGGAGCCATCTATAAAATAAAAAATTAATAAGCTATAGATTGAAGTGTGGAAGGGAAATATCTTTAACCCTTTACTGAGGAACCATGTTGGCTAGTAAAAATCTAATGTGCTTAGTTGTAAGAATATAAAAATCTAGAGCAAGAGGGTAGCCTTAATGAAAGGAATAAAGAATCCAAAATGAGGATAGATATTGATTAATGGCTAAACAAGTTGACACATTTAAAAAGATAATTTGAAGAAGAACTAGATAAAATTATCGTGGGATAGAAGCATGACCAAATAAATAGTCATTAAATGAGTTCATATGTTTTACCAAAGTCTTTTTTTTTTTTAAATGGCTTGTTGATGAGAATGTTGGGTCCATTTCATACATTTCCAAACAACAATAGTATTATTTAGGATATAGCTAGTGAAGGTATTTCTTAGACTTAGAAGGAACTTTTGCTAGAAAAGTCTATAAATAATGGTAGGAAAATGTCTAGTAAATATCATGAAGTGTAGAGAGGAAATGTTGTTCATCTTTTATATTCTCAATTATTTCAAAAAACTTCCATGCTTGAAGGGTTTAAAATAATTCTTAAAATTTTATCCCCAATTTTGAGCTAGTACAAATGAGCCTTGATTTGAGCTCCTTGAGCTACACAATTATCAAAATTTTCTCTATTAGAAGAATGATCAACATACTTAGAGTGGGAGAGAATGAGAGTGCCTATAGCTTAATGATAGCATGATAGATGTCTAAGATGGTGGTCATGTATGAGTCATAATAGAGAAAAGCTAACGAGTGGCTATACATTATTAAAAATGAGTAGTCTAACTAAAGGTACACGATTCGACCATTGGACCTAGCCAATCTCATGAGAAGGACATGGATAAAGATTTCAAACATATTGAATATTTTATGTAGGAGCATTGACAATAGGGTTACAAGTAAGCCAAAAACCTAGGAGAATGAGGATGATGGTGATTATGTAGGGGGGGAATAACAGGTACAAGTATGTAGACTCGTGACAAAGAATGATTGAAAAACCATATACGAAAAAGGGCTTCCTAGGGAACCCAGTGGATACAGTGGCTGACAACCCATGTATTCTAGTGGATGGCTACTCCTTTATATGGACTTCAAAAATTTTTATGTTACAAGTATGAGATGAAGGAAGATCAAGGATAAAATAATGAGAAAATCAAAGATCATGGAAAATGAAGTTGAATATTAAAGGAAAAAAAGGCATGGAAGAGAGAAGGGGCCAATTTAATGAAAAGTTCTTATGCAGGAATTATGCCTACTGAATAATATGAATAGAAATGTAATAATTTATACTTCTTCTATAAAGTCTATGTAGGAATGATAGATGAAGAGAAAAGAGAAAAAGTAAGGATGAAGATTATTGAGAGAAACATGGAGATATTTTGGAGAGATCATAGAAGATAATGGCTAGAACTAATATCTTATTATGAATTATTCATTATAGTCACCTATAGCTATATAAAGGGACCTGTTGTACACTAAAGAGGAGACACTAGAATGATTACTTAATAAAAATTCCCCTAATTGGGGATTGGATCATATTTTGTTGTCATTTTATTTTCTTTGCAAAATGTAGAGTTTGTATAGAATGTGTTTATTTCTAGTTTGGTTCTCTGGTGCATTGGTATTGGACAATGTGGGATTACAATTTAGTAATGATGTGTTGAGGTAAAATTACATTTTAGGACCTTTGGGAACTATAGCTTGCTACTCAATACAAAAATAGATCAAATAGTCAATATGAAACGACACTATTTGGCAATGGCTATACTCATTTTTTTTTTTTGCTCAGTAAGAGGTCGAAGCCAATAATGCTTTTAACTGGAGCTATGAATGAATGAAGCCACTTTTTTTAGAGACCTCATCCTCAGAGATGTTATCTTATATGATGAAATATTAACACCTCTATTTTTTTTTCTCTCTAAAATCTTCTCTCCTTATCACTCCATTCACCATTCACCCTTATCCCTCCATGCTCACCTTGTCGCTCCACTCCTTATCACTCCACTGATTCTCCTTTATCACCCCGAACCCTATCCTTATCACCCTAATCCTATCTCCTTATTTCTCCATATGACAGCCTTATCTCTCGAGAGAAAATCCTTCCATCGACTGTCGTCCACCTGCATCCATCCACGTTCACCTGCATTGTAGCAAGCACCGTTCTTTTGCTCACATGGCATCGATATCTCATGTTCATCCTTGGGGAGTAGAATGGAGGCCTTAACACCTCACCACAGACCAATCTCCATCGTAGTATCTCGATGGGCACAAAACACAATAGGAAGGGTACATGACAATCAAGCGCTCGAGTAGGGGTACGAACCATAGACCCACTAGTAACAGTGGGTTGCAACATATTGTTGCACTGCGGGGTCAACTTCGCTATACTAGTATTTTTAAAAACAAAAAAATACTATATCAAGAAATTTAAAAGCTTGCTCTTTAGAAAAAATCAAAATATCAAGCCACCCATTATATGTAAATTTTGGCTCCTTCCTCTAGAAATATTGAAAGACGACTTTCAAATATTTAGTTATTTGTAGGGTGAAATGCCACATTTTCATTTTTCTTTCAATTTCAATCGATCGTTAGTTATCTATTCTTGTTTTATAGTTTCATGGATTATATGATTCCAGAAAAGGAAACTCAGGTTTGTGAGGTAAATTTACAACTTTTATTATCTTATTTAGATTAACATTCATAGAAAGTGTCTTTATAATTTTCTTAGGCATTCATAATTTTACATTAAAATTATACAAAAATTATATTTCTCAATGTACATTCTATATAGATTTTTAAAAATATAGGTATGCAAGTTTATTTTATATGTAAATACTAGAAAATTGTTTTGAATCAACATAAAATATGAGATTGGATTGCATTCCCTCAAATATCCAATCTTCTTTTAGAAACTATCATCACTAATCACTGTCAATGAAATTGATGCAAATAGAAATGAAATCTTTTTTTTGTAGGCAATGAAAATAGAGATGGATTTTTTTTCTAATCCAACATTCAAATTTTCCACATAAGACTAGGTTGTTATGCATGGCTGATCTGTGATAAAAATGTATAAGGTTATACACTCATCTCCTCCACTCATTACAACTTATGGCCAAGTCTCTTCCCACAATCATGGTGCTATACCCTGCACAACAAGAAAATGTCGATCCTCTCATCCAATTGGCCCACCTTCTCTATGCAAGGGTACATTTAAAGTTATTTATGTCAAAATATACAATTAACTAGCCGCAACTTGGTATGTAATGGGTATGCCAAAGAGGTCTGGAAGGTGAATTAAGAAAATTGTTGTCATATGTTTTGCCTAAATTTGTGTAGTCATGTTCTCAATCAGTAAGTCATTTAGAAAAAGATGTTGTTTGTAAAATAAAACTTCTAAATAAGTAAGATGATCATGTTCCATTACCGTTAATCTCATGTTATGTTAACAATAGGGAAGGAGAGAGGGAGGGAGAGAGAAAGATACAAATATAAAGAGGGGGAAATAAAGGAGAGAGAAAGGCGGGGGAGGAGATGATAAAGAAAGAGATAACAAGTGACATATATAGAGAGGTAGAGATATCTAGTGGTAGAAAGAGATGGAGAGTTAATAAGATAGAGATAGAGTGAGATGGAAAAAGAAATATGGAGGAATAGAGATACAAATTTTAGGGTTACAATAAAAATTTTCAATGAATCACTGGTAGCAAATGAAAAAAGATTGAAAAAGATAAGTAAATAAAAAGGGAGATTTAGCATAGAAAAAACATGATATCTTTATTAGAGAGCTATTTAAAACTAGTTTTTCCTATTGAAGGCTCATCTGTTTAACTCAAAAAACAAAGAAGACATGAAGTGGAGATAAATAGGCATGGAGATAAATCCACTGGCCAATAGAACTAGTGCAGCAGCACCCTTCCAAGCTCTTCCCCCTTCTTTGTTTTGTTGGTGTTATGCTTCTTTTGAAGCCATTGTATATGAATAAGAGCCATGAGCTCATTTGTTCTTGGCTAGGTCCTAGTTTTAGGTCCTTAGTGTTTTGTTGTGATTTCTTGTGCAGGAGAGGTTGTGTGTGCCTTGGATGTGTGTTAGGCCTTATTGGCATGTTACTGTCCTTAGGATAGCCCAAAATAGGCTTAGGAGTCATGAAAAGTAACAATGGTAAAGTTGCTTAAAAGATGCAAAAGTTGCATGACAACTTTTAAAAGTTGTCAAGCAACTTTTCCACCCAAATGGTCAAAGACCCTTATTGAGCGTGGAGAGCCCTAATGTTGGCACACCGACCAAGGTATGGGTAGTATAAGATGTTCCAAACCCTAAAATATGAGGGGTTAATCATTGTTGTATGGCCCAAGTAAGAAAAGCTTGACTGTGACTGTTTTGTTGGTTACCAGTCAGTTTGTATGAAGCAACCAAGCAAGTTAATGGATTGATTTGCATGCAAAACTCTATGGAATGTCTTCTATGGTGTAAATACTTTCATTGTGAGAAATTAGATTAGGTTTTTATTTGCAGGTTGACTGTGTTTGTAAATAGTTTGTAAATTGCCTTCCCACTGTCCAGTTTTGGACTGGTTTGTGTAAATGAAGGCATAACTCCATTCCCCATTGTGGAACCACCATGAAACCATGGGGAATGAGAGTGCAGACCTTGTACCATAGTTCAATGCAACCAAGGCCCTTGAAAATATAGGGAAGCCATCAAAAGACCCAATCCTAGGCGAGACTGAACAGTGCCCAGCTAGCAAGGGTCAAGTTGCAGAGATCTTGGAGAGCAAGGATAGAGAAGAGTGCACCTTTTGGAGGAGTTGTAGAGGGCTGAGTGAAGCATCATTGGTGTGAAGGAGGAGCTTCCACCAATCCAAAAAAGGTGGCAAGAGCAGCAAACACACACTGTGTCCCTGGCAGGCCTAAAAACCCTCACAAAACCCTTAAAAACCCCAAAATTTGCCCAAGGCAAAGTACGGCCACTTGGAGGCCCAAAACCAGAGAAATCCTTGAGCCCTTGCCAAATGAATGGTAGGCCATTTTAGGAGTTTGGGTATTTTGTGCATTTTTTGTGAGAGGGAGCCCTAAAGGACCGGGTAGGAGGCCTAATTGGTCAAAATCCTTGTAGCCTTATTTTGAAGGCAAAAACACAAAACAATGAAATCGGTAAGAGGTTGAAAGCTTGAAACCTCTTGGGAGAAAATGGATGGGTGGGAAAACCTTGTTGGAGACCTGACCTATCCTTGCTAGGACCTAGGAAGCAGTAGGACAAGCCAAGCCCTTATTAGCCATAGTAAGGGGTTTTGAGTCTCATGAGTAGGTGAGACCTTAGGAGCAGTATTGCAACTCATTGGTGGGTGGATTGGGAAAGGTCAGGGGATTCCTCAAGCAAGGGAAGTCCTAGAGACCCTAGGGTGTGAAGAGAACACCAAGTGATCCAAGCGAAGGATCCAAGAGCATAGACTAGACTAGTTTATCCCAAACCCCAACCCATCAGATTGGTATCAAAGCACGTTAAAGATTTGTTGGACTTTGTATGTCTCTATATACTAGTGAATCGGTAGGGGGGAGGAGAATGGTCACTAATGCAGAGCTGGCTAGGGAGGTAGAAGAGTAGAAGGAGAAGAATAGACTCCTTGAAGAAGCTATGAGTGAGATAAGGGATAAATTGCAGGAAGTGGTGGATCAGAGGACACAAGGACCTTGGGGAGAAGACACCAAGGACAAAGGCAAAAAAACTATAGACATAGATGGCATTATACCTGAACCAGATCCCTTGTTTAATGAAGAACCTTTTGTGAAGGCTATTAAGGCTTTGAACACCAAAGCTTTTGAAGGATTACCACATTTCAGTCGAACGATGGACATTGACACTGTTATGGAATGGATTGAGGGCATGGAAAGCCACTTTGAGTGTGAGGGAGTGATAGAGGCTCAAAAGATTAAGGTTGCCAAATCAAGATTAAGGGGAGCAACTTTAACATGGTGGAAGTACTTGCAAGAAGAGAGAGTTAGCATGGGGAAGCTACCTATTGCCAATTGGAAGGCCATAGTGAGAAAGATCAAAGAGAACTACTTACCAGAGGATTACGAAGTCCAACTTCATAAGAAGAGATAGGGATTGAGCAAAAAGACCTTGATGTGACCACCTACACTGAAGAATTTCAAAAACTTTATTTTAGATCCAAAGTCCAAGAAGATGAATCTATTAAGGTGGCTAGGTATCTAAGCGGCCTAAAGTGGAACATTCAAGAGGAGATAAGCCTATGGACTCCTACTACTATTCAAAAATGTCATCAACTTGCTGTCAAAGTGGAAGAGAGGAACAAAAGGAAAGGAGACTCCAATAACAGGGGTAGAGGCAGAGGTAGAGAGCAAATGAATCACCGAGGTGGTTACCAAAGCAAGGCAAATGAGCAGAGGAACCAAGGAGAAGCCAAGTTGATTGAACATGGCAGTGAAACCGGTCTCAGAGGGGGACATTCTAGAAAAAGAGGTGCACAATGTGGTCCAAATAAGGGTAGAGGTATCAGCAGAGGTAACTCCTAATTTGCAACTATGAAGTGTTACAACTGTGGACAATTGGGACATCCGGCATATAGATGCCCTAACAAGCCTACCTCATCAAATAGTGGAAAGAGGGTTGCTTATGCACATGAAGACTCTTCAAGCAGTAAGACACCTGAAGTAGACCATATTGAATCAGAGATTGGAGAAAATCTAATGTTGAATAGGGTCTTGATAAGATAGCCAGTCAAGAATGAAACTAAGCATAGGAGAGCATTGTTTAGGGTGAGATGCAAAGTTCTTGGTAAAGTGTGCAAGGCGATAGTTGATTCAGGCTCAACTGACAACATCATATCAGAAGAGGCAGTTAGGAAGTTGAAACTTACAAGGATGCCCCACACTAACCCATACAAGGTGACATGGTTGAACCATGAGCAGAGTGTGCTAGTCAATGAACAAACTTGGGTAGAGTTTTCTATTGGAGGATATAAGCATAAGATCCTTTGTGATGTGTTACCAATGGATGCATGTCACCTACTACTAGGTAGACCCTGGCAATTTGATAGGAAGGTGATCTATGATGGAGAGGAGAACTTCATTTCATTCAAGAAGGACAGCAAGACCTTTAAGATTTAGTCTTTGATAGAGAATGAGGAGGGAACTTCAAGAACACCTAGTGTCTTATTGGCTACTGGTAAAGAGTTCTTAAACTTGCTACATGAGGAGGAGATAGTGAAGTGTGCCATCTTTGTGAAGCCAAAAGAGGAAGAAGACAAGTTGCAGGCAAAGGTACCCAAGGAGGTGAAGCAAATGTTGCAAGAGTTTAAGGATATAGTGAGTGATGGAGCACCTGCAACACTCCCACCAAGAAGGTCTATAAGTCAGCAAATAGACTTTGTTCCTGGAGCATCCCTACCTAGCAAAGTTGCATATAAGCTCACACCTGATCAGAATAAGGAAGTAGCAAGGCAAGTGCAGGAGTTATTGGAACAAGGACTAATTAAGAAGAGCATCAGTCCATGTGCAGTCCTGGTAGTGCTAGCATCCAAAAAATGAGGTAAGTGGAGACTTTGCACTGATTCAAGGGCAATCAATAGGATCACCATAAGGTATAGGTTTCCTATTCCTAGAATAGAGGATTTAACAAACTATTTAGGAGGTGCTATGTATTTCACTAATTTGGACCTTAAAAGCGGTTATCACCAGATTAGAATCAAGGAGGGTGATGAGTGGAAGACTGCTTTCAAGACCACAGAAGGGTTGTATGAATGACTTGTGATGCCATTTGGACTCACCAATGCCCCAAGCACCTTCATGAGGTTGATGAATGAGGTGTTGAAAGACTTCATAGGTAGATTTGTGGTGGTGTACCTAGATAACATTCTCATCTATAGTAGAACCAAAGAGGAGCACCTTGAGCATTTGAGGTTAGTCTTAGAGAGGTTGCATGAGGAGAAATTATCCATCAACCTAGAGAAGTGTGACTTCTTGCAGAAAGAGCTGGTCTACTTAGGATTTGTGGTGTCTAAAGGAACCTTGAAGATGGATCCAAGCAAAGTGGAGGCAATTTTGAATTGGCCTGCACCTAGAACAAGGACTGAAGTTAGGAGTTTCCATGGATTAGCTCAATTCTATAGAAAGTTTGTGAGGAACTTCAGTGGCATATGTGCACTAGTCCTTGACACCATAAAAGGAGGCCTTAAAACCAAGTTTAAATGGACTAAGTAGGCTGACAAAGCATTTCAATTATTGAAGTAGGAAGTAGCTACAAAACCTATCCTTCTCCTACCTACTTTCTATAAGTTCTTCACTTTGGAATGTGATGCAAGTGGAATTGCAGTAGGGGGTGTATTGAGTTAAGAGGGAAGACCTGTGGCATTTTTTAGTGAGAAGCTTATTGAAGCAAAGAAGAAGTACTTAGCCTATGACCTAGAGTTGTATGGATTAGTGTAGTCTCTTAAGAAATGGAGGCATTACCTACTTCCAAAGGAATTTGTGGTGTTCACAGACAATCAGGCATTGAGTTCCATTAACACTCAAGAGAACCTTAGCAATAGACATTTGAAATGGATGGAGTACCTCCAATCCTTCATCTTCACCATTAAGCATAAGAAGGGGCAACTCAACAAGGTGGCAGATGCACTAAGCTGGAAGTTGTTGATAGTTCAAGAACTATAGTTGTAGAGCATGGGAATAGAAGGTTTCAAGGACCTCTATGAAGGAGATGAAGACTTCTCATCAGCTTACAAGGTTTGCAAGGAGTTTGAGAACCATTTCCATGGTGAGTATGCAGATTACACTCTCCAAAATGGTCTCTTGTTCAAAGGTAATCAGTTGTGTGTGCCAAGAGGATCCATGAGGGAAAACCTCATCCAAGAGAAACACAATGGTAGTTTAAGTGGACACTTTCGAGTCAACAAAACCTTGCATTTAGTACAGAGGTACTATTATTGGCCAAAGCTGCCAGGAGATGTGAAGAGGTATGTGGAGCAATGTGGTGTATGCCAAAGAGCAAAGGGAGGATCAAGCAATGCTTGTCTCTATCAACCATTGCCAGTCCCAAATAGACCTTGGGAATGTATAAGCATGGACATTGTAGTAGCACTTCACAAGACAAAGATAGGTATTGACAACATCTATGTGGTACTAGATAGATTTTCCAAGATGATCCATTTCATACCATGTAAGACTACACATGATGCTAGCTATGTTGTACATCTCTTCTTTAAGGAGATTGTTAGGATTCATGAACTCCCTTTAAGCATTGTTTCAGACAGGGACAGCAAGTTCATGGGCCATTTTTGGCAAACATTATGGAGGAGACTAGGAACTAACTTGTCACTTAGCTCAGCTTACCATCCTCAAACCGATGATCAAACTGAAGTTATCAACAAGGTGTTAGGCAACTTGTTGAGGTGTTTAACTAAGGAGTATGGGCAGACATGGGACCTAATCATTCCTCAAGTAGAGTATGCATATAATGACAGTGTGAATAGGACCACTAGTAGAAGTCCTTTTGAGGTTGTGTATGGCAGACATCCAAGTGGAATATGTGAGTTGAGAGACCTTGGTACTTTGGAGATGAAGAATGGGCAAGCAGAGGAATTCACTCAAACCATCAAGGAAGTCCAGGAGCAAGTCAAGAAAGCCATCCTTGAATCCACTCAAAAATTGAAAGCAAAAATGGATGAGAAAAGGAGAGAAGTTTAGTTCAAGGTGGGTGACTATGTGATGGTCCATTTGAGCAAAGCTAGGATGCAAAGTGGTAAGCCTACCAAACTGCAAATGAAGAGGGTAGGACATTGTAGAATCCTGTCAAAATATGGTGAGAATGCTTACAAGGTTGACCTGCCTTCAGATTTGGCTATATCACCAGTCTTTAATGTTCCTGACTTGATCATGTTTAGGGGTGAGATAGAAGGGCAGATTGAGAGCCAAGCCAAGGTACTGCGGGACCTAGATTTTAATGTCTTACCATAGGTGAAGAAGCCTATAGCAGAGGAGATCTTGGAATCTAGGATGAAGAAGTCCACTAGACATCAGGTCTACATGGAGCACTTGGTAAAATGGGCAGGCCAACCTGTATCTAAAGCAACTTGGGTGGAGGAGAGCAAGTTCAAGACACTTGGCATAGACCCGGCTCTCATCTCTTCTTCTATTTCTTAGTTGTGCACAGAGGGGGAGTATGGTGAAGGAGCACCCTTCCAAGCTCTTCTTCCTTCTTTGTTTTGTTGGTGTTATGCTTCTTTTGAAGCCATTGTATATGAATAAGAGCCATGAGCTCATTTGTTCTTGGCTATGTCCTAGTTTTAGGTCCTTAGTGTTTTGTTGTGATTTCTTGTGTAGGAGAGGTTGCATGTGCCTTGGATGTGTGTTAGGCATTATTGCAATGTTACTATCCTTAGGATAGCCCAAAATAGGCTTAGGAGTCATGAAAAGCAACAATGGCAAAGTTTCTTAAAAGATGCAAAAGTTGCATGACAACTTTTAAAAGTTGTCAAGCAACTTTTCCACCCAAATGGTCAAAGACCCTTATTGAGCATGGAGAGCCCTAATGTTAGAACATATACCAAGGTATGGGTTGTATAAGATGTTCCAAACCCTAAAATATGAGGGGGTTAATCATTTTTGTACGTCCCAAGTAAGAAATGCTTGACTGGGACTATTTTGTTGGTTACCAGTCAGTTTGTATGAAGCAACCGACCAAGTTAATGGATTGATTTGCATGCAAAACTATGTGGAATGTCTTCTATGGTGTAAATACTTTCATTGTGAGCAATTAGATTAGGTTTTTATTTGAAAGTTGAGTGTGTTTGTAAATAGTTTGTAAATTGTCTTCCCACCGTCCAGTTTTGGACTGGTTTGAGTAAATGGATGCATAACTCCATTCCCCATTGTGGAACCACCATGAAACCATGGGGAATGAGAGTGCAGACCTTGTACCATAGTTCAATTCAAGAAGGGCCCTTGAAAATGCAGGGAAGCTATCAAAAGACCCAATCTTAGGCGAGACTGAACAGTGCTCGGCTAGGAAGGGTCAAGTTGCAGAGGTCTTGGAGAGCAAGGAAGGACAGAGAAGAAGGCACCCTTTGGAGGAGTTGTAGAGGGGTGAGTGAAGCAGAATTGGTTTGAAGGAGGAGCTTCCACCAATCTAAACAAGGTGGGAAGAGAAGAAAACACACACTATGTCCTTGGCAGGCCTAAAAACCCTCACAAAACCCTTAAAAACCCCAAAATTCGCCCAAGGCAAAGTACGGCCACTTGGAGGCCCAAAACAAAAGAAATCCTTGAGCCCTTGCCAAATTAATGGTAGACCATTTTATGAGTTTGGGTAGTTTGTGCATCATTTTTGAGAGGGAGCCCTAAAGGACTGGGTAGGAGGCCTAATTGGTCAAAATCCTTGTAGCCTTATTTTGAAGGCAAAAACACAAAACAGTGAAATCGATAAGAGGTTGAAAGCTTGAAACCTCTTGGGGGCACATGGATGGGTGGGAAAACCTTGTTGGAGACCTGAACTATCCTTACTAGGACCTAGGAAGCAGTAGGACAAGCCAAGCCCTTATTAGCCATAGTAAGGGGTTTTGAGTCTCATGAGTAGGTGAGACCTTAGGAGCAGTATTACAACTCATTGGTGGGTGGATTGGGCAAGGTCAAGTGATTCCTCAAGCAAGGGAAGTCCTAGAAACCATAGGGTGTAAAGAGAACACCAGGTGATCCAAGGGAAGGATCCAAGAGCATAGACTAGACTAGTCTATCTTAAACCCCAACCCATCAAGAACTTCCAAAAGAAATTGTTGGAAGGAGGTCGTTACATGACCATTGGAATTCTCCTCAGAAAGGCTAAATCTAGAAAGTTCAAAAAAGAATAATTTCAAAAATTCAAAAAAAAATCTTAACACTTAGGGTCAAAATCTTCTATCTCTTAGTAATTCTAGAAAGAGCCCAGTCTCTTCAAGACCACTCCTTTCTAGAATTACCCAGGGTTACCCTGGGACCTTCTCAAGAGGTCACCCATCCCAATGTTGATCCCGCTGGAGAATGCTTAATAGCATCATTTTGCATGCTTGTGGGACTAACTAGTAAAAAGAGGAATATGCAAAGTGCATTACAACAAGAGAATAAAATATTAACGAGAAGAGAATATGCTTCGAGTGATGAACAAGCCAAGTCTTATAGGATTATGCCAGCAAATAAATGGATGAGGGATATGGTGTTGGCAAGAGATACTGCAGGTATGTTGAGATGTTGTCATTTATAGAAAATCATATCAGAATTTGCATCCGCAGTTCATGTTTTCATCATTCTGGAAGATTGAGTGAAGATTGCTTGAGTTTGGTGAGGTCCGATAAGGAAGCAAGACATCTAGCAGAATGATCAATGTTTTCATTGGCAAATTATTTTGGTTATGTATTTTTATATGCATATTTAGTAGAAGGTTTGTGGAAATGTAATATGTCTTATTATAGGATTGTGGCCTCTGGTAATGAGTTTCATGTTAGTTGGGAGATTGGGTAATCATGTTTTTTGTATGCACTATGCATATCTGTTGTAACTTGTGGTAATTTAGTTCATGAATCTTGCAGATCACTTTTTGTGATTGTTTATGTGTTTGAGGAAGATGAGCTATCATGTGGGAAGCATGTGGACATATTGTTTTGGTCCGCATGGGTGTTATGATAGGATTGATCTGTCTTCTACACATGTTTCATCCTTTGTGGTGTGTTCTTGGAAACGACATGAGGTTGTGACTTAATTTGTGATGTGGATATATAGGAAGAGTTTATTTTGATCATTTTGGTGTGTTTTTTATGTGAGTGATGGGTATGAGAGATTGTGCGTAAGTGTTAGATTTGTGCTTCGAATTATAGTAAAATATCAAATTAGAGTAGAGTTATGGAGCAGTACAAGGATATGCTAGCGGTGCTTAACCATAACTATATCCAGGCATTTGTTGATGCTAATTCATAGTTAAAACTTCATTGTAATCTCTTACAAAAAAATTGTAAGCCAGTGAGCCTTTCGGGGTGTAGCGCTTCCTTGTAATTTGAACAGTGAGCTCTAGGTAGTGTGCCTAAATGCATGTGCATTCCCCTTTATAATATTTCTATACTTCTAATAGAGTATATTAATATTATGGGTTAGAATCCCACCGTGGTTTTTCACTTAATCGGGTGTCCACATAAAAACCTTGGTGTTATGGTGTTGGTGATTGTTTGCTTTATGTCTTACATCTATTCTTCTTTTAGTTGCTTCAAGTGGATTAAAAAGAAGGTAATGAATGTTTAGTATTGCAGAACACTGATTCACCCTCCCTTCTCAGTGTTCATTGATTCCAATAGTTGGTATTAGAGATAAGTTCATCGTAAGAATCCTAACAACTTGAGGTGGATATTTTTAGTGAATCAATGGATCCTAATAGTCTTAGATAATAACTACTTGTTGCACTTGATGATCTAGATAAGTCTGAAGATAAGGTCAAACAATTGAAGGAAAATTTGAAAGATGTGGAGAACTTTATTGAATCACTGAAAGATCAGTTGAACAAGCCAAGAGATAAGAGAAAGGATCTTGTTGATCATCTTTAAGAGAAATAAATTCAAACCATTGATCAAGAAGTGCTAAGGAAGAAGACTAAAGAATGTGAGAAACTTGCTAGAGCTAGTGCATTTTATAAAAATAAAATGGAAGTTGTAGTAATGAAATTGACCAAGGAGATTGAAGAAAGGAAGAAGAATGAACAGAAGGTTGCTTAGTCCTTAAAAGACAAAACTAAAGAATGTTATGGACTTGAGAATGAGAATGGATAGTTGATAAGTGACCTTCAAAATGCTAGAGAACATGAGGAAGATCTTGGAAAGAAGGTCCTACTTCTTAAATATGATCTTGATGTTGTAAATGAGTACAAGGAGAAGTTTCGGATCAGTTCAGCTAAGCTTGATGAAATGCTTGCCAGTCAGAATAATCCTAATGACACTCAAGGACTTGGTTTTGAGAAAGGTGAAAGTTCCAAGTTAGCCTAGCAAAAGAACAATTCAAGAAGGCCTTCGATAAGGCAACCTAATGCTCATAAATTCAATGGTAACTACTTTGTTTGCAATAAATTTGGTCATATAGCTAGTCAATGCAGAAATAGGATGATCAATAATGCTACATCTTTTACCGGTCAATGTTTCAAATGCAATAAATATGATCATAAGACAAATTTATGTATAACTGTGATGAATAATATTTCAAACAAAACAAATGTCAAAGGCCATGCATGTGGCATGTTTGGACATGTTGCTAATTAGTGCAGACCAAGAAGAATCAGATGAACTTTAGGCATATGCAAGGAAATGTTGTTTGCTATGCTTGCAACAAATTCAGTCACATTGAAAAGTACTATAGAAGAAGAAATGTGAATAAGAGAGGTATGGAAGACAAGAAAAAGAATGCAAAGCCATATGAGAAGGGTAAAGAAAAAGTTGAAGAGATCAAAGAACAAATGAAAAAGACTTGCATAAAGAAGAGTAGTGATGATGCAGAATGTGGGTCCACACTTGATTCTGATGCTGGAACCTCATCTAGTAACTAAGCTAAGGCTCCAGGCCTTAGGGGGAGATTTTGATGAAAATATTTTGAACCCCATGTTGAAGATTTGTACTTGGTTCTGTCAAGTTGCAAACACTTGTTTGGTGATTTTATAAAAGAGTTTTATGGTCCATAGAATATTTCCTAAATACTTGTTGGCATGCAAGGTAATTGGAAGAGTTAGGGTTAAGAGCATTTATTATACCTTAAATTCAGGTATGTAGTGGATAAAAGGCAAGTAAACCTTATATTTCTCAATTTGCATTCGAAGCGGAAGAGTAGTAGAGAAAAAAAGAGCAAAATTTCCAGAGATCCAGAGCGAATAGAAGATTCATCGTACAATCTTGCATCTAGTTGGGAGGTATTTATCGACTAACACTTTTTCAGTTTGAAGGTTGAAATTTTGATATGGCATCCTCTGGTGTTGCAACCTCATGGGTAGTTGATGTCACTGAAAGAGCTAGACCCATTTTTAAGAAGCATCCATGTAAGTCTATGGGAGATGATCTGAGTGGTGCTTTCTCATCCATTTTGTATGGAGTATTGCATGTGGAAGACATTAGGGCATACATCCATTGTAACACTAAAGAGCTTGGAAGTGCCCAAATGCTGAATTTATACACAAAGCATATGATTGATGGAATGGGTAACCTAAAACTTGAATTCAAGTCAATTGAGGAGAAGGGTTTCATGCAGTTTGTTCATGTTCTAGTGTTCGATGAGCTAGAGTGGTTTCAATACATTTTGAGAAGGATACATGATGAATTCATGTGGATTAAAAAACATTACAAGATTACTTGGAGTGAAATCAAGGCGGTAAATTATTTAAGATCAGTCGGTGAGGTGCCTACTCTAAGAAATGTCAAAAATCAGATGGTAACTGAGGCAACCGATTCACAATTTGATAGAAGATCAATGCCAATCCATGATATTGTTGAATATAATGTCTAATTTGCATATATCCTGATGGGTTACAAATTATATCAATCCAGCTAAGATAATTTAGTATCTGGTACAACTATCTATGTGGCTTATCAGATATTGAAAGAAGATAAAAAGTTTGATTTATGTGAAGAGCTTTGAAGAGAGATATTGAGCAACCTAAAGAAAATCAAGAAAGCTAAGAAGCATGTATTCAAATTCGGAACCTTGATTATATGTCTATATTTTTATTTTATGAATGAGATTCTGGGAGTTGGAAAGGTGCAGTGGGCCTATGACAGGTTGTTAGTAGTCCAAATCACAAAAACACTATATGGTCTTGGAGATGCTACAGTAAGGAATGGTATTCTTTGGGGATACTTCAAAAGATGATGCAAAGATATGAGAAAATTCCTAATGAGATTGTGGAGAAATAGGAAAATTCAATATACTTCATGGTTTGATACTAACCAATGTCTTAAGGAAGTTGCAGAACCGAGAACCTCATGGATCGTGCCCATGGGATATGAGGTTGAAGCACAAATTATTGATGCCTATTCTTAACATTTATTAAGAAAACCAGTGGATACATCTAAAGAAAAATTTGGGAATTACAAAGAAAAGAGCTTGGAATTACACTCCAAGTTCAAGATGCCCGAGATGCAGAGAAAAGTCAAGAAGGAAGTTGAGCAGCTGGTGGAAAATATGGGAATTACCAAAGAGGCAATTTGGAGAGCTAGGGAGAAGAATATTCTAAAAGAAGAAGATATGGTTAAGCTAAAGAAGGATAAACCAAAAGCTCACATTTAGAAACCAAACTAGCCAAAGGGTTTTACACCCTCATCCAGTGGTCAAAAACCTGTTAGTTCACCTAAGCCTCAAATCAAACCATCTAGTGAAGGTAAGAGGAAGTGAGGTCAATCTGGAGCAATCCCTGATGATGAAGAATAAACATAATCAGACGATGATGTCAAGGAAATAAAGAAAAGTGATAAAATCACTAGAATTGTTAGAGACAAATCATCTAGTGAGAAGCATCCCAACAAAAAGACTCTGTCAGATGACTCTGTTATGACTATTAGAAAGGTTATGGAAACCATCATCCAGGAAGGTAGCCTCAAACCTATTTCTAAGTATTATGAGTTATTGGATGATGCTAGGAAGAGAAAAATAGAAGAGGCAACCATTGAATATGTGAATAAATATAATAGAGCTATGATTGAGATAATGTTAGAGATTCCTTGAAGTTTATATGACATTTTAGACATTCAAGGAAAGAACAACTACAATAGAAGAGAAAAGGATAAGGAAATATATGGTGGTCCAACTCTGTCCTGAAATAGCCAAGGCAGAAGTTGACAAGAGTCTTGATGAAAATAAAGAAAAATTCAGAAGCAAGAAAAGAGTAAATAAAATTATGATTGGTAAAAATGACAAAGTTAGAAAAGAAACTGAACAATATTTGAGGGCAATTCTATTGGAAAATTAGTATGAGGTGATACCTAATAAACCTCATAAAGATGTTGAGAAATCAATCTTGGAAGAAGTTGAAGTTGAAGGAGATAGGGATGATAATCCTCTGGTCGATGACAAGAATGTAGACTTAGAGGAGAATACAGTTTAGGAGAAGTCACAAGTTAAGGTTGCAACTGAGGCAAGAGACACTGAGAATCTAGTAAAGGGGAAGAAGATATATGTAGAGGATCTAGAATTCACTCAAGGCCCCATCAACCTTACTTATTTGCACCCTATTTAGGTGCTTAAATTGGTCTGATTTTCTCAAGCCAAATACCGGGAAGATTTAGAAAAATCATGTTCAAAGAATAGTGAGTTGATCATGTTGGCATCTAGTGTATTGGAGAAACTTGTGCCTTCATTTCAGAAGGACTTATTAGATAACCCATCCAGTAATCTGAGAAGTCTAATCAATTCTACAGATAGTCATGTTCAATCATTTGAAAAATCTATTGAAGAGAAGGTCAGCAATAAATTCTATTCTAGAAGGTTTCAGACACTGAAGAATCTGGTTGCAGACGATAGAGTCACTCTAGATGTTGGTATAAAAGGCATTTAGGTTGCATTATCTAAGGGAGGAAATATCTATAAGTTATTTTTAAAGCTATCTAAGTTTACTCAAGATATTGAGAGTAAGATTAAAGTGCATGAGGATCAACTTGTCAAATTATCTCAGTCATTTAATCCATTATCAGTCTCCCTGAGTAGCCATGAAAAACAACTAGTATCTTTGCTTGAGAAAATTAGGAGTCTAAATCAGGAAAAGGAGAAAATAATTGGTTAAGTTAGTGAACTTAATAGCCTTATTACTCCTAAAATGGATATTATTCTTAGTGGTTTGGAAGATTCTCAAGTTGTCATGAAATCCTCAGAGCCATACGATCTAAGATCAGTAAAGGCACTTCCATACTTACTCAATGGACTCATAATTGTGATTGAAATTATTAAGAAGAGCTGGGATAGCCATCTAAACTCTCTATTCTTATGCAAATATCTTTCAATTTTTATAAGTGTGTACATATGTATGTAGCATTTTTGGTTTTTGGAACTCTACCTTTGCCATTGATGTCAAAGGGGGAGAGTAGATATATGAAAAATGTTGATCTTAGGGGGAGTCATTGACTTTTGGAGTTTGATAGTCAGATTTTTGGTGGTAGTGTATACATTTTGGTTTTGGTCTGGCACTTAGTCAATTTTTTACTAAGAGTTGCCCAAAATGCCAAAGGGGGAGATTGTTGGCAAGAGACATAGCACGTATGTTGATATTTTGTCACTGATGGCACCTCATATCATAATTTGCATCTGTAGTTCATGTTTTCATCATTCCAGAAGATTAAGTGAAGATTGCTTGAGTTGGGTGAGGTCTAGTAAGGAAGTAGGACATCCGACAAAATGATCAATGTTTTCATTGGTGGATTATTTTAGTTATGTATTTTTCTATATGGATTTTGGAGAAGGTTTGTGGACATGTAATATGTCTTATTCCAGGATTGTTTCCTCCAATAATGAGTTTCATATTAGTTGGGAGATCCGATAATCATGGTTTTGGTGTGGACAATGCATATCATCTATAACGTGTGGTAATTTAGTTCACGGATCTTGTAGATCAATTTTGGTAATTGTTTATGTGTTTGAGGATGATGAGATATCATTTAGGAAGTGTGTGGACATATTGTTCTTGTCTGCATGGGTGTTATGATAGGATTGAGCCAAATTTTACACATGTTTCATCCTTTGTGACATTTTCTTGAAGTCTACATGAGGTTGTGACTTAATTTGTGGTGCGGATATATAAGAAGAGTTTATTTTGATCATTTTAGCTTGTTGTTGATGTGAGTGATGGGTATGAGAGATTATGCACAATTTCACGTGTGCAAGTGTTAGATTTGTGCTTCGGATTATAGCGGAATATCAGTTCAGAGCAGTACAAGGATGTGCTATATGTTCTTAACTAGAACTATATCCAAGTATTTGTTGATGATACTTCATAGTTTAAACTTTATTGTAATCTCTTATAAACATTCTGTAAGGCAGTGAGCTTTTCAAGTTGTAGCCCTTGTAATTTGAGTAGTGAGCTCGAGGCAATGTGCTTGAATGCATGTGTGTTATCTTTTGTGATATTTATATACTTCTAACAGAGTATATTAATATTGTGGGTTAGAATCCCACCGTGTTGTTTCCCTTAACCGAGATTCCACATAAAAATCTTGTTATTATGGTGGTGGTGTCTGTTTTCTTTATGTCTTGCATCTATTTTTCTTTCAGTTGCTTCAAGTGGATTAAAAATTAGTTAATGAATGTTTAGTATTACATAACATCGATTCACCCCCCCCCCTCTCAATGTTCATTGATTCTAACATATGGCACAATGCGAGAAATTCCTAGCAAAGTTGAAAAAGTTAAGGGTTTATGATAGCCCCTTGGTTCATCATTTTTGTGGAATGACTAAAATCCATAAGCTGGTTATGGTTGGTAGACCCATTTTATCATACACTAGTTATCTTTTAGAGCCATTATCCAAGCTTTTGTATTATGTCCTCTTCTCTACTCTTTTGAGCCAAACTAACCATCTCATGAATTCCTTGTCTCTTCTTCATGATCTCTGTCTCCCTCGAGATTGCATTGTGTTCCCCTTTGATCTGTAGAATCTCTATATCTGAGAATTCCCACTTTTGTAGGAATTTTTACCTTAAAGACTTTGGTTTCTTCTTATTTTGTTGAACATAATCTCAACCCTTCATTAATCAATTTGATTATGAGACTTGCTAAGCTGGTTATTCACTACCATTTCTTGGAATTCAATGGTTCAATCAATAGACAGATCAAGGGTACCACTATGGGGAGAAACTTTGTTGTCATTTATGATACCCTGTTCCTCTATTATTTAGAATGTGAGGTTTGTTCAATTGTGGACACTTCTCACTTGATCTTCTATAAGAAATTTATTGATGATGCTTTTGGAATTTGGTTTGCTTTGGTGGATTCTCTTCATGAGTATTTTTCTACTTATCTCCTCATCTACCCTGAGATCAAAATCACCTCGTGCATCTCTACCTCTTCTACAGTGTTGTTGGACATCACTTTTTTCAAGGATCCTAAATTCTATGCCACTAGTTTTCTTTCTACTCAATGCTTCCAGAAGAAAAAAAATGTGTATCAATACATTCCTTTCAACTCCTGGCACCTTTTGCATCAGAAGTGATCCTTTGTTATCAGCGAGCTTCAACACTCCCTACTTCATGAATAAGATCTCTTTGGTTTTTAAGGTTGGAAAAGCTCCTATTTCAGAGACTGTGAGCTTGAGGATACCCCAAAAAGTTTCTAGTTCCATGCTTTCACAAAGTTCTTCCAAAAGAAAAACATGTGCTTCTGCATCATATTTTTGCTTCGAAGATCAAAAAAGGAGCTCCCTTATTTTCAAACTTGATTTTAAAACAATGACCCTATGAGTTGCCCTAAACCCTGAACTTTTTCGACTTTGCCAGGAAGTTCTTATGTTGCACCATATCCCTCATCCACATATTTGCTTCCCTTATCCTAGAAGACTTGGCTCTTTCATCATGCAAAGAAAATTCTCTTCTCGTTAATCTTCTATTCTCTTATTGTAATGCACTTTGCATATTCCTTGTTGTATTGCTCAGTCCCACGAACATGCAAAACGATGTTATTAAGTATGCTCTGACAGGATTAAGACTGAGATGGTGAGCTCTTGGGAAGGTCTTGGGGTGACCTTGGATAATTCTAAAAAGGAGCATAAGAGACTACTCTTTCTAGAATTACTAAGAGAGAACATTTCAAATTTTTGTCTACGTGTTAAGAAATTTTTCAAATTATTATTTTCTAAGCTTTCTAGATTTAGCCTTTTTGAGGAGAATTCCAATGCTTTCTTTTAGAAGTTTATTAGCTAGTGATGCATGAGTATCCCTGGTCAATGAGTAATCTTGCATCAACCAAAAATATTTATTTTCAATTTTATTCATATTCAGTCTCTGTCGCAGTTTCTGTGATTCTTTCGGCATTCTTCGACAATTGTTCATTTTTCGCTGCAAATCAGATTTTTGGCTTCCAGACTTGTCTTTGTTCCTTTTTCTTAATTTTTTAGTTTATTTGGACTCTTTTCCAGTAAGTTATCACTTTTGAAGTGTTTGTTTCTTGGTTCCTCACGTAGTTTGATCTTATCGGCTAGTTAGAGATTTATTCTTTTGCGGAGCACTTTCTTGACTTGTGGATCCAATTGGCACCACACATGATGTTCTTGGGCCCTTGGCCAACCTTCCTTGGTGGTCTTCACTTCATTCTTTTTTTTGGTAGAGGAGATATTGATACTTTGGGTCTGATCTATTGTACACATTTCATTTTCCTATCTTGGAGAATGTAATCTTTTGTGGCCAACTTGGATGTGTTTCAGATGCTATATATATTGTCATATCTAATTCTTAGGAGCATAGTAGAAAGATATGATGATATAGATTCTTGATTTGTGATTAGACCACCTCTTGGAGGTTCAGATAGATTGTAATCCAGAATGTATTATGTAACTAGGCCTATAAACCTGCATGTTCTCAAATAATTTATGATGAATCTATGATGTTGCAGATGTCTGATCTTGCATTTTCCCTATTTTGTATTGGTGCTTCTGTGACGTTACTCTTGCTACATGGTCTAGGTTGTTCTCTTTGAGTACCCTCCAAACCATGGCTACATCAGATGGTATCAAAGTTGGTTGCGAGCCTTGAGGCATTCCTTTGAGTGAATAGATTATCAATTTGAGGCAGGCTGCAAGTGTGCTCAATAAATCATTGACTGTGAGGAAATTGGAACTTTGCAGTTAGACCATTGAGCTGAGGTAGTTGCACTGGATCAAGGGAGGAGATATTACCAAGAAGGATGAACCCTAGAAGGGTAGAGCAGATGATGGAGGATTTCATAAATGAGATGAGGAATGAGATCTGAAACATTGGCTGGTTTGTGGAGGAATCTAGAATCAAATGAGGAGTATGAAGAGGTAGGGGAAGAGTTGGAGGTCGAAGAGGTTGAAATACCACCAAATGAGGGAGAATATATATTTCTTAGGGTGGTGGCACAAGTGAGTAAAATTCATAAAGTTAAGGTTTTTAAGTTTTCAGGTACATTGAATCTAAAAGACTTGATAGATTGGATTGGAGAGTTGGAGGACTACTTCAAGTTTGAATATATTAAAGATCCACAAAGGGTTAGGTTAGCACAAACTAATTTGAAAGGGTGTTCTTCTTTATAGTGGAGAGAGTTGCAAAGGGACAGAGTAGAGAATGGTGAGATGAAAATCACCCAATGGAGGTAAATGGTTGCAATATTGAAGGCTAAATTCATTCTGAGAAACTGTGAGTTGGATTTGTTCAAGAAGTTGTAGAACTTGAACTAGTGTGATATGAGTGTGAAAGAGTATACTGAGGAATTCTACAAGATGATGATAATCCAGACATCGAGAGATGGATAGGGAGAAGGTGGATGGATACATCAATTGACTTGGATTTAACATTTAGGATGAGATAAGTATGCTAAAGATTTATGCATTTGAGGAGGCTTACCAATATGCTCTAAAGGTAGAAGGTATAGTGAAAATAAGACAACAGAATAATCCTAAGAGAAGAGAGAAATATGCATCAAATAGAGGGTAGATGAGTGGAAATATGGAGAAGAAGACTACTGAAGAAGAATTAAAATCTAAATGAAGTAAATAACTAGATCAAAATGCACAAAGAAAAGGAAATGGAAGTAGTAGCAGGGAAATCTTGGGTAAATGTTTCAAGTGTGGAGACACCAGACATAGATCTTATGAGTGTTCCCAAGGATCTAGTAAGAAAGGAATGGCAAGGAATTTAATAGCACATGAAGATTAGGGAACCAAAGCTATAGATGAGAGTGTGGTAGAACCAGAGCAAGAAGAATCCCTTATGTTTAGAAGAGCCTTGATGGAGAAAAGCAGAGAGGAGACTGAACCTACACAAAGGAAGAATTTTTTTTGGACTGTATCCAAATCGGGAGGTAAGTGTTATAAGGTTATTGTGGATAGCATGGAAGTACTGATAATCTGGTATCTGAGGAAATGGTAGAGAAGCTTGGTTTGAAAAGGCTTGGACATCCTTGTCCTTATAAGGTGAGTTGGTTGAAAGATGATTGTGTGGTAGAGGTGAAAGAGAAGTGTTGGGTGAATTTTAATATTGGTCCTTATAAAGATGAAGTCTTGTGTGATGTCGTGTCTGTGAGTGCTTTTCATGGTTTTTTGGGTAGACCTTGGTAGTTTGATAGAAGAGCTATCTATGATTGTAGAAGAAACTTGATCACTATTGAGAAGGATGGGCAAAAGTTTACTTTGTCTTCTTTGAAGGAAAAGGAGAGGTATAGAATTTGAGTCTAGTGAAGAGTTGTTGTGCAGAGAAGCGGGATGCAGAGGATGGTATGGATTTGAAGAAGGACCTTGTTGATGGGTTTGATAGCAAGGTGGTACTGGATGGCAGTAAAGTTAGAATTATGGTGGCAGATAAGATGAATTTTGATAGAGGAAGTAAATCGGAATTGTAGGAAAGTGGTGGTAAGAGACAACGTGCAAGTGTGAAGCAAGGAAAGAGAGAAGAGAAGAAGAAATTTGAGAATCTAGTTGATGTATTAGAAGAGGTAAGAAGAAATAAATTTATAGACAAGGAAGATATTTGGATTAGGAATGAGCATGGGATCTATATCCTAAATCCTTTTTGATATTCATGAGTTCCCTCACATGGAACATATTTTTCAACCTGAGGTGTCTAATGCAAGAGCATCCTTGGTCGATGAGCAATCTTGTATCAACCAAAAATATTTGTTTTCAGTTTTGTTCTTGTTCGTTCTATGTTGCATCTTCTATGATTCTTTTGACATTCTCTAGCAGTTGTTCATTTTCCATTGTGGACCAAATTTTTGGCTTCCAGACTTGTTCCTTGTTCCTTGTTCCTTGTTCCTGATTTTTAGTTCATTTGGACTCTTTTCCGACAACTTATCCCTTCTGGACTATTTGTTTCTTGGTTCCCGGAGTAGTTTGAGATTATTGGCTAGTTGGAGATTTCTTCTCTTACAAAGTTCTTTCTTGACTTGCAGATGTAATTGGCACCACACACGATGTTCTTAGGCCCTTGGCTGACCTTCCTTGGTGTTCTGCACTTCATTCTTGTTCTAAGCAGAGGAGATCTTCACACTTTGGGTCTAACCTATTGTATGCATTTCATTTTTCTATCTTTGAGAATGTAATCTTTTGTGGTCAATCTGAATGTGTTTTGGATGCTATATATTATTGTATCTAATTCTTAGGAGCATTGTAGAAATATATTATGATATAGATTATTTATTTGTGATTAGAACACCTCTGAGAGGTCGGAATGGATTGTAATTCAGAATGTATTCTATAACTGGGCATTTAAGCATACATATTTGCTCGCATGCTGCTACATAATTTTAAAAAGCTCTTTATTAAATAAGTGAAACTAGTTTTAAATAGCTCTTTAAAACTAGTTTCACCTATTGAAGGTTCACCTTTGTAAACAAGTTTGCATCTTTATTAAAGAGCTGTTTAAAACATAGTTTCATTCTTCAATAAAATCGCTCCTACTTCAGTTCAACCAACATTAGAGTCATGTCAACCTTCTTTTTCTTTCAACCCAACATATCAATCATACCAATCACATCAACCCAACATTCAAACCCCTTTCAACCAAAATCAAACCTCTTTCAACCAAAATCAAACCCCTTTCAACCAAAATCAAACCCCATTCAACCAAAGTTCAAATCAATCATATCTACCCATCATTTCATCATCGAATAATGCAATTCCATAACCAATACAACAAATAACACAACTCTCAGGACCACAAATTATGTCAATACCAATTACACAATCAGTAAACTTGATCATTTGCCCATGTCTAGTAATGGCTCTTCCCATCAAGACTTTGCACCTCAAGTAGCCTCCATATTTTCTGCCATTTTATTATCCGTCGAAGTCACACAAGAGCAGTCCACACCATCTCTATTCAATAAAATAATCTCCCAAGGGCTATCCATAATAAAAATCCAATCTAATCCAAGTCATGATGCTAGTCCTTTCCATACTTTAGAAATCCAAGATCCAATGCCACCATATATTCCATTTCAAAGAAAACCCACTTTAGAGAGTCTCATTCAGAGTCATTTCTCATAAGGCCAAAGTGTTGAAACCTTCCAAAAATCTCCCATGCATATCCAAACTCCTTTCCCATGTCAAAAGGATAATCCAAAATTAGAAGAAATCGGTCATGAAACAAATCAAAATCCCACCAACCAAGAACAAACCTTCCCATCCTACCCAATTTTTGATCAGGATCCCACTGACCAAAAATCTTATGATGATCCCCCCATTATTTTGTCTCAAGAGCAAGATGTTCTTTCAAGTCTGATCAACATCCACCTCCTAAGAATTATCAAGACATCCTTTCCATCCTTCCTAATAATCTCTTTCCAAGTCAATATCAAGGTATTTCTTCACCTTCATGTCTTAAACAAGATCCCATTATTTCTCCAAATCCTTATCAAGATTCCTCCATCTCTTCATCACTATATCATAATCCTCCATAACCCTCACAAGAATTCCACTCATCAAATGAACTTATTATTTCTCCTAGTCCCCCTCATGATCCCAATCCCTCTAGTCCCCCTCATCAAGATTCCTCCATCTCATCATCACTATATCATAATCCTCCATATCCCTCACAAGAATTCCACTCATCAAATGAACTTATTATTTCTCCTAGTCCCCCTCATGATCCCAATCCCTCTACACAAGTTGTTCATGAACCCCTTATAAATGAAATCACCAATCCAGATCATACTGCAAAGAAAAATCTATCAACAACTATATGTGTGCCATCATCAAATGCCAATGTACTGACAAAAATAAGCATAGCACCAGTTAATGAGATCAATACCTGATTGGTTTCATCATCCTCTTCAAGTGCATCAATAAAAACAAACACAACATACGCTCATTTCACAACTTTGGAACTAGAATCTATTTGCCTCATACAATCACACTTGAAAGACTGGGGGCAAGAAGATCAACCACAATTGGATTGGTTTGAAAATAAGGAGGCTATAGCTAAATTCATGGGTGTCAGAGCTATATTTCCCTCTGATGGTCCACAAAATCCAAAATCTAAGGAAATCGACATTGGAGATTCCGAACATGAACACCCAGCTGAATATCTTATTGAAAAAGATAGATTTATCTAACTCTTTAAACAAAGACCAATGAACTATTACATAAAATTCATATCAACCCTATGAACAAAATGCACCTAAAAAGATATTACATCTAAGGGATGGGTTCATTTGCATATTTCTTTAGTGCATTACATTGCAGATCTCTATTTCAGAGTGCATCATAGTTGATTGCATATCATCATTGCACAACATATACCTGCATATCATTATCTTTCTCATATAGTTGAATCAATAAAAGAAGGCGATTATTTGAGTTGTTCACCTGTCTGTACTGAAAGGAGCAAAGGTTGTCTCATTTCCTAGATACTTGTTCATGAAGTTTTTAGGAAGCCTTAGGTCATTCATCTTCAATGTCGCCTTATGATTGATCTTTATCCATGGTTGTGTAGAGGTTTCACTATCGAGTCTTGTTACCCAGAATCTATCAATTATTGTTTCTCAAACATTAATCAATAGCTCTAAGTCATTACAAATACCTAGTTGGTCATGTGGCTAGTGAAAAATCCAATATTCTGCTTCACTGCCACTATAATTATCATACCCAAGTAGGTTTCATTACATACAAGTCAAGGAAAGAAAATAAAAGAAAAAAGTGCTATGCCCAAATCGATATCAAAATATCAAGGCAAATAAGCAGAGATATATATCTAAAATATCATGCATACAAGTGCAATAAAAGCTTGACTATGTGAACATGTGAGTAACTCGATTAGCGTTATGGATGCTTGTTGGAAATGGAGCAATATTCAACATATTACAGTGTATAACCTATAAGCATTTGATTGGCAGCGAGGCTCTATCCGGGATGCTTTTGAAGTTAGAATAGCTCACAGAGCTAGTCACATAAGATTCCAAGGATCTGTAATGGTTATAAGGGTAGGAATAAATTCAATTGCACACACATGGGCAAAAGAGGATCAAAGTTTCAAGAATTGATGGAGAAGTTTTCCACACTTCCATTCATAAATCTTGGTTACAAAGTGTGTTAGGTTGGATGGTCTAAGGTCTTCTGAGAATGGATTGAACTCCTATCTCTAAAATGTTTCGCACCTTTAATCCAATTAGTGCATTTCACAATGAAAGACACAAACAATCATCCTTGTGCAAATAATAATTGTATCTTCATCATGCATTTTGCATTAATATCTCATATCAAAAATTCATTGTCTCCATATGCATTGCCTAGATCATCATGTCATAATAGGTCTGCATATTGGGGGCATAACTGAAAAAATCCTAAAAATCAGATATAGTCCTTAAAAAATACTAAAAATTAGATAAAGTCCTAAAATAATCCTAAAAATCCAGATAAAGTCTTGAAAAAATTATAAAAATCATAAAAAGTCCTGAAAATATACCAAAAACATTCAAATACGATCCTGAAAAAATACCAAAAATGTCAAAAAACATAAATTCCAAAAACATCAAAAAATGAGTAAAAAAAACAACCAAAAAATAATCAAAAAGCACAAAGATCAACAAAAAACATTCAAATACGATCTCAAAAAATACCAAAAACATCGAAAAACATCAAACTCAAACAAAAACATCGAAAAATTCAAAATCAAACAAAAACATCGAAAAATTAAAAATACCAAAATCCAAAAACATCATAAAGCAATCAAAAATCCAAAAATAATATATTGATCATAATTCAAAATAAATTATCTTTTGCAAACAACAAGCATTTCAACTTACACAAAACACAAAATAAATTTAAACATTGAGCTTAATAAAACATGCATCAACAGACAAACTACCAAGCTAGTCTACAATTTAACCGATCAAAGCCTATCAGTCATCAACATCCTTATCAAACAACATGCCTTTACAGATACATTGTTCCTAAAACAAGTATCTATCAGATATCATGTCCTAAAGGATACATCGCTCCTACAATTGGCATCCTATCAAACAATCATCCTAGAAACACTTATCCTTGATAAGAAGATCAGTATGCTTGCTGCCTTGTATGGTCAAGTTTGTGTTATCTTTCATTGATTAATATTTTATCGATTTATGTTAGATCGCGTAGTATGATAGTCAAGGATATTCAAAAGTGACTAGAGGAGCTATGATGGGCATGATCCTTTTCTTTGTTTGTTATTTGTGGTGTGAACCAATGAAGTTCTGGGGAAATAGTTCCGGTGGGTGTCTGTGATTGGTACATTCATTTGGTAGGTATCCTATAAAAAAATTGAAGTTAGGGATATTTATGCTTATGACCACCACACATACCTCGACCCCTACAACTATTCCAAGAATGGAGGGTTCATTCTTTGTCTGCTTCATGTTTGTTTCTTGCAATGTGATATCTTTACATCTTGGATCCCTATACCCTGATGTACAAAGTTCTATTGATACATAATAAGGCTCAATGATGAAAATGTTGCACTAAAAAAAAATAAAGGCACAAAATTTTGTGATTCTATCATGAGTTTCATCATGCTGATTATCTCTTGAAATCATTCTCTCATCAAGTATCTTTTCTTGGATCAACCTTTTCAATTCTTTCTAATCATTCTTTCATCTAACATGATCTCTCTCATCACTTAATTCTAATCTTTTCATCTATAATTCTATCATTTTCTCGTATCAACTATTATATCTATCAATCAATTATTCCTCCACTTTCCTCATATTTCATCTTTCATCTAAGTTTCATTAATTAATTGTCTTTTACAAGATTAGTCCTTCCTAAAACCAAACACGATCATCTCTCAATTGTCTTATACAGGATGCATCCTTCCTAAAACCAGATGTTTTGATCATTTTTATCTTACATAGGATGTGTCCTTCCTGGAACCAAGCTTTATCTTTATCAGATCAATCTTATCAATCAAATCAATCTGATCAATCCTATCAATCAAACTGATCACATGTCTTGTTAATCAATCAAATCAATCATTCAATCAATCCACAAATAATTCTAACCATTCCTTCTATCCAATCAAATCCATTCATGTCATCATGTAATCATTCTTCATCTTTCATGTCTAGCATTCTGCTTCTTTGGAGAGATCATTCATGCCCTCAATGCACAAACAATCTCTCGAGGGGGCATCCTACCTCCATCACCTAGGCATACTAGGGCAAACCGGTAGAAGTTATCTTCATATAAGTCAAAATACTAAATGTTAAAGATGAGTATGGCCTTATGCACAAGAAGATAAAAAGTTTATAAAATAAAAGATTTATTTAAAAAGAAAGGAAATCAATGCCCAAATTGTGGCAGAGGAAAAGATCGGATATTAACGATAAAATTTGCATTGGAAGCTTATTAGGTACAAAAATGAAGAATTATAATTTGCAAAGATAAATGATTAAAGAGAGAGCAATGCAAAATAAAGAGAGAAGAGGGGTTGTTGCATAGGGATTAATAGACGATGACTACACCTAAATTGATAGAGGGAAAGAACAAATAAATTTGTAGATTGCAAATAAAAACATTGAGAGTGGAGTTGTGCTCAGAAGAGAAGAAGACAAAATGAAATTATGTGGAAGCATAGACAGATACAAACATTTTCTTTAATACAGATTAACAAGTAAACAAAGAGGATAACATGTGTTGAAATGTGGGTATATATGTTGCATAAAAAGGAGAAGTATTGAAGCCTACATTGGAAAAGAATTGGCTATGATATAATGAGAGGGCTTTTCAACTGCAAGGAAAGAACAAAGATATTTAGCAATTTGCATAAAAGTATGTGGGCATAGCTTGGGAGAGATACTTAGGTAGAAGACAATTCCAATAAGGTTTCTCTTATTTGGAATTTTTAATAGCATAAATCAAGAACATCAAGGGCGTTGGGTTAATCAAACACTACAAAAATAGAGGACAAAGCAAATTCAAATTCGCAAAATTGTAATTTCATGCTTTGATTAATGAAAATCGAATAAATAACTTTGTCATTGAGTTCTTAAATTTGGATTGATAAATTTCATTTAAAAAATTTAGGGTTTAAACTTTTTCAATGAATTACTAGCACCAAAGGAAAAAAGACTGAAAAAGATAACTAAAGAAATAGGGAGATTTAGCAAAAAAAACAATAAAATCTTTATTAAAGAGATGTTTAAAACTAGTTTCACCTATTGAAGGTTCATGATTGTTTTCAGTCAATCTTTGTTGCCTATGCGGTTTGAACATTTTGACTCAAGATTTTATAGGCGTGGAAATGATTATTTGTACTTTATGAGTGAACATTTTGGAATTCGTTGATAACTTTTGAGTGGTGCCAATCTAAAAAAAATCAATTTAGTCATAAATTATATTTGATAGTTGTCATCCATGTTGCAGTTTTCCACAAAATTAAATTCCAAAATTTGGTAAAAGAAAATAATGTTTTTGGTCAATCTTTGTTGCCTATGTAGTTTGAACATTTTGACTTGGGATTTTATAAACTGTTAATGTCAATATTCTCTCAATGTACCAATTATATCAATCCAAAGTTATTGAACTCCTATACTATTAAATTTTACAAATCAGTCTCAAAGCAAATCGAAGTAAATCGATTAAACCATTGACATTTTGCAAATTCTTTCAAATTTGCTTTCTTACGTGGAAGATGATCCTTATTTTTTCAAATTTTCCCTACCAAATGCAAAGTCTATTCTTCTTTTTTCCAAATTTTCTTGCTTAAATGGAATTCGATCCTTATTTTTTCAAATTTGTCCTGTCGGCATTTGGTAGGAACTTCACTGCAATGCAACTCTTGCTCATTTAAATATTGAATCAATTTTGTTTATATCAAATATGTAATCATTGTTTAGGGGAGAGTATCTACAAGTTGAACATGTTTCAATAATTGTGAAGGTACTTGTCATAATATGTTTCAATAATAGAATATATATTCTCATTATTATTTGGAATAAATAATTAAAAAATGTTGACCAATTATAGTTTAACTTAACATGTGTCATCAATACACAAAAGTGAATACAACTACTAATTATGTCATTTAAAAGTACACCAACCACTCTCAAATTTTAGGTGAACATTGAATATAAGTCAATCTAATTTATTGCAAATAGAAAATACATAAATTATTAGGCATTGGTTATGCAATCAACGAAAATGTCATCAATTGTATAAAAAGAAAAATGTGTGCATTGTAATTTCTCCTAATACAATTGACGTTTTAGATGGCCGCATAGCCAATTCCAAAATATTATGTACATGTCCCTCACATTTAATAGCTTGATTTTATGCAATCATCCAACCCTTTCTACAGAAACATAAAACATGTTTATTGTATTAAATACACACTTGATAATTTAAAATACGCACAAGGTATAGCTTCTCATCTTGACCAAAATAGAAAGAAAATTTCATGCACAACTTCTAATTCAAATATGCACAAGTATCACTATTAAAACAAAAATATACTAAGATTGTGAGAATAATTGCTTATGTGACGTATACTATATTCTAGCAATGAACTAATATTATGTTTCAAAGAACCAAATAGAAAGAAAAGGTTTTGAGATGCACAAAGTTAGTATGCACACATATCATAACTAAACGTTTTAAGTCTAAATAATATTGACAACTTGAAACTATATTTTTAAATTTAAGGAGATCCAAATAGAAATATTAATTGTTATAGAGATAACACTTAGAAAATGAATGTTATAAACAAGTCTATCAAAAAAAAAAAGTCATAAAAAGATATGAATCAATCTTTTCCAAGCAATTAAATACCTATATGAGAATATGTATTTCTTACCTATGAGAATATGCATTGCTTAACATCATAATTCCTATGACGAAATAAATAGAATGAATATAATTTTAATACATATGCATAGAATGTTTAAGTTACCCAGAAGTTATAAAGAATAATCGCATAGAGTTCACCTTGTAGTTTACTTATAAACAAGGTAATCAATCTATCTTTAAGATATACCTCCAATGTATCATAGTGAAGATCAAAGAATTTTTTTGTTTGTAAAATATATTATTAATTAAATAACCCTGTAATAATGTAATGATAGTGTATAACAAATACATAGTAGAAGTTCATCTCTAAAACTATGACCTAGTAGAAAGCATTAATCTATCATACTGGGATATGGGATAAGCTCAAAAACTAAAAGCACACGTTTGAGTTTAGACATATGTTATGAACATGTATGAACTTTAAATTAAACAAGCTATGACATATCGATACTATCTTTAACTCAAAACAATATTAAATAGCTTATAATATTTCAACTTGTTAGGATGATTGTTATATTGTCTATCAGTTATTACGGTGGGTGCAAGTAGTTGAGTCTCACTTTTGGGCAAAAAGTGGAAGTGTTTTCCCTATTTTTTGAATTTTATGTCGATTGATGTCAAAATTTGAGGTATGTAGAGATTGAATCTGAAAAAACTTTAGTAATAGAAAATGTATTGTTTGGAGTCTAATTTTCAAATATGTAATTTAATTCAATACCCACATGGTAGAAAAAAATTTTAGTAGGCATTTTTTAAAACCACTTTTTTAAAATGCATGTTTCAGGACCATACCACACATGTGTACGACCACCATATTTTGACATAAATAAATGAATGTTTGCAAATCCTTCTGGGAAAAGATACCTAAGACACCAAATATTGATGAGAATATTTTTTCTTATTTTTTTATTCAATATATTTTTTTTAATTAATTTTTAATTCACTATAAAGTACATTTTCAAAACATCTAGTGTACGACCACCATAATTTGATGAAAATTTCATATTTTTTCATTTTTCATTTTTTAATCTTCAAAATAATTGTATGTAGATTGATGTCATATAATTTATTTTCAAAAAAACCTAAAAAAATAAAAGTTATTAAAGTTTTACTAAACCTCACAATTTTACATTTAGGTACCACTTTTGATTAATAAATACTGCAAAAATAGTAAAACTAATCATATCACTATGAAATTTACATTTTTTAAATTAGGATTGTGAGAACTCTAATGGGTTTTTGTTTCATCAAAAAATATGATAACGAAGACCTTCAAAAAATTACGGCAAGGCAAAAATATAGTATTCCAGTGCCTTAGCCATTTTTTTGGAGGTCCAAGCATAGGCTTTGTCCCACCAAGCCTAACTCGAAGCCAAAATCGAGGCATAGGTGTGTTTCCCGCTCCATATTTATGAAACGGGCGCCCGTTATTTAAAATTCAAAAAATGGGCACCCATTTTGAAATTTATAGTACTTTAAGAAACGTTTGCCCATTTTTAGAAACGGGTACATTTTTTTAGAAACGGGACCCGTATTTATAAACGTGTGCCCATTTCTAAAAATCGTTCACTCGTTTCTCTACGGTGGTCTGATCCTAAACGGGCACCTATTTTATTTTTATGGGTCGGGGCTCCGAAGCTAAATGGGTGTCCGTTTCTTAAAAAATAGGCACTCATTTCTAGGGGCAAACTTTTTTGCTTGCAGACTTTTGCGGAATTGGGACCCAACTTCTTGCACCCACCCATTATTTGTGTACCTACAAAAAAATCAAATTTGATAGAAATGTAGCATTATAACTAAAAAATGTCTATAGGCACCCTATTATTCTTTTATAGTTCTAGAGGCAACAAAATGGGATAATGTTAAAATACGACTAAAAAAATCAATAATATTTTACTATTTAAACCACTCAACAATTAAACCAAAATCTAGAACATTTTAAAAGTTATCATTCCTACCTAAAATCCAAGGAGATGAAACCAAACTTGCATGAGTTCATTCTAGATGATGTGTTTGTAAATATATAAAAATATATTAAAACTAATCCTTACACATTTCTATCCTTTTTGTTTATTTTATGTTTCTTTATTTGTTTTCATTGTCTCAATCTTTTTTTTTGTTCTCATATTGTAAAGGTTCATTTTAATTTTGAATTTGGTTCCCTTCCTTTCATACCTATCATCCTCTACCCTATACCCTCTTATATTGAGAGTTTTTCCTCTACTACTAATTTGTCATTTCTATCTTCTTTGGCTACCTTATCATGATGATGGATCAGGAAGTTCGATCTGAAACTTTGTTGACAAAAATTAAACACAACTGAATCCATAAATTTGTTTATATCTTTAATATGGATTGTGAAAACTATATGATGTTAGCATTCAACTTATGTTCACTTTTTGTATGCATTAAAGCTATGATTTTATATAATGTACTTATGTAGATCTAGTGCTCATAAAATTGTACTGACAGTTGCACCTCTATAGGTGCTTCTTGACCATTGGGTTAATGCCCCTTACATGATTGTTAGAGTCCCAACCCCTAATCCCTCCCTACCTTGTGGGTACAAATTATGAATAAACATTCTCAACCTAAAGGTTCCAAAGATCACGCTACTCATAGATGGTCTCAGCCCTCCCACCCACCTTCTATCTCTCCTAATGGAGGTGGTCCTCCTAGCTAACCATATTTTAATAAGTTCCATTTTTATTTTGAACATCTCCCATAATCGTTAATTTTTATCATGTTCTCATTTAATATCGATTATCATTCTTCATAAGAAAACATACTTAAATAGTAAATAGCAAAATCAACTATAACTTATTTGTCTATAAAACAAATTAATCACAGTCCATGGCATTTGGGTTTATAATTCAAAGGTCTATAGGATTTCATATTACCCCTTTCCGTTCCATAAATTAGGAAACAGTATTACAACATGTCGAGAGCTCGTGATTTTTCCCAGGACTTCTGATTTGAGATGCTATTCGAGATCGATAAATACTGTAACATATTGAAACGACACTTAAAATTTCAATAATAGAGGAGTTTCTAGGCAATACTGTTCTCAAACTTTAGTCTACGTGGAAGATAACCTGAGCTCCGTATTGAGGTCGTAGAGTGAGAAATTGCAAAGGAGCATGAGTATAAGAAGGTGAAGTGACAAAAGAAAACTTTTGTAGAATCATAGCCAGCACTAATTTTGCTTCCAACAAGGCAAAATTCTGACCCACACAGATTGTTGGACCTAATCCAAAGGGCATGAATGCCATTGGATGTTTTGTAGCCTTCGCAATTCCTTCGCTAAATCGCCCTGGGTCAAAATCATTGGCATTATTTCCCCACAAAGCAGGATCATGGTGGATTGCAAGGATCGGAAGCACAAGTTGGGTGCCTGCAGGAATTGATAGCCTTCCAAGTTTCATTGGCTCACATGCCTGTCGCAAGAGGAACACTGCAGGTGGATAAAGTCTCAAGGCCTCATTTATGATCATTCCCACCTACAAAACATTCATATAATATTTTGTGAGACAAACCCAAAATACGCTTTTGAATTCGAATGCCAGTGTTTGTTCAAATATGATTGTTATTACTTGTTAAATTGGGTATTGCTTCCCATTACCTTCTGTGAATAAATTTTGCTAAGATAATTTGAGTAGATTTGAAAAATATCTCTCCTTTTTGTTTCACTTATTAGACGAATTGCTTACCCACTCCAAACTAATAGCTTGACCTTCTTTAATATCATTGTACATTGGCGATTGAATTCTGTTTCCTATATATTTAAATTTACAGTAACTGAATCTATGTTTCTCTGAGGATGTCAGCAGGTACCTCATGCACAGGGGAAAGTACTGAGGCTTTAGTCAAACTTAGTTTGTAAAAGCTAGCAAATGCGCCTTACTGTAATTTTCTATTTTACTAATGTTAAAATACTTCATGGTATTGACATGGATATTTGGGTCTGCGTTAGATGGTCCTTACAATTTTGAGGCGGCTTAAGCTGCCTGCATCTGGATAATTGTTTCTCCCACATATTTCCAGTACCTCTCTGCGACCTCTCTCTTGCCAATCTTGATGTATGCCCAGCAATATTATAGCCCATGTCAAGAGGACTGAGGTCGTTTCATGGCCGGCAAAGTAGAAAGTCTTACATTCATCAATGATTTCCTCTGTACTCAGGCTCGCATTACGTTTTACATTGACTCCCACCTGCTCCCTGTTCTGAGACATCATAAAACCAAGCAGATCCGCACCATAGCTACCTGTTTTTTCAATCCCAGCAGTCTTTTCCCTGGCATCTATAACTTGTCTTAAGGATGATCTTATTTCTTTCTCCAAGTTCCAACGTTGCCTATTCTTTGTAGTGGGCAGAAACCTGATGATAGGAATCACTCTCAGACATTACATACCAATGTAAACCAAAAAAAGCTATAGGTTCTGCATACTTCAGAATATGAAGAAAGCCTCCCAAAGTACAAAGGCATTCATCCTATTGAATAAAATGTCTTCTCAAGATAATATTCATAAACATAATTCTTGAAGGACAAATACATTTTGAGAGGGAAGATATAGCTGAAAAAAAAGTGGCACTTCCAAGTTAAAGACAAATATTGGAAAATCTTTCCAGCGACTGTTTCAAGGAAAAACATAAAGGGACAGAGACATGAACACTCTCAAATCAAAATAGTCATTGCATTCCTAGGTAACTTAAGATGGGTAAATTGTACTTTCACAAAACACAAGTTTGTCACCTGAAACCTGGAATATAAACAGTGCGAAATAGTTCAGATGTAAGAATCATCTGCTTGACCTGCATATCAAAGATATGCTTTCCCTCTGAAAAACTGCTGCCAAATGCTGTGCTCGCAATAACATCTGCTGTGAGATCACGAAACTCCCCCAGCACTTCAATTTCTGATGCACCTGACTGTACCGATTTACTCCATTTATCCAGCATATTGCCACTGCTTTTCACAATTGTTGGAATCATACCCTGTAATTAGTAATTACAGAACTAGTTATTCAAAATATGACAGAACGTGTCTTCCTATGAATTTCTGAATATAAATATCAAAATAGAGAAAATAAAATAATTCTACAGATGGTATCTAACAGATTAGGTTATTTTTTTGCAGAGTCATGTATCAGGAATATATTTAGGGTAAAAGTAACTTCTACAGATAGGAGCAGAAAATCTGTATTCAAAAAGCATCAGTCAAGACATCTCAGTAGTATGTCAATTCAAGAGAACTAGGTATACTCTCCACTGGCCAGTAGATTAAATAAAATTAATTCATAATATTATTTTACTCCATTCGTCCAACATATTGGCATTTCTTTAGCACTTAAAGTTCTGATGCAGCTGACAATATCAATTTGCTCCATTCATCCTAACAAACTGGCACTGCTATTCACAATTTTTAGAATCACACTCTGTAATTACAATATATAAGTTTCTTGTATGGCATTAAATTTCTTCCTATGAAATTCTGAATATGAACTTCAAAATAGAGAAACACTTATAAAATAATCTGCGTAGCTTCTAACAGGTAAGGGTTTTTTTTTTTGGCAGAGTCGTGTATCTGGAATATATTTAAGATATAACTTCTATAGATCGGCTCACAATATCGGTATTCAAAAAGCAACAGTCAAGACATCTCAGTAGTATCTCAATTAAAGAGAACTAGATCTACTCTCCACTCTTCTGCTTGCAAAGAATTCTCACAAGGTCAATAGTTAAAAAGTTTTGAACACGCTGAAACCTTGGGCTTAACACCACACAGAATCTTACCGAGGCGGTAAGATTCTACTCTGTCAAATTGACCAGGTGTTGCACTCAGATATAACCCTTCATTAAAGGTATGCCAATCCAGGGCAGCAGGGGCATGGGTTTTCTCACTGAGTTAATTTTTCTATCATATTGAACTTAATATATCTGATTTTTACATTATATTAGTATTTATACTTGTTGTTTCTGAATTAGATTGAGTGATATCAATGTTTCTAATCACATTATATGATCCATCAACAGAATGATAGTAGAGAGTTCAATAGAAAGAAAATTGGTATGACCAGGATAATAGTAGAGAGTTCAATAGGAAGATAATTGGTCTTAAATCTTATGACCTTACAGTAGACATCTTCTAGAATGGCTTAAGATTCGACACTAGAATCTCCTCGAATATGATTTTTAACTTTCAGGTTCATGACTCAAACTCTGACCACTATTTCTTATGACGCCCAACTGCAAAATTTGGCCATGGAGACATATTCCGTGGAGGCACTACTTGTCCTTGCGATTACTTATAAACAGAGGAATCACCCTGGCTCTGCAAATAGTAAAGGCCCAATAATCCGCTCATGGATGCTTGGATAGAGGGTTTTATCCTTCTTGATCTAGGTTAGCAGAAATCAGAAACAGAATTTTAAAAAATTATGCAAAGAGATAGTATAAATATAAATATAAATATATTATTTATTTATATATATATATATATATATATATCAATTATTTATGAAAAAAGAAATCAATATTATTATAATGAATTATATATTCAAATTAAACAATTTTATTATAATCATCTTAAAAATTAATATTAATTATATAATAAACAACCTCAAACAATTAATCCCCTTGAAACATTAAGAAGATTGATGTCAAAAGTACATCTATGGTTATTTATTAGTAGGAACTTTATAGATTTCTCTCTAAAAAGACTGATTTATATATTATATAATATTGGTCCTAATTTAAGACATAAACAGAGACGTCCAGTGCCTTACCTTCAACAGATCCATATGGAAAGCAGGATTGATGATTCTTCTGTGCTGAGCCCATTTCTCACCTTTCAACCCCACAAGTCCCTGTCCAACCAGTTGCCTTGAAAGGGGATTATCTGGAGGCTTTGGATAGTTGCCAAATTTAGTGGACAATATCTCCCTAATAAGCTCAGGGTGGGGAACAACCAACCTGGGATTCGGCCCAAACCAGAAAATAAAATCCTGACCTATATCACATGTAAAAAATTTATCAATCAATACGGTCTTCAGAATTCTTTATCTTCTTCTTAATCACTCACTATTCTTCTTAATCAGCCACTATTCTAAGTTCTAACAGCACCCAAGTCTAACGATCAATGGTGCTAAGCAGGAATTCTAATAATATGATTAATGAAATACCAGATGCTTAAACAAAATGCAGAATAAGTGTACCGTAGGTTTTGGCCCACTGATGTAAATGGGGAAGAACTCGAGGGAGTATGTCATGTGAGAGTGGCATGGGTTTGGATTTCTGCTCATCGATTATTCTGGTTATATCTGTAGAATTCCCATAGAATAGTCTGTATGGAGGGCCCCTGATTCCTTGGGCTTCAAAGTACTTTTTCAGTTGCAGAGGCTTCCACCATATCGTTGTTGCAATCTTGAGCAGAAACCAAACTAAACCAGCACAAACAGCCGCCAAACCCCAAAACACCCACTCCATATTCCAGATGTTGCCAATACCCAGTAATTATTTGGTTCTGAAAGCTTCAGATTTGCTTTAACTGTCTACCAAGTGTAGGATCCCTCGTGTTCTTTTTATATCTGCATAAATAAAATGATCTATTCAGTGAGTGGACGACGATAAATCAATGTAAGTAACTTCAACGAGCCTCACAGTCAAGAGATGACTACTTTGATCAGTTTTAAGTGGACAGAAATAATTGATGAGGAACTAATTCTTCTAGATCTTGCCTTGTGGAGAGTTTTTCACAATTTTAAGTTATAATAATTTATATATTTTGTATTCTCGAATTTTAATGGATGTTAAGTTTAAATTAGTATTGAGAGAGTATTTTCATTACAAATAATCAAATAAAGATAAATGTTTGGGATCATGTGTAATCGTTAATTTTATTTATTAATTCTTTAATTGCTAATTGTCTGGAAATAATAAATTTGAGTGATGGTGTATTCATTATGTATCTATAGGTGCATCATGAAATGCTAGATAAATGCCTTGGGCTGAGTAACAGGTTGAAAGCTTAGTTGCATGTTAAGGACATTATCCAGAGGATCTTCAATATTACTGGAGGAAGTACTAGCTTCCATCACTTTCTTCTCTTCTCTTTTTTCCTCATGCTTTTCCTTTTCCTTAGCCTCTTCAATATTCTCATCTTTTGTTTCCTATTTTTCTTCTTGGTCACTCTACTTTCCTTCATCCTCCCTTTTCACTCTTAGTTCCTTTCTTATTATTGTCTTTTGATTCCTTGTTGTAAGATATCTCTTCCTTAAGAATATCAAAACTGATTGTTCTATCAATTTGCTCATCCTTAGTTAAAGTTTATGTGATCTCTAGAGGGGAAAGGGATGTTTCATCCATAACAATATCATTAGTTGTAGGTGTCTCATGTTGCACAAGGGCGTTATCATTCTTGTGAGACAACAATACAATCTTATTTGCCATATCTTGCAAGGCTTCAACAATCTCCTTCTGTAACTTCTCAAATACCTCCTTGTCTCTTCCTATTAGAATGTCTTCCCTTCACTTTGATTTGAGCTCATTTGAGTAGACTTGTTTTAATGTAGCTTAGTTTGCTTCAAAGAATCCTTCACCTACTATCTGTAGAGCATGTTGCTTAATCTTATCCACATCATCAATAGCATCATATCAAGTACTTTTAATAATACAATCCATAAGTCATCTAGGATGTCATTTTTGAAGTTTTCTATGTATGCTTCTAAGTCAGTGATATACTTTACAAAGGCTTTGACACTTGTTTCTTCGTCTTCTTCATCAAATGTACCATACAATTCACCAACCTCCTTCAATTTGTCATATGTTACCATGTAGTTGAATAGAGTGCCCAACTTCAGAGGTTTCTTTCTTTTAACTGTCTTCTCTTTTTCTTTTGTCTTCCTCTCTCAAATCACATATCTTTCTTTTTCTGCCTCAATGTCTTCTTCATCTGAGGATTCTACAAGGTGTACTTTCTTGCTCTTAATTGATTCTACCTTTTCTTCAGATTTAGTCTCTGATTCTAATTCTTCTTCTAACTTCCCTTCCTCTTCCTTAGAAGGCTTTTCTTTAGAGGCTTTTTGCTTCACTCTCTTTGAAGATGAGGAAGGGGTTTCTCCTTTCTTTCATTTTCCAGTCATATCCTTAGGTGTTGGAGTAGACTTTTCTTCTACTTGACTTGGCTTCTTCTTTTTCTTCTTCGAGGTAGATAGAAATCTTCTAGAGGTTGTAGGTGTAGTTGAAGATGAGAAGATTCTAGTTCTCCTTGTGCTTGTTTCAAGACCTACTTACTGTCTCTTCTGATCAATTTCCTCTTGTGTGAAAATAGCAGCTTTGCCCAATTCATCAACCTTCTTTTGAATTTTCCTTTCAATGATTGGTTTCATTTGCTCCTCATGGAATTCTTTAGATTTTTCTTCAAAATTTTCATGTCTTTCTTCAGTTTCATCTCTAGAGCTTCTCGGAAGTACTTCAGCTAAACCAATCAATTCCTCTTCAAATACTTTGTAACCAAGAGTTGATACCCATCTAGTTCTATACTCTTCTACTTTCATATTACACTCATTTGTAGTTATTAGAAAGGTGATATCATTTTGATATTTTTCAACAAGACTTTTCGGTATCCTTTCTCTCTTTTGCATCCATTGTTGAAAAATAGAAAAGAATGTAGTAAATGCTTCATCTTCTTTTGTCAAATCCTTGATTTTGTTCATATAATCCTAGATTTGATGTGCAATCGATCTATTGGGATTCCAACCAATACTCTTGTGACTGTCCGAGGTTCACCCAAAAAGTAGAATAGTATGCACAAAGCTAATGTGCCATATTGAAAGTTGTGTTTCTTCTCCTTTGTTTGTTTCAAATTTTTTATAAACTCTTGCCTCAATAATTCACATAGTCATAGTTTTCATTCTTCATTACCATCTCATAAGCCACATTGATAGTCATTAAAGAGACAGAGTTTTCTCTGTTAGTGAAATAGATTTTGTTTCTTATCAATAATTATGCATACTTCATAGCAAGGTTTCTAATTGTGCTAACAAACATAGCTCATTTGTTTAGAGTAGCTCTAGTTAGGTCTACCACAACAAAGTTCTTTACTAACCTCTTTACCCAAACTATTCCAATTGGCCACAACCTAGTAATTTATTCAATTGATTTTTTAGTTAGTCTGTAGAGTTGGTCTAGCCACACATACTCATCACAAAATCTACTAATGGCCATGCACACCCATTTGCCATCATAGTAGAAAGACAAAAACCAATTCCAAACATACAACTTATTTTCCATTAGAGCATTGAATTCGGGTTTCAACCCATGGTTATCATCAATCAATTCTTTAGCCCACATGTCAAAAAGATTTATGTGATTGTACTCTTCCATTTTAACTTGAATGTATGTTATAACATCTTTTGTTAACAAAACATCATGTGGTATAGTTGACAATGCACCTAGCAAATCATCTTGGGTTGATTTGTTGGGGTATCATTTGAACTTAGGATGGGGCTTAGCATCAATATCAACAACATTTGATGTCGTCATTGCAAATAAAATTAAGTTGCAAAGTCTATGATTTGTAAAATTAGGACACAAGAATACCTTTTTGTATTTCTCAGAAAATATTCACGCTTGTTCTCCTCACTTTTTTTGATCTTCGAATGAATGAAATGACTTAAAAAATTATCTTTTAAAGGTTCATTCAACTTTCCAGTGCATTAACTAAATCTTTTGAATGCTAAAAAGTTGTTAATTGTTTTGTCAGACACAACCACCAAGTAGAGTACTGCAATTCACTACATTTAGATGTTTCTTACCACAATCTTCACCAAAAGATGAATTCTATCATTATACATATTGTACCTTCAAGTTGTGATAACATCATCTCATTCTTTGGCTGGGGATAATGATTTTCTTCTAACTCCCCCTAAGCCAAATCTCTTCGACTCAATTTCCAGAGGAACTTTCTGCACCAAAGTTGGGTGCAACTTCCTTCTCCTTCCAAATCTTCTTCATCTCCTTTTTGGATTCTTGCATATTGACATTTTTCATATATTCATCTCTTTTCACCAGATTATCTTTCTTTATATTCTTGCTCTTGCAATACTTTGCAAGATGCCCAAACTTATGGCAATTGTAGCACTTCTCATTTCTTTGTCTTGAATTTCCTTTACTCAGTCTAGATTTGCACAAGTTAGCCTTATGACCAAAACCATTGCACACATAACAGTGACCATTGAAGGGACTAACTCTTCCATAGTTGTTTATGATCGAACTTCTACATTGACTAGCTCTGTGACCAAACTTATTGAAAGTAAAGCATTGTCTTTAGAATGGTCTTTGATTCATCATACTTCTATATTATACGACTTTATGTCCAAATTTATTGCATGAAAAACAATAGCCATTAAAAGAAAAATACCTTTGACCATTTGGCTACTTGACTGAAGATTTTTCTTTTTGATTTTGGATCTACTTCCCCTTAATAGGCCGAAAGGTTCAATCTTCTTAGCTAAGATAATTTTGACTATGTCTTCAATTTTTTGATGTGAGCATTCACCAACTTCAAATCCTAATCCACTCTTATCATTCGGGGTCTTTTGTATAGCTAGCATCTCATCAAGTTTTGTTGAACTCATTATGAATTTGTCTCCTTGACTCTTTGTTTTCTCTAGATCGATTCTTAAGGATACTACTTCTTGTTCTAGATTCTTGCATTCCTCTATTTTTCCTTCAATTATGTCATTTAGACAGTCCTTGGACTTTTTCTCTTCTTAAATAAGAATCTTTAGATTCACAATCATGCCATTTGCTTGTTTCAATTCTTCGCTCACCACCTTATGCCTTTCTTTAAATTTCTTGATTTGTTCTCTCAATTTCCTAATGCATTAATTTTCTTCTATCAAATTTTCTTTCAGATCTTTGTTCTCATTTTCTGTATTTTCAAGATCTTCAAGAGATGCCTTAAGTTTACCATCTTTATCAAGTTGACATTCTCCTACAAATTCTTTTGGAATGGTTTTCGATGCCATATGTTCAATCTCCAAGATCTCCTTCAAGCTATTAGGCTCATTCAAAGGACAAGGCTTTGATACCAATCGTTGAACATCCAAAATACTAAGAGGGGGGGTGAATTGGTATTCCCTTAAATAAAATAAAAAATTTAAACAACCATCCACATAACATAATTAAGTGCAGTAAAGAAAAAGAGAAAAACACATACACTTGACACCAATATTTTTACATGGAAATCCATAAGGGAAATACCATAGAGAGGGTTAACTCTCAATATCTTATAACCGGTAATAAAATATTACAAAAGTGCTCACTGCATAGCTCACTGTCGGAGGGCTTACTACCCAAAATTACATACAAAATGAACTGTTAAAGTTGCATCTCAGGCATGCATGGAGTACGGTTCCAATTAGGTTTAGTACATAGACTGTGTACACTTCATTATCTCTATTGTTGCATATAATCACATACACCTATTATTGCTTTCTTCTTGTCTATATTTTCCAAAAAAATAAACATACATATATATGAATCCATACTTGATTTGTGTTGGCTTCATATCCTTCATATTATGTAAATGTCGGCCAAAACATGATGTAAGAGTGTGTCCATTTGAATTTTCACGTTATGACCCATCCTTACTCTTGTCCCAAAAATGCAAAATAAAATGTGATCACTTATTAAGATGGGGATCCATTGAGCTATTTGTCCTATTCTAGAGAAACATGGTAATTTCCTGATAGGGAACCAATATTTTTCTAGCCACTTCACTCCAACACTAGAAAACTTGAATATAGGTTCTTCAAGCATCCTCAAGATTAAGTTGACAAAACTATGTGCCTAAATACTTAGCTATGGAGGAGTGCAGAGAAAAATAGGCTTATACAAATGTAGTCTATCTTGTCAGACTTACTCAAAACTTCCCAAGAGCATCAAGCTCATGTTACCCAAAAACATTAATGACAACATTCCAACAAGTTGTTGTTGAAGTTGGCCCATATTCAGCAATATAGTGTTAAGCACAGATGGATTTTGCATGTTGGCAGTAATAGTAGCACATGCACAGGCACAAGGAATAGTATTGATACTAGCTCTAGTTCCCTAACCAACACCAACATAGAAGCATGAACTATTGATGTGGTAGCAGAGCTAGAAGTAGGACCGATATACCCCAAGGTAATTTGAGAGACATGTATTCATGGAATAGCACCACTTGACAAAGGATCGATATTATGACCTATGTACACCAATGAATTGACACCCCACGCATAAGTATATTAATCTAAAGACAAACATTATCATACTAGGTGTCTTGAGGATTATGAAGAATAAGAGACACATGAGAACCTACTATCATAAACAATACCCTAAGCACCTTGAGGCCCTTCTAATCTAAGGTGAGTATCTCTCTTAGTTACTAACAATAGAAATCAACCTAGGGGAGGACATTCTCCCAATTTAAGAATCCTTCAAAATCCCTTAGGTCCTGTTCAAGGGATTGAATTTGATCAAATGAAACTATCAAAGCATACTCATGATCCATAAGAGGAACAAGTCTCAAAGGGGTATTCATCAGTGTACTATTTTGGGAGTTAGGTTGAGATGCATATGTAGTAGAACCACCAAGTCCTAAAGTAAGTACTCAAGGAGCAAAAGGATCATTTGGATCTATAGTCCCCAAGAACATCGGACCAAAACATGTAGGAATACTAGGTCCGGAAGTTCTCCTCACTCAAACACCTAAAGTAGTCTAGCTCATAAATATCATGGATGAGCTCCATAACACTTTGACAACCTCAAGAATTATTATAGATGCTTCTGGCTTAGATTGTGTATAATTTGATACGAAAAATTCTACACAATCTAATCCAGAAGCATCTGTAATAATTCTATGGATTGTGGAAACTTAATATCATTAACCTCAAGAATGTGCAAGAGATAAAGATGACACAAGTGTTGATTGTTTAAGAAAATGTTTGCAAAAATTTATTTTTAAAAAAAAGTTTATAAATCAAGAGGTGTTTCATGTCCTATTCACCAAAATGTAGAGTGGTAAAAGTGAACCATTGCGAAGGGTGGTTAAACCCTTCATGGACTCAATAAACCTCCTCTCCACTTTGACTAAACATTTGAGGTTCCTTGACCTCAAGTTCGCTCACTAAGATAAAAAGAGAGTGCAAAACTACTTGATGTTAACAGATAAATGTATTCTAACTATAGAACCTAAAAGTACCAATCACTAAGAATATCTAATGAGTTTTGTATTCTCTCTACAAGACGTAAGATAATGCTATTCCCAAGCATCCCATATAGACAAAGTACAAAAACCCATACTAAAGGTGGAAAATGACAAGAAATCAGGGTTTAACAGACTGGATACTATAGAAACATAGAAAGATTATAAACAAAATGAATACACTAGAAAAAGGATGAAAAAGGAAATCTCACAAAGGTCTAGAAAATGAAGCCTCCAACCAACACAATAGTTTTCTTTGCCAAACCTACACACAAAAGAACAAAGATGAAATTAGTGGGGCTATGATTTAAAGGTTTTCTATGGTTGAACTCTCATTTAAGTGTTTCCACCTCTATGGACAACCAACATTGATTGATTGATAGATAATAACAAAGATACAATAAAAGAGACAATCCAATAAGAAACACAATAAAATAGAAGGAAGAACCTCCCTTCAACAGTACCAAGAAGTCAGAAGCTTGCTAGAGTGAGAGAAAAGTGTAAACCCTCTAGATTGATGAAGATTTTTTGTGTGTGACAAAGGTGATTAAATGATGGATGAAAGAGATGAAGAGTGCATAACTAGAGCTTAAAGCTATAAAAATAATTCTAGAGAGCAAGAAAGAGTTCACCAAATTGATTAGAGCCCAAAGAGAGCAAGAATGAAGGGAAAAAAGGCAAGATAAAGGGGACTAGAAGATGTCTTGACTTCGACGGTCGTAGAAGGAGGTGAACTACACTACAAAAATTAGCAAGTGTAGTGTCCCAATAGCTACCTTCAATTTGAATATTCATGGGAAAAATGAGTGGCATGTAGATGTCTCTGCACTATGTAGATGTTCATGAACATATCAGTCCAACAAGTCAAAAAGTCAGCCAAAAATGGTGACAAAATGATCCAAGAAATCAAGTGAGGTGAAGGGTTAATCATCATCTCCAATTTGGCTTAAAGAAGGGGTGCCATATAACATAGAATTGCATGGGGTATAATTTACAATGTTACTAGCTTCTTTTTGATATTTTTTTAAATTAAAACACCAAATATAATCGTAATACTATGCTAGAATATGATCTAGCACTATAACATTGACAATATGAAATCCCAGATGCCAATTCAATTCTATTAAATATGAAAAATGATAATGCATTAAATGAGGGACAAGGGAAGATAAAGGAAAATTAAAAATGAGAATAAAATAACCTCTAAATATCGCAGCCAAGAGAGACAATGCAATACTTCAAAGTTTCTACCACACCTTTATCATTGTAATAAATAAGATGATTATTTTCACATATAATTCGCATTGGTAAAAGCTTCAAAATCAATAATAGAGATAGCTCAAACTTTTAGTTTGCTAGTACCAAGCTTTTTGTGAGTTTCCCCAAGAGATATAATTCTAATAATAGATAATAGAGTTTGAATGATGGTTAAGGAGGAGCTTAAGGAAATCAATATCACTTTAGAATATGTTTAAGATGATTACCTTGTTCAAGTTGAACATGGAAGGAAAGTGAAATGACTAGAAGTAGTAACAAGAATCATAAAATTTTGCAGATTGTTAGCATGCTATACATGGACATTTACCATGGTGCTCCCATCTAGATAATTTGGCCAAAATAAAAGTTCAAGACATTTTTAACTATCTAATTATATTTCAGCTAATCTATCCAATCTATCTAATTATTTTAGAACTAATCATCAATCTAAAACTAATTAGTTTAGGCCAACTTAGGGTATAGATCTAATCTATCTAAATTATTTTTCATTTATCTTATATTTGATAGGCTTTTAACTCGCCATTTATGTATGTATATTTTATTTATATATAATAGGGTTTATGCCTTCATTTTTTATTTACTTGATCATTATCAATCTACCTAACCTTTCATGTGTCTCTAGGGTTTCTTTTAGAACTAATCATTGATAATAAAAAAATATTGATATAATCCTTTACCTCAATTATACATTTTTTTGTAAATATCTAAATGGGTTTAGGGCCTTCATTGAAGGATTCATTTCTAACTCAGATCCACCCACTCTTAGAGGTGTGTGCATAATTGATAGACATTTATCATGGATTTTTAAATTGTCCATTGTTCTTTGCCTCTATTCATGTATCTATTATGGATTATAATGTAATTTTTATTTTTATTTTACTTGATCAAATCACCCTTGATTATTTCATATCTTTTTATTCCATGGATGGGGATATGTCTTTTTTGGAGGTATTGTTTTAACATGTTTATAGTCTCTCGTTTATAGATTTTGTTCTCTTGTCATTCAATTATGAACATACTAAATTTACTTTCCCATGAGATTTTAATGACTAATGATAGTAATGATGCATGTTACATTTTTGCATCTTTCCTCCTTGCATTTTAGTTCATGTTAAGGATGCACCTTCTTCCATACCTAGTGATATTCTTGTCTATTTAATAGCATGTACCTTGTGAACACCTTTGCATGAGATCAAATTACAACACATGTAACTCATGATAATCCCTCTTCTCTATCTTATGGAACATGGTACATTAAAAATATATTTAGTTATGTACATAGTGATAGTGCTTTATCTTCCTGTGATGAGGTTGATGAATCTTAATATCCTAATAATATCCAGGTTATGATGCACATTACTCTAAATAACTTCTAATAGATTCATTTAGTGGTAATAAAGATGTAAATTTACCACTGAGAAAGGTATGTTATTGTAAAGCGGAAAATCGCGATCGAACCCTAGTTGCACTCCCCTCTTCCAACTCCGAGGAGAGAGAAGGGAGGTTCGCTAGGGTTGATGGTTTTCACTTAGGGGAGAGACTTTACATTCAAAAGAGGGGTTGAAACTCACAAGATCCAATCCCACACAAGGCAAGATTAGAAGCTAAATGAGTTTCAAGGGTTAAGACAGCAAAGCTACCCTCTTTTGTAAAGAATGTTCATAGGAGAATTAAGCTAGGAATGCATAGAAAGTGATAAAGATTTGCTTATAAACTGAGTTAGGGATATAGTATGAAGCTACGGACCTGGAATTAGCAGTAAAATGTCGATATGGCGCTATCCTGCAAATTTGAGCAAAAGTTGTCGGGACGATGGCGCCCGGCGCCACGGTCCTCCAAAAAATCCGCGAAACGAAGGGGGATCTGTTCGTCTCTGCACAAGGATTCCAGATCTTCAATTTCAGCCGCGTACCTGCAACCTACACATAGAAAAGCGAAGACGATTGGGGGGTTAGGGATTAGGGGTTTGCCTTTAGGTCAAACCCCGGTTTTGGAATTAACCAAGAAATGAGAAATGCTGTAAATGTAAATGACTGTAATGTAAAACAAGTACTAATACCTTGTTGTAAGGATGTTTGTATCCTTATGTGCGAAGGTATAGATGTTGTATGTTGTTGTATGTTGTATGTTGTATGTAGCATGTAGTAAGTGATCTCCTCTTCAATGGTTGAATCCTTGTCTTGAATGCAACACTTAGCCTTGAATGGAGACTTGGAATGAATGCTTGAATGCTTGAGTGCTTGAATGTTTGAATCTTGCTTTCGCCTTTTTTCCATCTACCCCAAATGAGAGAGGAAAATGTAGTTTATATACTTTCCAATTAGGGTTAAAAGACTGATTTTCCCGACCTTAGGCCGACCAGGGAAGTTAATTTTCCAATTTGCAAACAAAAAGACTCGAAGTCTCATAGGAGACTGGGCCCAAAATAGGCCCAGGGACCAGGGCGCTGGGCGCCATGGTCCTGGGGGACCAGGCGCTGGGCGCCATGGTCCTGGGGGACCAGGCGCCATGGTCCTGGGGGACCAGGCGCCATGGTCCTGGGGGACCAGGCGCCCTGGTCCTGAGGGACCAGGGCGCTCTGGTCCCACCTCTCGGGACAGCAGGGTGCAAGGAGGTTCAGGCCAGGGTGCTTGAAAAATGCAGTTTTTAGTGTCGTGAGCAAGTTTCGGGGTCTCCATTCAGGTTGCGTGTTGCGTCGCCATCGTGAAGACCGAAATGCAGTCGAAATTGCAAGTGTCACAATTTTAGGATGCTACATTTAGCCCCCACTTTAGCGGGAGTATGTATGCTCATACTTCCGGTAAAGTACAAGGAAACAACATTGAAAGACTTTCACCACGTCAAGGAGGCAAGATACACCAAGCCCCCAGTGGACTAAGGATCTTACGACTTCGATTGACAAAGTAAAAGGGAAGATCACGAGGGAGAACCATGACTGTCAGTAGTAAGGTTCCCTCACTATGAGTCATGCAAGAAAAATACCAAAAATTTTCAAGGCAAAACTAAGTTCGCCAAGAAATTTTCAAGTATCTTGAAAGGATAGTCAGGGTGTATGCCCCCCTACGTTAAAGCGATCGCACACGCCTCAACGGGGGTGATTGTTTTAACGTAGTGATACACATAAGAAATGAGAAAGGAAAGGAGCATGTTATCACAAAGATTTAGCCCCCAAGTGTGAGATAAACCCAAGGATAATAGATACAAAACACAAAGCACGAGGTGACTTCGCTTTCCTCGGGGTCAGTATGCTGTATGATAAGTCATGTATATATATCATATGTATGTTTTGCATAATTGTTCTTCATTCCCCAATCAAGGAAGGCCACCTAGAAGAAGGGAACACATGTGTCTTTTGAGTCAACATGAGAGAGACCAAAAGAGATCTCAATGCTTTGCATCATCCTCAAGTAGACAACACTAAGGACAACAAATAGAAGAATGAGAATAACATATAGAAGAAGTAACAAAAGAGAGGAGGAGAGAATCTGCTATGCTAATGTAACTAGTCTAGCACGTCATCTACCCCCCGATCTTACTGATCAATGTTTCGGGAAGGCAGGGAACACGCTAGAGGAGGAACATCCAACACAGCAGATGGAGCTATCACAAGATCCAAACAAGGGCTATGTTCATGTTCCAAGCCACGTTGTTCTTGTCTAGGAGCTAGGATAAGTGCTTTAGAAAATTCATTAGATAAATGGTTATCAATATCAACAAGTTCATATTCACTATCAGAAGCAAGAGAAGTAACATTTTCATCATGAATAACATTTTCATCATGAATAACATTTTCATCCATATCATCATCAAGATTTATAAAAATAGGATCTTTAACTCGCATAGGATCAAGACCATCATGCATCTTATGTTTAGGAGATTTAGGCTCAATATCCGGCTGAGGAGAAAATGGAATAATGCTTGTTGAAGGTGTTTTTGGAGATTGTAAAGTTTGAGAAGCAGCTGCTTGAGCCCTAAGACGACGCTTTCGTCGGCATTCACGTGCAGAACGATTTCGTCTAGTCTTAGTAGGAAGTGGAGAATATTGAGGAGGGGGAATGTTCTCATCCCTATTACTTGGGTGTTTAGGTTGTGGTCTCTTAGGCTGGATAATAGGAGAAGAAGAAGGTCTCTTCTCTCTATAAAAGGAAGGAGGAGGAACTGCTCCATATAAAGGAGGAATTTTTTGTTTAGGAAGAAGACCAAGTCCATCATGACGAGGAGGTATAGGTCTACTTTTAGAAGGTTTATTAGGCATAGACATAGTCACATCCATGGGAACGGGTTGGGAATCTTCTTGAGGAAAGACATTAGTTTTATCTTTCAAAGGAAGAACTTCCTTCTCAAGAATGATAGGAATGTCAAGTTTAGGTGTTCTAGGTTCACTTAAAGATAGGATCATATCTGTTTTCCACTTTTGATAAGATTTGAATAGATGATCACTTCGCGGAGGAAGAGATTGGAATTGTTTAGGCCAAAAGTAATCAATAGGAACACTAGAAGTTCTTTCAGCTGGTTTAAAGAGACTATGATTGACAGTAACAACTTCACCATTATGGGGAAATTTCAAACACTTATGAATAGGAGAAGCAATAGCTTTCATGGAAGATAGCCAAGGATATCCAAGCTTCACACGAAATTGTTCGGACGAAGGAATAATAGCAAAGTTTACATCAAGAGATTTATTATGGACCTCAATGGGTAATGTAATAGAACCAATTGCAGGAGAAGAAAATGCATCAAATAATTTCACAATCACATCTGTTTTGTCATAGATCACTTGATTCAATTGCAAAGTAAAAAGAAATTCTTCAGTAATAACATTAACCATGCAGGAAGGATCAATAAGCACTCCACGGCAAGGTGTATTCTTGACTTTTGCAACTATGTATAAAGGGCCATCAGGTGCCCTAATGGTTTCACTAGAATCAAATGTGATGGAAGGTTCTTTAGGGATTTCTTGCTGCTCTACAAAGTTAATCACATTCGGAGTCATAGACACAAAACCTTCAGATGATAAAGAGGAATCATTAGTCTCAATCGCATTAGAGGTATGGGAAGGTAATGGATCAGTAAAAATCTGAAGATTTTGGTTAGGAGGAGCTACAGATGTGTTGCCTTTATCATTCACTCCAGAAATAGAAATAGTATTATTATCAATCAAATCTTGAATTTTACCCTTTAAAGAAAAACATTTTTCAGTATCATGCCCAGGCTGACGATGAAATTGACAAAAAGCTTTGTTATCAAAATAAGGTGAAGTAATCTTTGTAGGATCAATTTGCCTTATAGGAGGAAGAGTAAGCACATTTTGTTCCAATAACTTATTCATAATACTATGCAATGATTCATTCAAAGGAGTATACTTTCTTTCTTTCTTGAAAAATTTAGAAATAGGAGGCACACCTGATGCTGCATTCACATTGTTGTTGATGATGTTTTCATTAAATTTGATGGAATCTCTGTTCGGTTTAAACTTCCCAAATGGTTGTTGACTGCTATCACCCTTATCACTCGGAGCCATAGGATGTGATTGTTCCATTTCACTCACAGTCAGTTGATAATTGTGAAGAGTGGCACACAACTGTTGGAAAGAAGTAAACTCAAAAAACAGAAGTTTGTCTCGAATATCTTTTTGTAAATTAGAAATAAAGATTCTTTGAATATCATTATCAGGCACTGGAAAAGAAATTTGAGCATACAAATGCTTATATCTACCAATGAAATCAGTCACTTTTTCTTTAACACCTTGTTTACAATGCATTAAATCAATCAAAGTAACTTTAGGACTTATATTGTTTTGAAATTGTTTGAAAAGTCTTAACATGTGTTAGAGGATCACCTTTACCATTATAAAGCTCCAAATGCGGGATTTCAACATGTTTAGGAGGGATAGCTCGAACAATGTCAAGAGAAAGTGGGCTCTCAACATCAAATGTGGGCACACTAAACTTAGATTGATTCATAGAGGCAATTTGTTGCTGTAAAGAAGAGACAGTTTGTGCAAGATTGTTAATGGTCGCTTCAGTCGAAGAATTCATATTAGATGTGTTAGATTGAGATGGAGGTGTTATGTTATTGAAAGAAGGTAAAGAGTAAGGTGATGGGACTCTATCATAGTTAGTCATAGGAGATGATTGGACAGGAAGAACACTACAAGGAGGAATGGAATGGTTAAATGAATTGCCCCCTTGCGTCATGTTCATTTGTGGAGATATAATAGGGACACTCATTGAAGGAGTGAATGAAGAAGTTGGATTGAATGAAGGAAGAGGATTAATTGAAGAGGAAGGATTGCCCCCATGACTAGTGATCACAGGCGGAATGTCTTGTATAGAAGTAGTCATTATGTTTGATGTAAAGGTAGGTATGCTAGCAATAGGAGTTGTCAAAGGAATAGAATGATTAACTTGTGTAGGAGGCTGTGTATAACCTAAAGTTTCAGCACAACTCTTTATAGGCATCACATTTGAATCCACAATGTGTGCAATACCATGCAAAATATCAATTCCATTCTTATCACTTTGAAGCATGCATTTTAGACCCTCAATTAAATGAAGAGCTTGACTATCGGGATACTCATGAGACATCCATTGGTGAAAATCATCAAATTGGTTATCCAATTGTGAAAGTTGTTCTACAGAAACCTCATGGAGAGCTTCTTCATCATTAGGAGGATTAGAGGAATTACCCATGTCCTTGTTAAAAAGGCTATTCAAATTAGGTTCCATCTCCTCGGTAGTTAAACCTTGGAAAGACTTAATTCTACGGCTTCATCTAACGGGAATAGTGTAAGTAGGGCTTGTTGTTGTAAGACTCATGCACTAGAAAGAGAGAGAAGATTTTGAATTTAGAGGTAGCAATTTTCAGTAAAATCAGCCAATCTTCTAGATTTAAGTTGTTAAATGCAATCACGACAGTCTCCCGAAATTTCGAAAAAAATGTCCGGGACTGTGGCACTCGGAGTGCAACACGGTCCTTGCAATTTTTTTCGAAATTTGCAAGGATGAAAGGTATGATGATTTTAAAGCTAATCTGAAAAAATTGAGTGATTTTACGATCTGTAGATAGGCCAAATTAAAGTTGCAAATTCAAAATTGAACCCTATCAAGATTGTCTAAAAATGCAAAATTTGAATTTTGAAAAAGAGAGGGAAACTGAAATTTTGAATTTTATGATTTTAGAGGGAATGCCAAAAGCAATGCAAGTTTTGAAATTCAAAAATTGACTCAATTTCACGCAAAATTCAATTTTGAAAGCGGAAATCAAAGTTGTTGTAATTAAGCACTTAATTTCAAAAGTCACAAATTGCAAGAATTTGAATAAAGCACTGAAATTTCGAATGAATGCAAACACACTTTTCAGATTTAGGACAGTAAGAACACAATTTTGACACAAAATTTCAATTTTGATGATTTTTGAATGATTAGAAGCCTTAATCCAAGCAATCACAAGACCAATTTTGACTGTAACTTTGAAAGTGTTATAATTGATAAAAGCAGCCAAAATTCTGGATTTTAGCAGGAAAATACAGTAAGATCTTGCTCCCGAAATTTCAGAAAAAATGTCGGGGACGATGGCGCTCGGAGTGCACACGGTCCTTGCAAATTTTTTCCAAATTTTCAGGGATGAAAGATATTGTAATTTTATTGCGGAATCCAAAGTTACAGCTGATTTGGAGATGTTTTGATCAGTGAAATTGTCGGACAAAGGTTGAATCAAGAGGGTTTCAAAAATTAGGGTTTTGACACTTAACCACTTAATTAAAGCACAAATATGAACTGATAATTCGTAATAGAAGGGCAGATCTGAAACAAGCATTTACAATTAAATATTTCACAAGTTCAATTACTAAAAAGAAATTTTAGGGTTTTTATGCAATCACGTCTAAAATTTTGCAAAAGATCAAACATGGAAATGTAATCAATTTTTTCAGATCTAAGCATGAAAAATCAGAAAGGATGTTCACATCGGGTTCACCAAAATGTAAAGCGGAAAATCGCGATCGAACCCTAGTTGCACTCCCCTCTTCCAACTCCAAGGAGAGAGAAGGGAGGTTCGCTAGGGTTGATGGTTTTCACTTAGGGGAGAGACTTTACATTCAAATGAGGGGTTGAAACTCACAAGATCCAATCCCACACAAGGCAAGATTGGATGCTAAATGAGTTTCAAGGGTTAAGACAGCAAAGCTACCCTCTTTTGTAAAGAATGTTCATAGGAGAATTAAGCTAGGAATGCATAGAAAGTGATAAAGATTCGCTTATAAACTGAGTTAGGGATATAGTATGAAGCTGCGGACCTGGAATTAGTAGTAAAATGTCGATACGGCGCTGTCCTACAAATTTGAGCAAAAGTTGTCGGGACGATGGCGCCCGGCGCCACGGTCCTCCGAAAAATCCGCGAAACGAAGGGGGATCTGTTCGTCTCTGCACAAGGATTCCAGATCTTCAATTTCAGCCGCGTACCTGCAACCTACATACAGAAAAGCGAAGACGATTGGGGGGTTAGGGATTAGGGGTTTTCCTTTAGGTCAAACCCCGGTTTTGGAATTAACCAAGAAATGAGAAATGTTGTAAATGTAAATGACTGTAATGTAAAACAAGTACTAATACCTTGTTGTAAGGATGTTTGTATCCTTATGTGCGAAGGTATAGATATTGTATGTTGTTGTATGTTGTATGTTGTATGTAGCATGTAGTAAGTGATCTCCTCTTCAATGGTTGAATCCTTGTCTTGAATGCAACACTTAGCCTTGAATGGAGACTTGGAATGAATGCTTGAATGCTTGAATGCTTGAGTGCTTGAATGTTTGATTCTTGCTTTCGCCTTTTTTCCATCTACCCCAAATGAGAGAGGAAAATGTAGTTTATATACTTGCCAATTAGGGTTAAAAGACTGATTTTCCCGACCTTAGGCCGACCAAGGAAGTTAATTTTCCAATTTGCAAACAAAAAGACCCAAAGTCTCATAGGAGACCGGGCCCAAAATAGGCCCAGGGACCAGGGCGCTGGGCGCTCTGGTGCCACCTCCCGGGACAGTAGGGTGCAAGGAGGTTCAGGCCAGGGTGCTTGAAAAATGCAGTTTTTAGTGTCGTGAGCAAGTTTCGGGGTCTCCATTCAGGTTGTGTGTTGCGTTGCCATCGTGAAGACCGAAATGCAGTCAAAATTGCAAGTGTCGCAATTTTAGGATGCTACAGTTATATACATTACATAATAATGTAATTTTTTTAATTAGTAGTGGTTCATCTTACGAATTACACACTACACTTGGATAGTAATTCTTGGGGACATATGTAAGTGGGAGGAGGCATTGGACATGTGTTTATTATGGGTAGCACATTAGGTAAAAATAGATTTACAATTGCATGCCATGATTAAGTGAGCACATGGTTTTGGACTCATGGCTTATGTAATGGCATGTTGTAGTTTTGTGCAAGATTCGCTTTAAAAGTAACCTTATGGTAGTGGTGAGTATAAATTGGAACAAGACAAGGAGATTGCATATGTGGTTGTAAGAATCACAAAAAGGAATATATGGCTACATGATTCTAAATTTTTCAATGACAAGGAGGGTGTGATTGAGTTTCTTATTGTTACTAAAGTACTACATGGAGAAGCTCTATTAACATATTGATTTATGTGGTGCTTTGGATGCTAATATTTTTCCAAAAAGGAGTTTTCCAAGGTACATTTAATGTCACCTTATGTGTGTTTTATTTCTTTTACATTATAGAATCTACATACTATTTTAACATATTTTTTCTTAAAAGCATTATGTGAGAATTAACATTTGTTGCTTTAAATTCTCACATTTTAATTAGATACGTGATAATAATATTTTGATGCATGTATTTATTAATACGTTATTTGTTATCCAGTATGCATCCTTCCATGATTTTCCTCTACTTTCATAGGATGGCTTACTCTTGACCCTATAACATATTTCACATATGCTCCTCATCGGACTTCCCCTTTAGTGGCCCTTTCTATGTGGGCCTCATGCTTTTTCATATGCATCACAATGATATATCACTTTTTGATATTAATTGATCTTTATATTCTTGCATACTTTCTTATGATGTATTTTTCAATGATTATGGAGTGTGCCCATGTACAAACCCTTTTGAATAAACACATGCATACTTTCTTATGATGTATTTTGAGTATTATTGAGTGATTATGATAGTTTCATTCATTACCACATGCTTTTATCACTTCCTTGAATTGGATTTGGCCAGTTCTTTCATATAACTTATTATTGGATTTGGCTAGTTCTTTCATATTACTTATTTCATTATAATATTCAAGTTAAGGTAATGTTTCTTAGCTTACAATACAAGTAAGAAGAAAAAGAACCAATTAAAGATTTTTTATTTCATTTTTTGTATTGAAGAAGTTTTGAACTCAAGACCATCTAGGTGTCATTAAACCAAGTACCTTTTGATAATTAAAGATGACATTTTGCAAGCTTTAAATATAGATATAAGTTATACCTTAGATAACGATGAACAACAAAACATATTAATGTATGTTTTACTTCCAATCTTTAAGAACCAAACCTATTACATACATCATCATTAATTTTCATTATTATTTATTGCTATTATGTTTAATTAATGAACACAAATAAAATATACATAATGGTGGTTAACACACAACTGAAACCAAACAGAATTAGAAAAATTACTACATTAAAAAAGCTTACAACTATGATGCCAACTTGTGGAATACAAACTTATTACTTTATGAATGGCTGGGAAAATGGATATATCTAATCTTGTACTACATAAGTTGAAAGATCAATCTATATCATCGACAACATCATTTAAACTTCCCACATTGGAAGTTGATTATTCAACGGGCAAATGATTTGGCAATTTGGGTAGTGTCCTCAATGAACTTGTTCAAGTTTAGGAAAGAAGACCCACTTGGGCTAATTGCTTTTAGTGTTGCCTCTTTCAATTTCAGACGCATCTATTTTGGCTCCAAAAGTTACCTGTCGTACTAACGACATGAATCGACATACATGTCTGAGACATGCATACCATGGCAATTTGGCATAGTGGCTGGACCCACAGTATGTGACATGGAGTTGTCATGGACTCACCGATTTCAATCGTCGAGGCCCACGCGAAACTACGTGGACATGCCTGAGGATCGCCATGGCTCGCTTACTAGTTAGAGGCGGTGTGTTGTGCATAACACACACATTCAAAGCCAATAAAAAGAAACAATCGTCAGCAACTGTAGAAACCGCGTTCGGACAACATACCGGTGGGAAAAAGAGGGTGCGGGATTCAAAAAAAAGCCATAAAATAAAAAAACCGTCAGCAATTTAAGAAACCGCATTTAGATGGCATACTAGCAGGAAAAAGAGGGCACTACTTTCAAAATATGTACCTTCATCAGAAAATGTGGTGCCATTGTGCCTAACATTGAAAAAAGAAGACTAATGCGCGATTAAAACATTATTGTTGAAGGGCAGGCTGCAAGTCATTGTTGAAGTGCTATTGTTGAAGAAGCAAGCTGCGACTCATTGTTGAAGGGCTCTTGTTGAAGAAGCAAGTTGCATTGTTGAAGGGCGTTCAATTGTTGAAGGGCGTTCTGCATTTTCGAAGGGAGTGAGGTATGTGTAAATCGATATCTACAAGTCATCTTTTTCCTATTTGTGTTTGGATTTTATTTAAAGTGATGGACGCGTCTATTCTAGGTTTTCATTGTTTGTTTTCATTTCTTGTTTTGCTTTATATGTAGTGCGAAAATTTGCTTGTTTTGATGGCAGAATATGGAGAAAATTTGCTTGTCTAACCATCACGTTAGGGTTAGATACAACGCGGGACGCGTGTTTGCTGGCTTCAAAAAGCCTTACATCGCAACTCCCGACTAACAAGCCATGGTAGTCTAGTAGTGGGTCCAACTTTTGAACCATAGGTTGTGCGGCTGCGGCTTAGTCAGGTCGTCCATGAATCTGTGAAGGCGCATAACACACTATTTTTGTCCAATATCATTGTGACTATAGATTTTGGATTGGACGGGTGGGATTGGGTTAGAAGTGTTACTATTTACTAAGTTGTCATTAGTTGTATGTCCAAAATAATTCTATATACTCTAGTCAGTTATTACTACCGAAATATTCAGTCCATAAGCACAGAGCAGTCGATTACAAAAGTTACAAGTCACAACGTTTAGTATACACTGAGTTGTCTACCAAGTAACGTTCTATGACTATCGAGCAGCAAAGATGGTATACCAAATTAATACACACTGAGTGAAACATGTTACCTGATTCATTGAACCTCGACACATATGGGAAACGTGTTACAAGATCGAGGAACAGGGAACCGTTAACACATTGGAAATTGCACATAGATTTTATATGATTTTGAGGACATCTATCCAATGAAATAATTTGTATGGTTATTCATTCGATGAATCATGTTTGTAAGATCGAAGCATGAACAAGATCACCGTTACAAGAGATCTATTTATACAGCATGAATTAAGGATCAAATATATGTGTGTGAAGGAAGACATATGTGAAAATCAAAATCATGGGAAAGCACTGAGTGTTATGACTATTACGATTAACAAAGATACATAGAGGTCACCGAGAAGGATTTCAGAGAATAGTAAAGGAACAGAGTAAATAGATAGGTTTACCGAGTTAATTTATGGTTTACTGAGGTATGCTATAAGCAAGGTAATTTCATTTTGAGCACGTAGAATCTGCTATAACATTTTAGATGTGAAGTTGCAGATATTTTGTAAGATTTTGATTGTAATATTTTGAGTTGTAAGAGAAACCTTTAACAGGGTAAAAGACTCTAACAAAGTCTATAAATAGTAAAGCCTTTAACCAGGTGCAAGATCTAGAATATGTGTTGTAAAATCCTTTAGCAAGGTAGATCTAAAGGTCTTGATACTCCGAATAGGGTAAGCTATCAGAAATAGCTAAACATGTAGCTCTAATCAAGCAACCTTTATTATTGCAGTAGTGAAGTTGTGGGTGCCATCCCCACCACATTTTTTCTCTCTAACAAGGAGTTTCTGCATAACCAAAATATGTGTGTTATGGAGTGAATCATGTATGGTTGTTATTTATTTATTTTAGCATTATATTATGTTACTACAATTTTTGATTTATGCTTAACAGTAAAGTTATTGTTAAAGAAAATATTTGAATTACTGATTCACCCCTCCCCTCTCAGTACATTAGCTTTCCATATTGGGCCTAACAATTGGTATCAAAGCTTGAATTTTGAAAAAGGGTTTAACTGCCTAAAGAGAAAGATCTTATCAATGGAAGGCTACAAACAATCTCGGAGAATTGTGAATCTTCAAAATGAATTGGATCATGCTAATCAAGTGATTGCTGACATGCAGAAACAAATGCAAAAATCTCTGAAAGTTAGAAGAAGATTGTCTGATGATTTGCAGGAGTCTCAAGAGCTAGTGGAACAAATTGAGACATCATCTGAGAACAGTATATCTGAAGAGACTGAAGAAATGATTGGAGTATTGAAAGAAAAGAACAAAGCACTGACTGATCAGCTAAAAGCAATGAAAAGAGAACATGAACATTTCAGCACACAGATGACTGAAAATCTTGATGCATTGAGGACAGTCGAGGATAAATTAAGAGATCTAGAAAGAGAAAAACAATAGCTTGAAGCATTAGTATCTAGAAAGAATGATGAAATCACAAGGATGACTAGAATTCAAAGTAATCTGTTTGATCAATTGGGTTATGCACATCATGAAGCAAATCTGAAAGATGATGAGAATCAAGCATTGAAACTTGAAATATCAAGATTGACCAATGAACTTGAAATAGAGAAGAAATCCAATGAAACACTGAAGAAAAGTTGTGAAGCATCAAGGATGTTGGATGAGCAACTAACTATAAGAAGACCCAACAAAGATGTATAACTCGGTTACAAAGGAAAAGACTCTACTGAGAAAGGAATCCACATCACCGAGAGAGGAGAATCATCAAAACAAGATGGAAACAAGAAGAAAATCAAAGGAAAGAAGCCTATTTGCAACTACTGTGGAAAACAAGGACATACTGCCAACATGTGCCAAATCAAAAAAGGTAAGCAACCGAATGTCCCTAAGTCCAATGGTTATTGCTACAATTGCAATAAGTATGGTCACACATCTAATCAATGTAGGTCAAAGCCTGTTAAAAATTGTCAGAAGGCAAAATTCAAGGGGTTTTGTAAATACTACAATAGATATGGACATAGTACCAAGAAGTGTTGGTTTAAGTAGAAGAACTATATGTGGTCTGCACACCGAGCAAATACTAGAAGCTACCAAACTCACACAGATCTTAACCGATAGTTTACTGTAGTACCATGGGATTATAATACAAGGATATGGAAGATATGGACATATAAGTGCCAACTTCTTTATAAGGTTTGGAATGAACAACCGAAGATCATGGAGGAATCCTGGTATGGCATGTTTTCATTGTCCCAAAGTTGGACACTTGGCTAGAGATTGTAGAGATCAACCTACAGGAGATATTAAAGAAATAAGAAGCAAATTACAGATGATTTGGAAAAAGAAGGAAATTGTGTCAAATGAAGAAAGCACCTTACCTACCGAGTTAGGTGCATCTATTCCAAATTAATCGGTAATGGTATGAAGGGACTGCATTCTCTCAAGGTTAAATCTTAACAGTTCCTATTTTATCATGTACTTAATTCAAAATATGCATAGCTAAGATGCATTAGCAAGCTTGAAATTTTATCAAGTCTTTTGGAGCACTAGTCATGTCGGTAAATGCAGGAAGCCTGTCTAGTCGATAAAAGCATAAAAAGGAAGGTAAATCAGTTTAGTGGAACCAAGTGCATTTAACATTTTCTAACCTAACTACATGGAGCCCAATAAGGTAAAATGTGTACTTAAAGCTTTTGCGTGGTCATTTTACTTTTACCAAGTTTTCAGAAAGCAGAGCGAAGCGATTCAAAGGTGATCAAATCTCTTCTAAAGCAAAATTCAAGGTATTTATATCAATCACAACACATTGTCAAGCAAGTTAACTGATCATATCAGTTGTGAATATTTTTTTTATATTTACTAAGTGGAAAGTGTCTGCTGGCTAAAAGTTTTCAAACCCTAAGGCTCTTTCGTTAGTGATTATCCAAAGTTTGAAATGGCTCCTAAGATTTAGAAACCCGTTGTTGTTGAGAATATTGAGAAGCCCTCACTGAAATACTCACTACCTCCCAAAGTAGCATTTGAACCGGATGATAAAACTACATTTTCACTCATTCTGGATAGGGTTTTATTAGTTGAGGATGTCAGATTCTTCACTAAGTGTCATGTTGAGGAACTAGGTCACACAGAGATCAAGGACATGTATGATGAATTGTGTACCGATGGAAAACTCGATAGCAAGTTTGAACATATTAAAGTCAAGGGATTGACCGAAGCCCTACCCGCAAGTATTCAAACCCCAATGGGTTAAATTTGGTTTGAGCAGAGTTCATGATGACTTTATGTGGTTAGAGGAGCAACCATTCAAGATCACCAAGGAAATCATCCACTTGATCACTGGTTACCCTATTTTTTACCATGCCCGAGCTTAGAAAATGATTTCACAGAAGGAATTGATCACTTTAACCAAAGTTGAATCTGATTGCAGAGGTCTGAAACTGAACAATGTCATAGATGCAGAGCTGAAGTTTGCAATTAGAGTCATAAGTTATTGTTTCTTTCAATCGGCAAGGGAAAACAATGTACCCTATGCTGCTGTTGATTTAGCCTATAAAATTGTGAAGAAAGGTATGAAGATTGATCTATGCGAAGTGTTGTTGAAAAATCTATTTGAAAATATCAACACCATAAGGAAGCTGAAGAAGAACAACTCGGTAAACACACTAAAGTTTGGATCACTTTTGGTATGCATGTTTTTCTATTTTCAGAAATTCTTTCCATCAGTCGATAATGTAGTTTGGAAGCTACACCAACCAATCACCCATCAAATCAATGACTTCATCAAAGAGCTAGGTGATAACTTCAATGAGATTATGGATGATTATTTTAGCAAGTTTTAGGAAAAGATGCATAACAGGTATAGAATACCACCTCAGTTAGTGGAGAAATATAAGGACAATATATGTTTTGAAGTGGACACCGACTACTGTTATGTCAATGCAGTAGAACCAAGAACTCAATCCTTGTCGCCTGTGGGTTATAAGATTGACTCTGACATTATGTAGCAGCAGATAGATGCCTTTCTTGCACTACCAAGGCATGCTACTGAGATCAGATATGGTACATATGAAGAAGTTAAAGAAAAATTCAAAATGAGCATTGTAGTACCAAAGGCTACAAGGAAAGCAACAAAAATGATTAAAGCATTAACGAGGAAATTTGGAGAAGGTTCTTCCTCCACTCTTGTCAAGAGCATTCAAGTCATCACCGAGGAGGAATTTGAAGCCCAAGAAGCAGCTATCACATTGAGCACCGAGTTGCCAAAAGGGAAAATTTTGAAAAGGAAGAAACAAGATACATCACAAGTATCACTGACTCCATCAGTAAAGCGCCCAAACACTAGATCATTTGCAGTGTCACGGAGCAAGAAACAAAAAAATGTTGCAGTTCCAAAGGTAACAAAAACTTATAAGAAATCTACTTGGAGACTCATTTTGAATAAAAAGTCCAGTGACACCGAATCTGAAGACGTAAGTAAATTTCAGATTGTCAAAAGCACAAAGGAAAATGTACATAGTGTTAATAATTTTTGTGCAAATCTGAAACAATATGGTGGATTTTGAACATTTAGATATGTAAAATATGACTCCATATCTGATGCAGAAAAGAGACAAATAGAAGAAGTTGTAATATGCACTCTTCTAAAATTCTAATTGGTCCCATTGGATGTAACTAATTCTCTTCCAAAAGAATTGTACTTACACATCGATAATAGGTGGAAATATGCTATGGACTCGGAAAAGAAGATGAGAGAAAGAAGTCTGGTACATCTCTTTCTAGACATGTCGGTAGATGAAGTAAGTGAACATGTGAAAAACTACCACACTAACTTCCTAGTCAAGCAAAGAGCCTTGAAACTGATGAATGGCCTTTATCTTGAAGTAGAGAACGAGACAAAAGAAAAATGGCAAGAAATTTTTGAATCAAGAGTACTGATGAGCAAGGTGAAGTTGAAATAGTGGATATCATCGAGCAAGATCCCACTGAAACTATACAACCTGATGAGGATGTCATGGATACCGAGGTACAAGAATAGGAAATGATAGAAGGGAATGCTTATGCCAAAGTGGTATCAAGTGAGTTAGTCTTGGAACAAGTCAAGTCCTATCCTCCGGTAAGTCAACATGTTTCAACTGAGACACCTCAAGATACTGAACAAGGAAAAGAGGGTCACCAATCTACAGAAGGAGAAGTTACTTCTCAAGCCCCTTCAAGTACTGACAATGTTGAAACTGAGACCCTGAGCAAGGATTCATAGAAGGCTACATCTGAGGCTAAAGAAATTGACAAAAGTGTTGCCTCTACCAAGCAACCTACTAAGAGTGAACAAGCCTCCCAAACCATTGTCTGGTTCAAACGATGAAAGCCTCATCATCTAAAGAAAAGAAAATAAAAAAGCATAGTCTCAAGTTAGATTTGTCAGAACCAATTGTGTTGCCGAATGTAGACATATCCAAATTAAAAGAGCAAGAACTTATTGAATTCAGTGAACTATGCAACGCCAAAGAAAAACAAGAGAAACAAATGGCTATACAAAAGAAAAATAGAGTACTTCAGAAGGTCAAAGCACTCTTAACAAAAATGCTACCTGAAGCTTCAGTGACAAAAGATGCAGCCATCCATATTCAACTGGATGAAATCCTCAATAAGATTGAGACATCTGGAGTAGATGCATCTGAATACCTGAGAAAGTTGAAGGACAAAGAGCTCACTACAAAAATGATTGAAGAGGTACGGAAAGCCATTGCTATCGGTAAAGTAAAACTTGTCAAATGTATTGCTGAGTTGTCCCCTCAACTCAACCACATTCTTTAATTATTTCAGAAACTCTGTACATTTTCTTTATTCATTAAAGATATCAAGAATAAAATAGAAGTGATTGAGAAAGAGATCACTGATCTCTCCAATAAATTGACCACTGAGCCAAATTCTATTCAGAATTTCTATACCAAGTTACAAACGCTCATGGCTCAACAATTGGAACTTAGGAATAAAGAGCACAAAATAAGGATGGACATTATGACTCTTCAAACCTTATTCATTCCACACTTGTCCTCCTTCCAAGAACAGATCCACAAGACTACCTCCTTATCCACTCAGCCAGAGGGAAGCACTTTAGACTGATTTCATTGTTAGCTGATATTACAACTCAGAATTCACTCATGGATAGTGTCAAGGATGCACTCTCTGCCGCTCTCATTGATGCAAGAACAAAGTATAAATCCATTTTTGACTAGTTGCCTCCACCGAATGGTAACTAGTTTTGATGTTTGTCAAAAAGGGGGAGTATAGTGTATACAAGAGGAGTATACCGAGCAGATCAACATATTCGAGTATACAGACAATTTTGACAGGGGGAGCAGTGAATCGAGCAATGAATACAAAATATAGATCACAGTGCATGCAAAATTAGAGTTATGTACAGTATATTGATAAGGGGAGTATATCTGAGTATACTATCTATTGACAATTGTATACACTGTTAGTTTAGTCAAATTTTGTAGGTATATAGATTTTTTGAGTTATGACTTTGAAAGAAGTTTTGTCAAACATTTCAAAACTAATGTCAAAAGGGGAGATTGTTACTATTTACTAAGTTGTCATTAGTTTTATGTCCAAAGTCATTCTATATACTCTAGTTGGTTATTACTACCGAAATATTCAGTTGGTAAGCATAGAGCAATCGGTTACAGAAGTTACAAGTCACAAAGTTTAGTATACACTGAGTTGTCTATTGAGTAACGTTCTATGACTACCAAGCAGAAAAGATGGTATACCAACATAATACACACCGAGTGAAACATGTTACTAGATTCATTGAACCTAGACACATATGGGAAACATGTTACAAGATTGAGGAACAAGGAACCGTTAACACATTGGAAAATGCACTTATAGATTTTATATGATTTTGAGGACATCTATCCAATGAAATAATTTGTATGGTTATTCATTCGATGAATCATGTTTGTAAGATCGAAGCATGAACAGGATCATTGTTACAAGAGATCTATTTATACAGCATGAATTGAGGATCAAATATATGTGTGTGAAGGAAGACATGTGTGAAAAGCAAAATCATGGGAAAGCACTAAGTGTTATGACTGTTACGATTGACAGAGATACACAGAGGTCACCAAGAAGGATTTTAGAGAATAGTAAAGGAACATAGTAAACAGATAGGTTTACCGAGTTAATTTATGGTTTACTGAGGTATGCTATAAGCAAGGTAATTTCATTTTGAGAACATAGAATCTGCTATAACATTTCAGATATGAAGTTGTAGATATTTTGTAAGATTTTGATTGTAATATTTTGAGTTGTAAGAGAAACCCCTAACAGGGTAAAAGACTCTAACAAAGTCTATAAATTGTAAAGCCTTTAACCAGGTGCAGCATTTAGAATATGTGTTGTAAAATCCTTTAGCAAGGTAGATCTAAAGATCTTGATACTCCTAACAGGTTAAGCTATCAGAAATAGCTAAACATGTAGCTCGAACCGAGCAACCTTTATTATTGCAGTAGTGAAGTTGTGGGTGCCATCCCCACCACAATTTTTCTCTCTAACAAGGAGTTTCTGCGTAACCAAAATATGTGTTCTATGGAGTGAATCATGTATGATTGTTATTTATTTATTTTAGCATTATATTATGTTACAGCAGTTTTCAGTTTATGCTTAACAGTAAAGTTATTGTTGAAGAAAAGATTTGAAGTACTGATTCACCCCTCCCCTCTCAGTACATTAGCAATCCATATTGGGCCTAACAAGAAGTCGCCCCATGGTTAGAATGTGTGTTAGGTTTTCGTGTTACAGTTAGTCGTGTTAGGGTTACAAGCCACGTTAGGGTTAGAAGGCAGGTCAAGGTTAGCAGTGTTAGGGTTAGAAGGTGGGTTAGGGTTAGCGACGTTAGGGTTAGAAGGTGGGTTAGGGTTACAATAGTAGGGTTAGTAGGCGGGTTAGGATTAGAAGGCGGGTTAGGGTTAGCCGCATTAGGGTTAGAAGTGGTGTTAGGAAATTGGTCGGTCTTGTCTGGGTGAAGCTTTTCTGGCTCCAAAATGGACGCATATGTTTTGGTTCCAAAATGGCAGAATGGATTTATCATCAATTTTGCAATAAATGGTTGCAAATGTCTAACACATTGTTATCGCGTTGTACGAAAGGCTCGACGGTGCAAAATGAGGGAGCGACTAACATTATTTCCCCGATGACTTTCTTTTCGATACAACCTTCACCAATGGACTTTTTCACTATTGTGATTTTCAGTATAAGTCTTATCGATAGCCTCATCGATTATTGGCAAGACAATTTTATGCTTTTGTCGGTTATGTTCACTATACCGATGAGCATTATTGGTATATGCTTCTTTGATATAACCATTGTTGACTCCATACTATAATCAGCGAGATTGATGCCGATAGGTCTAATCTTGGATTTCCATGCATGCTTATCGGTATATGATACGCCAATCAAAAGCTAGTATTTATTTCCTAAGTGTTTTTATCGGGGTGACTTAGCCCGATAGTGTAACTTTCCATTATTTTTAATTTTTACTTCCTCTTCAGGATACAAAAGATTAATAATCAAACATGAACTTCTTCCATTCATAAGGGTGCCTTTTCTCATCATACTTCCTGAGATGCAGGCGCATCTATTCTAGCTCCAAAATGAATAACCTATCGCTAACACACTGTACGAAAGGTCCATTTTGGAGCCAGAAAATAAAACTTATAAACTAATACACTTTATCTCAATCAAAATATATTTACATAAATAGATTTATTAAAAATAAGATAAATACAAAATTTAATATACTTAATCAAATACATTAAAAAAATCAACTTCTTTGTAGCTTTAACATGCAATATTAACTTAACTCTGCATATTAATGGCTTTGAAGCCCTAGCCCACACAGTGGGGAGCGGAGTAGAAGCAAATGTGTCTATTCGGACCCGGCTCCAAAACGATAGTATGGATTTACTAACACGTGTGCTAGTAGAGCATTTTACACCATCGATTTTGTAATTAACGGCTGTGATTGACTAACCTGTTGTTAACACGTTGTAGGAAAGGTCCGCTTTGGAGCACCTATCATACAATGTGTTAGCATTGTGTTAGTCAATCGTTGCCTATTAATTACAAAATTGACGGTGTAAAACGTGCGACTAGCAGGCGTGTTAGTCATTGTATACTACCGTTTTGGAGTGGTCATGCATGAAAACGCATAACACACCTTGTTAGTCGATATCGGAATGAAACTTTCTATTAGTTGTGTGCATCATATGAATCCAAGGTCATTGTAGGATAGCATGATATGGATATGTGTAAGTGTATAAAAATGTCCACAGACTATGGTGCAAAATAAAAGTACTTAGATTCTAGAATAACATGGAACATAAGGTAGATGAATTTACTTATTAGAAAAAACTAAAAAATTAACGCATAGGTTGATAAAAATTCAAATAATTTATAGACATCAATGTTAGTCTGACAAATTTGCATGTCCATTTTGGAATTACATGTATCTCAATTTCAAATATGGAGGCCAACTTTTCTTTAGAGACAAGCAAAACACATGTCATATTTTGGGGAGGAATAAGTGATGATAGGTTGATGAACTTGTTCATTTGTGAAGACCGCATTCCTTTCTGCGGTGAAGTTGATCCTTGGACCTGAGTATGTAGATGGTGGATGGAAGTACAGAACGAATGCGGACATAGTGTCTATGTTTATGGCATGGTATCTAGAGCTTCGACCTATTGTGAAAGTCAGAGAAATCATGAACAGGTGTGTGAAGAAGGAATCACTAGGGGGAATGGAAGCTTTATTAGGTTTGGAATTAGACATGGATGACTTTGAAAGTGTGGACAGAACGTGGATTCATGTGAGTGAACTCACTCCTCCCTTGCGATCATTCTTGCTCTAGAGCGTCACATTGGATAAAGGGGCGAGAAGAAGTGTAGCACAAGATGGAATGTATGGTATTGTGCAATACCTTGAGATGGTCAATGTCTAGCAAGCGCATGTGGAGATGGAAAAATGGGGACCTTGGTTAGAATATAGAGCACTTGTACAACGAATGGTTCTTGCATTCACAAAATGACGAGGTCAACCTTGTGGAAGAGGAATAGCTAAGAAGGGTCATGTGTTGCAGTTCGGTGAAGGCTCCAATAGGGAGATAGAAATGAACCAAGTTAGGAACATGGAAGTGATGGATGTGGAAGAGGGCATGGTCATTGTTCACGTGGAGTAGGGAGATGGAACATGTACAGCCTTTTTTGAAGCAAGGATTGTGTTTTTTTTTTAAATGTTTTTGAATGTGTTATGTATGGACCATTATGTATATCGGCTTTGAGAGTCTAGTCGACTAGCCATCGACGTTTTTCTTTTAGAATACAAACATTTTCAGAATTAATATAAAATATAGATTTACCGAACAAAAATAAAAATTGTTGATAGCAACCGATACTCTTATCTTCCCTATTTTGAAATTGTTGTTAGCATTTCATTATATATGGTGAAAAAAAATATTTTTTTGATTGTATGTGCATGAAATTGTTCTATAACATCAAATTCAAGAATTCCAATATATATGACAACAAATAAAATAAAATTATTGTAGCACAATTGAGTTTCTATTCTAGCTCGGTAAGAAATTGGAGGATTTCAATATATATGGTGAAAAATAAAAAAAATTGTCTTTTGATTCTATGTGCATGAAATTGTTCTCTATCTCATATTCTATATTCTATACTTCGGATATCAATTCCAATGTTGCTATATACAATTCCCAAGATGAGATATCACCCGTAGAGTTGGCTTGAGTTAGAAGTGTTGAATGGTTAGCTACAACAAGCTCACATCTAGAGGGAGCAACTCAAATAGAAATGATGTTGTTGCTGGTCCATTTACTTGTGTTATGATTGTTCTTTATGTGTGTTGATGATTGGATGATTAACTATCTTTGTTGACTTCTACATCTAATGATTTACTTTGATTACAAACTATGAATCGAAATAAATGTCAATCAAGCTCAACCTTTTATGCATCCACTCCCAACAATTTTATAATAATGCAATGGTGAATTGTATTAATAAATTATCCAACATTTCTTTGTTGAGTTCATAAAAAAGATGATACATAACTTGTTTTTCAAGCCTACTTTCTCTTTGCTATGAGTTCCACAAGTGTAATAATTGTATTCATATTTTCATTGCCTATTTTGGAAAAGATGATACATAACCTATTTTTAACTTCCTTTTATAACCTCCCTTATTCAATATCATTGCAACATCTCATATAATTTCAGAGAATAATAATAAACGATATCTTGTAGCTCCTCATGGGTGATGGGGAGAGGTTCTCAAAGAGAGTCACATGTTACTCAAAAGGTAGTTGGATAATGTTTTAGTGGGCTCCTATCACTCTTCACTTGTCCTTTAACAAGTCAAAACAATCAAACTCTCTTGGAGTGCTCCCTATCAATTTGTACTCAATAGTTGCTTCCAATTGGTTTTTAGGCAATTACTCAAAATTCACTCAAAGAACCTATTGGTTCCCAAAACCATAGATTGGAAATCCTAGAGCTTTGCCAAATCTCCTACGGATTTCTCAGCCTTGGCCAATGAACAAGAATGGTCAAAGACCAAATTCCTCTACACTTTAGGATCCACTAGACCTAGGCGGGTATACCTTAATCTCGAAAGCACAAAGAGACTTCTTTATAGTGAGGAATTTGTGCACACCAAAATTATTCATAGAAAACTAACAATAGAGTAGTGCCTTATCTGAGAATTTACATGTTATTTAATGGACAAATATTTGTGGTCCTTGGAGACAGTTTTAGAAAAATCACAGGTATGCAAGACTATCACTGCAATGACTTCAATGTATGTTATAAGAGCAAAAAAAAACAATCTTGTTATCTATATAACAACAAGTGATAAAACACTACAACAAACCTTATTCAGATTTATCCAAGGGATTTTAACTTATCAACATCATATAACATGAAATGGGCTGAAGATAAAAAGCAGCAAATCTTGTATATTAATTTATTGGAACAATGGGTGTACAAAAACTGCAGAATCGTAGATACTTCATGATACATTTCCTTGCACAAAATGGATTTTCATTTCTATAGACCTGCTTTACATAACACTACTGGTTCCAACAGACCATTTGAAAGATAACAATTTTCTTTTCATTTTCTCCCCTCTAGAATAGAAAATGACTCTCTCTATATATATGACTCAAAAGATATGAATGAAAGAACGTACCCTTTCATTAGTAAAAACTAAAACTAACAAAAACCTAATTGACTCCCTAATTTATATAAACAAAACAAAATACAATGAGATAGACTAATTCTTTTCATCCAGTCGTTGAACACATTTTTGGATATGTCAAAGATATCCCTCATCTTTATATGTACAGGCATTGAAGATAATGTCTCTGACCGCTATCTCTACTGTAACAAAATTCTCAACTTGTTCCCCTATTTCATTCATATCCAACGTATCCACACATGCAACACTAAGGGCTGAACTGAGTAGGGATTTGCATTCGATGATCCACTAATTTTTGTCCTTTATTGCCCTTGTATCATCTACCACACTTGAGAATCCATGATTGACAATACCCTTACACTCCTGATATTCAATTTTTAACTCTCTTGGGAATCCTTCATGAGTGTCAATCAATTTTTTAACATTATTGATCCTTTTGTCACCTAGTGTCTGAGCTTGCAGTAGCATGTTTAACCTATCAAGGATCCTCCGGTGCAACACTGTGTTATCCTTGTTTCTCTAGTAGATAGTCCAGAATTCCTCCAATATCTTCTATAGATTCTCAAATCATTTAGACAGTAGGACAGATGTTGTTTCTGTCCTTATGTTCTGCATTCTCTCCTTCAACTTCTTGTTTTCCTTGTACAATTCTTTGCACTTCCTTTTGAGTTTGGATTCATCTACTATCTGGGGTACAGGCTAGCCCCTGCTTCTTAAGAGTTCCTCATATAATGATTTATATTTTCGTACTTCTTTTACCAGCATCTTCATTTGTGCTTTATTTAACTTTGAAATATCAACTCCCATATCTATTGTGATCATGGGATCCACTTCACCAACCTTTAACTTCATCATGTGTCCAAAATCTTTGTCCATGTCTATGATCTTTGGCCTCTTATTTGGAGGATAGAGGGCCCACAAATGCATAGCCTCATCATCTAGATCATATCTTGATCCAATGAAGATGTCATTCACGCCCTAAATGTTTAACTTGAAGTCCTTCTTATCTGAATGCAATAGGCTATCAAAAATAAAGGATGCACTATTACCTCAACAAGAAGTTTCCTTCCCCTTTGTCATGCCTTCTACTTCTGCATCGATATCAACCTTCAGTTTTCTAAGCATCTCTGCCTCATTTTCTAGTGTTATATCAGGCATGGCTTCTCTTAGCCTCTTTCCTTTGAAGTGATATAAGAATTATTTAAACTCCTTTGATTTGATGAATTCATCATCAAACACAAAAGAAGTGTGCTCTTCCAACCTAACATCAACATCGGCATCCATCCTAGCCACAGTTAGGTCCTGTGCTTTAGGCTCCTCCTCCCTTTCAGACCTCCTAAATCTTGAGACAGCCTCATTCTCTCCTGACTCACTCTCAGCTCCTTCTTCTTCTTCCATCTCCTGCAATCTTTGTCTTTTTTCTACTAGTCTCTAGTTCAAGTCCTAAAAGATCTTCATAGCATCCTCGAATTCCTTGTTTCTGAAGATATCCAAGGCTTCAACGTGCTCATGAAAATAATCACCCAGATTTTGCCTTTTTCTGCTTAGGTGGATATAACCCTCCGAGTCATAATTCTTTCGGCTTGTGTTCTCATAGAGGTTATAATCTTCTATTAACCTCTTGTCAATTATTTCATATGCCTTTGTAGATACAATAGTGAATTCACCAAAATGTAAAGTCCCAAGCAAGAAAACTTGCTTGTGGGCACCCCCGAAATGTTGTGCATTTGAGACACTCATTTGCCTCACAATCTCCAGGTAGGAAATTCTGTCAGATGTGGGCTTCAGTAGCACATAAGGAGCTCCCTCGAATCCAAAAACTCTAACATATGTGAATTCATGGCATACATACCAGTCACCCCAATTTTAATTCACCCTGGTATCCCCATGTTCATGGGGTCTAAGAAATCTTTTGATTTCTTTTGAAAATGACCCATCAAAAGAAACTCCAAAAGCTTTGTATAATGGTTGCACTAAGAATTCTTCAAGTTTGATATAGTGAGATCTCATGAACCAAGAATCCCATAGTGATACCCATAGTTGTACTGGTTGCTCCTGTCCATCCTTGCCATGAATATTTAGCTTCAATTCCTCAGGCCACGGCCCCCTCTGTCGTGCATAAAACAAAATAATATGCATGAACAATGAATAGAACTTGAAAGACTTGTCAGCATTATTATGAAGGCTTAAGAAACCCTCATGCATCTTCTCAGCAATGTAATTAGCATAATCAAATTGTCTCAGCTCATGCATTTGTGTGTCAGCAAAAAGAACCAAAGTTTCTATCCAAGCTACATCCGAAGCCTCAACTCCTCCCACTTGACCGAATGCCATATATGTATATTATAGATACTGCCTAAAAAATATTGATATCAAATGGGAGCCCATCTTCATTTGTTAACTTTCCTTTCTCAGCCTTATGTATAGCCAAATTCCACCCATTGTATATAGTATCCATCTTTGTATACTCTTCCTCCAATTTCTCAAAAGACAATGACACATCGGATTCAAATCCAAGATCAAAAACCTCTTGAATGGTTGCTACTAAGATACGGATGAATGCATCACCATTTGACAATTGAACGCATCTTTTTATGGCAATATAAGCCCCAGCCAATGTTTTCATCAATTGAATATTCACAAAGGCGTTAGGAACCACAAGTTTACCCAATCTCATTGTCCATGGGTTTGAAATTGGGGTCGGCTTACTCCTTCTTGAATAATGATACAAGAACAACTCGTGACCTCTAATCCTAGTCCAGACATCACCAATTTCCTTGAAATCATCTTCTAACTAGTTACGGATAGGTAGGTTGGCCTTAGATCTCTGAGATTTAGCTCTTGGTGAGCTCATTTGAACAATAATAACTTGGTTTAACTTTCATTTCTGTGCACCTTCTCCACCTTTAGACTTCTTTGAAGCGCTCTCAGAGACCTCAGTGATCTTCCTCTTGCCTTTTGAACTAGAGCCCTCCATATCTGAATACCTCAAGCTTTACTAAAATTCAAATTTTTGTAGATTAATTTCGCTCCAATGTCTCTATTAGCTTAAGTTTCCTATGCCAATTCCTTATACCAGCTTCTATATATAGATTTGATACTTCAAGAGCATTTACACAATTCAAATGGTGTTATGATTTGCCTCATGTAAGCACAGAGCTATCTGTTGCCTATATTAATAATGGCAGGTAGATTCGTTAAGATCAGATTCACAATGGCTAGTCATCATAACTCCTCCCGATAGTTCAATTACCTGACACCACCCATCCTTTTCATCAACATAGGTCTCACCAATCACTCCATCGGGTATCGCTGTAACTCATTTGTTATAATTCTGATGGTTATAACTTCCCCGATGGATCTACCTTCTAGCTAGGATTTATCTTTACCTTTATATCTCATCGATATAGGTCATTCTGATATACCCTCCTTCTTTTCCATCGTGGCATTCTACCAATTGGGTATTGGCATAACTCTAAATACACTCCTCCAATGGTTTAAGTTATCCTAATGAGTCCTCATCCATGGTCTGCATCTTGTTTGTTACATTAGGTCATCTTATCATGCATCGGAACAACTCACTTTATGTTTCTTTCATGACCTGATGTCACCGCCTTCACATTTATGTATCTTTTATTGCTCCAGTCTATCAACATATGGTTCCCCAATGAGATCTCCTTGATCACACCTATCTTTGTTTTTTTTATCGGGTGTCGGTGTAACAAAAAGTGTCTTCTCTTGATGAGGTGATGATATCTCAATGACTGTTAGGACCTGGAGGCAACTGAGAGGGGGGGGGTGAATCATTTGTCGAATAATTTCAACCCAAATACAACTTAACCAAACTTGATACTTAATACTGGTAAACCAAACTTAATGTTGGTAAACAGATTAACAGTTAATAACAGTATCGGGTGAAACTTAATGCATGAAATAGAAAGAGAAACAATATCCACAATACATAACACAGAGACTTGTACATGGAAACCCTGTAAGGGGAAAAACCATGATTGGAAACCTTACCCACAATCAGATGATACTACTATAGATAGTAAGTGTTTACAAATGGGGTCTGCACATGCAGAAAGCCCAGCTGCCTAGATCTCACTACTCAATCACAAAATAGGAGTCACACTAACTATAATTAGATGATTAAATCCAATGGTAATGTATTGCACAAAGTAGCATCTCCAATGCTAGATTCAGTACTGGTTAAGCTTTGATTACGTTCTTCAAACCTTTCTTGAATCTTCAAATGATGTCTGCATGAGTAGCTTTGCTTATATTTGCATATACTGAATATCACAACCTTATAATACCTTATTACATACCACCACTATATTAATCTCACAATTGAGATCTTACATATATACCAGAACCTAAGACCAAATGTGTAGGTCGGCTCACTAAGAATATTACAATAAAATCAATTACAAAAAGTCAAGATATGATGCATCATGTCGGCTCAACAACAATATTAATTGATTAAACCATTTCCACAACACGTGCCGGTCCATAACCTAGACCAATTTGCCGGTAACAATAAATATGTCAACCTGGTTAGACCAATTACCAAATCTCCAAAACCAAGTGTCCAAACCATGTCTTTGACATAACAAAGTGATCTCCAAATGATAACAAGCCATCCTCAGTGTCGGTGAACAATATAACCTATTGGTGAACCAAATACCAGTGACTATGCATAAGTCCCTGAACTTGCCGGTGAACATAACCAAAGATCTTCAGAAGGGTAAGTGTTGATAAGTGTTGACATCAATGAAAAAACTAATGCAACATATCCATAATACCAACAATGACTTGGTCTTCAATCGGTGTAACTCATCCTGATCAAGTCTCCTTCTTCGTGCCCGGCTTGTCCTTCTCATTGGGTATTGGTGTAACCTAAACACTTTTCACCAATCACTTAGTATTTTCCACCTTTGGTATTGCCTCATCGGAGTAAGTCATGTCGATTGACACACACCCTTTTCTCCTTAGGCAATCTTATCGGGATGACTTACACTGATAAACATGATTTTATATTTTATGAAGAGAAGGATTTCTTTCACAAATGTAACTTTCCACAAACATGATAATGGACTTCCAAGGAATTGAAAACATCTTTGAATGCACTTCTAAGGGATTTCAAGTTGGAACCGTGACTGGGCTCTTGAACCCTTGCTCAGGCTGAGAGCAATACAAATTTGTAAACACACCTCAAACCTACACTAAAAGAAATTAAAAACACCTCTTGAGAAATAAAATAACATACACTAAACCACCATGAAAGAATAGTAGCAAGGTCAATCCATTTGGTACAGACTGCTGCTACAAAAAAGATAAAATTACAAGGTAAAATTTAGAAATTGTCTTCAAAATCTATTCAAACTTGCTCACAAATGTTCCAACATGTGTACAATCATTATTAGATCATTTTATATGCCATTTTGGTCATAACCAACTCTTCATTAGTTTCCTAACCACCAATTTTCTCAAAAAATGCAAAGTTGCTAAAAAAGTTACAAAAAGTTGTCATGCAACAATGACAACTTTTGTAGCCAAAGGAAATCCAGGTCCTTTAGGCTGTGGAGCTATTCTTAGAGATCATAGAGGCATTTGCAAAGGTATGATTGATGTCCCTATTGGTACTCAAACCAATCATAAAGTGGAAGCCATGGCAGCCCTTCAAGGCATTATCTTAGCCAAAAAATGGAACTGCCCCTATCTTTGGATAGGAGACTCCAATAATATAATTAAGTGCCTCAATGGGACTTCAAAGCCCTCATGGTCGATTCATAATATAATTATTTCTGCTATTGACATCATTAGAACCTTTAAAAAATGCCATAAATCCCATATCTATTGGGAGGCCAACTGTTCTGCTGATTGGGCTGCAAATGTGGTGGTTAAGAATGAGACTATTACCACGTGGATGGGTGAGAGCAGTCTCCCCGAAGATGTCAGACAAATCATAATTGATGAAAGATATCGAAGTACCCCAAAGACTCTTGATTGACAGGGTAATTATGAAAAGTACTGATGTAAGCACTTCGAGTTACTTCTATAATGAGAAAATCACTCATTATAACATCAAAGCCAGCAAAACTTGTTTTATAATCTATCAGATCTTTAAGGTCACACACGCTTTCTAGGTATTTGTTTTAGCTCTAAAAAGCACTCTATTTTACCAGTTCTATAAATTTCAAAATTTGGCTGTGAGAAACGACACCATGGGCAGAAATAGGAGATGATATGAGCCAAGTAATTGCAAGGAGTGGAAATAGAAAGAAGAGGTGTGGGAAATTTTGTAGAAGGGTGGTCTTTCGAGCTTCATAGAGATACTCCACAGCCATGATGGAATGGTAACTAGCCTCTTCTACAAAAATTGGAAGAAGGGCATGCTAAAAATGGGTGACCAAATGGTGGAAATTGATGAAGACTTAATAGCTAAAGCTACGAGTCTCAACAGGGAGGGCTGCAACTTCTACAGAGACAGGAAGGTCAGCAGGGAAGCCATTGAAAGGTACTCGGTTACAAAGAAAGAGAAAAAAAGACTGGTAAAGTTGAGCAAAACCTACTAACCACCTAGGACTTTTACAAAACCCTGGTGGGAAATTCTCTTTGTTTTAATGTGGTATATAACTCTAGATGGTAGGTTTATGAAAGTCTATGGGTATCATTTTGTTCTGTTAAACCATTTTAGGCTTAATGATAAGGTGAATTTTCCTTACTTCTTTCTCTACTCAATGAATGCCTCCCTAAAATCCTACAATGAAAATCCTCATGGCGATACCACAATGCACCAAGGTCTTATGGTCCTCATTTATGACCATTTAAAGGCTAGTCAAATAAACCAGATGCAGCTCTTTGTGGACTCTAAGGAAGATATGTCTGATTCTGAATTTTCAGAGGAGGAGGATTCAGACAATGATTCCTTGACTGATAATGAGGATAGCTCTGATGATTCAAAGTATGAGAGTAGTAAGAAGAGGAAATCAAGACCCTCTTCTTCTAAGAGCAAAAAACTTCAAAGCAAACCCTTGATTAGTATCTCTTCAGAAGAAGAGGACTTTGATTTTTTTGAGGAGAAGAAGAACCCTAAGGGGTTGCTGAAGAAGAAAAGTAAAAACCAAGCCTAGTCCCAGAAAAAGCATAAGAAACCGGAGGAGACTAGCAAGGAACTGGAGGAGACTGGTAAGGAACCGGAAGATGACAAGAAAACTAGGACCCTGGAAGCTAAGCACAGCATGGACATGGAGACAATGGAGGAGACTCTCAGGGACGCCGACACCATTTCTGCCCTCCATATTCCTAAAAATGAATAGGTAACCCCTGGAAAAGGGACTCCCTCTTCTGGCCCTCCTCCTGAGGCCTTGAATGGTTTTATGAAAACTATTGAATGGCTTATTGATGGGTATAAGAAAGCTGCAGATGAGTATAAAAAACTTTGCAACAGAGTCCTAATTCTGGAGACCATTAACATTGGAGAGGGGAATACAATGGCCGATTATATCGAGGATCTAAAAAACACTATTGCTAAAGCAGAAGACATTAGAGATGCTTTTAATCCCAGGTTTGAAAAGATTGAAAAGGAGATGCTGGATAGAAAAACCCTGGCAGAAACTAGTGAAAAAACACTCTCAGACATAGTCATCAAAGTGGAAAAAATTGAGGAGTGCCTTAAGCATATTGCAGAGCAAAGCCTTAGCATTCTGAAAATCTTGGCCAATAATACCCATACCCTCATCAGCAAGCTTGATGATGACAAGGAAATCCAGGAAATTGACCTAGACGCTAAAGGAACAGGGGAAGCCCAAGGTCCTAGAACCCGCACTAGAGGCAAGAGGAAGGAAAAGAAAGTGAATAAGGAGCTGGAGGAGCTGAAAGAAGTCGGGGTGACCTATGATGAGCTAGTGATAAAGGCAGAGGATCTGCTAAAGAAAATTGCTATGTAGTGCCTCCTTGGTCTCTTTGTTGTGTTTTGTTGGTTTGTTGTTCTTTCTGTTCGCTAGTCTTTTGGCCAGTCCTTTTGTATGTAGACTTTAATTCCTTTTCCTACTATATTTCTATCTATGTTGTAAAGGTTTGGGTCCTTAAAACCTGTTTTTCAATCAATCAGAACAATGACAACTTTTGCTCAAATGTGCATTTTTTCCTTTTATGCATTTTTACTTATACTAAACCTCCTAAGATGACTTCATAACATTAAAATGACATTCCTAAATGCTTAATGAGACTTTACAAGTCATTTTACATCATAATGCAAATTTATGCCATTTTAGGCTTACAAGGGCTCATAGGATAGATTTGAGAAAAGTAACAACCTAGGTGACAATAATCCTTCAAATGACTATCAAACACACATGTGGAGCTTTGAGTAGTCCATTATTCAAACACCTAATCCAAAATATGGATCATCACAATCTGGAAAATGCATAAAAAATTGTTAAAAGCTAGGTGCTCCTGCACCAATGGGTGTCCAACTTACCTATTTCAAGAACATTGGAGATTCAACATTATACATTAGGATTGTAATTAAATATTAGAATATGTAAACAAAAATTTAGAGATAGACTCATTTAATAGTATTTGGAAACCTTGGTAAATAGTTTCCTAACACCTCACTTGGTATGACCAATCTCTTTAGCATGGTCTTAATTTCCCCATCTCTTCCATTTGGTGGAACAAGATATTTTAGTATAATGAATGCCCTTTACTCTTCATCAACAAGTTTAAAGGAAAGAGGTTTGTTAGGAAATTCATCTATATGTTTACAGAATTGGGGGACCTCCCAAGCTCCAACAAACATTGTGAACCAACGCGGATCTCGAGCTCTCTTATCATTATGCATCGGATGTCGGTGAATGTGGATCGAGCATGGGAGATTGATTTTAGCTAGAGGTAGGCCATACCTTAGTGGAACGAAAAACCGGAGACCTCTATTTTTTCATGCACTTTGGCGAATTGGTATCAGGTCGATTAGATAAAGTACGTATGAATAGGGACTTGAAAAGTTATCAAAATAGTAAAGATATGTTGTTCGGATGAACCTTGATTGGAATTCGGGCCTATTCTAGTCTCTAGACTTCTCTAGAAAGTTTGAAACTTTATATAAGAAATGGTTCAGATTGCAGTCTCAAGCCTGGAAGTATCGATCTCAACTGATGGTGCATCATTTTGGTCTCAATTTCCTTGTAGAGAGGAATCAATCCAGGCCCAATGTAGCCGGCTATTTCAAGCAAGCAATGTGGTCTAGAATGATGTATGTCAGGTGGCTAATGGTATACTGGGTGCTAATCAACACTGGTGTGATGGGAATTTGCATTGCTTCTTTTGCTTCTCCTTTTGGAGTCTAAAATAACCATGTGGCTGAAGCTCTGGCAATGCTAAAGAGCCTCCAGCTAGCTCAGGAATTCAAATTCAAAAAAATTTGGCTCAAAGGGGATTCTTTAAACATCATACAAGCCCTCAAAGGTACAAGCTCTGTTTCTTGGAATATTACTGACTTAGTTAAAAGTGCTAAATATTTGTTAAAGAACTATGTTAGTATTAGCATAACTCATACCTTTAGAGAAGGTAATAAGGTTGCAGATATCCTTGCCAATGAAGGGGTCAATTTGGAAAAGGATGTCAAATACATTGGAGAAACTCACATTAAAAGGGAGGTTAAAGAGCAATTATACTTTGATCATATCAATGGGTCAAGTTAATCTCATGATTAAATTTTGGGGAATGAATTCCAAAGATAGATTTTGGGGGCGGATTAACTATCAGCTAATGAGTTTTTTTTGGCATTATTTCCATGATCATATGTGTGAGAAAGATTATAGTAATAATTGTTGGGTTTGTGCGGCCACAAGCATTAATTTCAAAACAATGAAATAGTCTCTACACTGGAATTCCAAAAATTACAAGTTTTCAAGGTTTCATCTGCTGACTATGAATTGTAGCAATGGGTATCTCTACTTGGAGCTCAGAATGGGTGGTAACCTAAACAGGAACGAGCCTCCAAGATGTGAAAATTGGAAGAGTGAATGAAAGATTTGGAGAAGGCTCCATAGATACGACTTTACTGACTATATGGAAAAGCTTCACGGAAGTAGAAATTCTGTGTCTTATGGTTTTACTAGAAGCTAGAGTAACAACGGAGTCACCTTGTTTGGGGAGATTTGGAAAATTGATGAAAACCTGGTTGCAGAGGTCACGGGTCTTCAGACGGAGGGTACTAAATTCTATAGGGATCGGAAGTATGCAGCTGAAGCTTTCAAAAATTTCTCAAAGTCGGAGGATGACAAGGGCAAGCTTGTGAAGAAGGACAACATCTCCTACTACACTCCCTAGCAGGTAAAGCCCTTCTGGAAAAAAGTTCTAAGGGTTTTAATGGAGTATTTGACTATGGATGGAAGATTTACAAAAATTTATAACTATCACTTCGCTATTTTGAACCATTTCCATCATGGGGCTAAAATTTCCCTGCCTTTCTATTTAGCGTCCTCTCTAAATGAGAGTCTTGCAGACCACACTAAAAAGCCTAACTCTTACCCTATAGCCCAGCAGGGGCTTATTCTGCTAATATATGAACATCTAAAGGACAAGGCCAGGGCAACCAAAGATGACCCCTTGATCACTAATGCTCATATCTCTGAGAGCTGCAAAGACTCTGACTCAGATGGAGATCAGCCCAATACCCCTACCCATAAAAAAAAGAAAGCCGAAATAAAGCATGAGGAAATGGAGGTGCACTGTGATGAGGAAGAGGAAAAGGATAAGGACATTGATACTGAAATGGAGAAAAATAAGGATGAGAACAATGGTGAAGGGGAGGAAGGGGGTAACTCTGAAAACCCTCACTCTAACCCTAATGGCTTAGGAAGTGAGAATGATGCTCTGAATTCTAAGGAGTATGACAACCCTAACTCTGAGCAAACTGAATAGGGCAAGGACTCTGCAAACACCATCTTGAACATTGCCCATAACTACACTCTAGAATCCTTCAATTTCTAGAAATGGGTTGCCGAAAACATCACCAGTATGCAAGGTAAGTAAAGGGAGCTGGAAAATAAGATTAATAAGTTGATTAAGGATTCTAACTCTAGGAAACAAAATGGTGATACGAAAAACAATGAAGCTAAGGAGGAAATGGAGATGGAGGATTGGCTGGAGAAAGATCTGATCAAAGGGGACCTAAAACACTTGGAGGATGTTATCAGAACTCTGAAAGAACAGGCGAGGAGGACAAAGACAACATCAATACCCAGATCGCCCATAATGAGAAGGCTCTAGAAAGCTTCATGAACCACAGCCTCCAGATCCTTAAAGTTTCTTCCCAGAACATGAACGCTTTGGTGGATCATTTGGAAAGGAAAAATTAGGATAAGAACCTGGTAATTATAGAAGACATTCCAACCTCCAGCCCCACCCACCAGAATCCTAGACGTAGAACAAGGCAGACCACTACTAGGAAGGACACCAAAATGAAAGAGAGCCAACTGGGACAGGAAACAATGACCTGAGGGAAGCGGCCAAGGCAATGATGCTCTTGGTTCAAAATGCTAAGGAATCTATTAAAAGTTTTTAATTAACTTGTAATGTTGGGCTTGGGGCCAATTTCTTGCTGGCCTCTTGCTGTCCCTTTCTTTGCTACTGGTTTTGGTGCTGGTCTTTTGCAGTTGTCTTGTTTTGTTTCCTTCTTGGCTATCTTTCAAATGTAATCAGGTTTTGGGTCCCTTAAAACCTATTTTTACTTAATTAAAAACACTAGTGTGATGGGTTTGTTTATGAGGCTGTCATTTTCCCTACGGTTGACATATTCAATTCAAAGGAAGTGACCATACAAAGGATCGACAGCTTTGTCCACCCATCTGATGGACAAGCCCTAGCAAATTCCATTCTAGAGTTGGATTCTGATTGTTGGGTAAGACCCCTTGGCATCTATTTTAACCACACCATCTACATCTCCTCTGAATCAGAGGAGTTAGACAGTGAAGATGAGGAAATTTCCCAAAAAAGGGCAGCACAACAAAGGAGGAATAACTTCATCTAGGAGGCATGGGAGGTGTTTAGGGTAGGGGTCGGGAATGGGAATCTAGATCCCTTCCGTATACTACTTAACTCTGATGATAACTGGCTCTCGGCATCAGCCACTGTCAAAGTAATGGAGATTGGAGAGAACATGGTTGTCATACTCCAATACATTGGGAATTAGTTTTTCTCTTTATCTACAATTTCTTGTTTTGCATATATCACTTGAAATTACACTTCTATGACCCTGTTGCAGACAATAGGAATAATTTTGTAAAATTGGCATTAACACTATTTTAGGTACTTACCCACTATGTTATAAAATATCTTATTATGGTAAATAGAAAAAGTGTCAGTTGACACTATGTTAGAAATGGCTCACCATTGTAGGTACATGGAGCACCCTTGATGGTCATTTTGCAACTCACCTTGAGTCTACATGAGCTATAGAAGCTTGTGATAAGTATGGATGATTGTCTCCTTCCAATATGCAGACCTAAACAATAGCATAAATCGTTGTCATATTTTAGGGCCTTTCTTACCTTTGGGGTTGAGTTTATCTTCAACCAATATTTTGACGTTTAAAGATGTCATTTTCATCTAGATGTATTGATGATGGATGGTAGACATTACAATTTTTAAAGAACCAATGCTTCTTAGAGTTCTTGATGCCAATTTTTTAACACAATGTGTGTTAAGTATTGATGTAGTCAAATACAAATTTTCTCTCACATGAAGTATTGATCTATAGGTGTTAGTTTTTCCTTTTCTACTTTCTAGTTAAAAGCATACCCCTTAAAAGGTTAAATTACATCAAACAAGGGAATTATACCTCTAAAATTTAGAGGAAAATCACTTATTTAATAGTGATTTATTCAACTATTAGTGATATTTGTCTTTACTGTTTTGGTAATTCAAGTCATTTGAATTATTATTTAAAAAAGACAAATTTGTTTACTAATAATAGGGAATGGTTTAATGAATGCAAACAAAGCAAGAATACTCAATCTTTCAATAGTTATTGTTATACATGCAACAAGTTTGGTCATAAGGCAACTAACTGCATATCCAATACAAGAAGTGGAATTGATCCACAAGACATTACATGTTATAACTGTAACAAATACAAAAAATATTAATAAGTATTACAAAGGAAATAATACCAAGTCTTTTCTTTCACATAAGAAGGTTGATCTAACTCAAATAAAGAAGATGGAAAATATGTAGGTTCAAATATTAGAAGAAAAAGAAAGATGATGAAATGAAGGATGGATCTATAGCTCAAGATGGTACATATGGCTCTTCTAGAAACTAAATTAAAAGTGGTATCAATTCAGGGGAAGTTATGTTTGTAGATTTAAAGAACCCTTGAGAAGAATATGGGTATAACATACCATGGACATGATGAATTGATAGTACTAAGTCAATTGGCTTAATTCCCAAAGCAATTGATCTTCTTGTAGAGGATTGCATTTAACATGATTCATTGATTGAGCCCATGTAATGTAGCTTTGTGAAGTCATTTGTGCCAAGCGACCAATATCATGGCAAACACATTTGGCATCAACCACTATCTCAAAACACTATCACACTGAATATATCATCATTGTGGTTGTTTATTGTTGATAAAGTCTCTATCTTTGTCTGATATGTATAGGACCAGAATGGGAAGACACCGAAAATGGGAGGACATTATTGTATTGGAAGTTCAAGATGTTCGTGAAGGTTTACATTATTTCTCTTCAAGGGATATTCAGTGGATGCCAATTTGTGTCAAAAATGATTCAACAACAGACCTCCGTGCAACAATTACACTTGGTAGATTGGATGCATTCAATAGAGGGGAATCATTGCATGAAGGTGTTGAAACACAATTCCTTTGAAAGCAGCACAGTGAGCACGATAGTGCTATGGACAACACACATACAACAAATATGTACAGCTGGTTCATACACAAATTCTTTCCTATTCTTTGTCTACGTTTAATGACATTACAAATGTTATTGATAATACGAGAGTTGTTTTTGAAGGTATTGGTGTTCATATGGACCATAAGACAATAGGAAAAAGTTGCCGAATAAGAAGCATGCCCAGACATATTAGAAAAAAAGAGGTTGTACATGCCACTTCATTATTAAGGTGTTACATGGTAGGCCAAATGTGGCTATCTTGATATTGAAGCAACCGTTGCATGTAGACAAGAATGGTGAAGCTTTTCATGGCGTACATGATACCAGCAATGAGTTGCACTCTCAATTTGCACCAAACCTTTTGGATGAATGCAAAGCATATATAGAGAGGTTGTTGCTGATGGATGTGAGCGTTGATGCTATTATGGACAGACACCTTGATGATCCCATTTTTCATGACATGTTGAAGAAGAGAGATTCATTCGTCACACGCAAGGATGTTATCAACGCAGCAACGAGGATCCATTCTATTCAGTCACAAAAGCATGTGCACAATGCCACTAGCATCTTAGAATGGAAAAAACAAGATGAGGCTAATTTCTTTTTTTTTCTAGTAGCTAGAAAGTGTCAACGGACCTTTCATTATGGGAATACAAACGTCTTGGATGCTTGACATGATGGTTTGATTCTCGCATGACTCAATCATCTCAATGGATTCCATTTGCAACAAACAAATATGGGGTAAGTCTCTACGAACTTAACCCATTTTCATGTAGCCCATTTGATTTGTGGATGCTCGTGATCTTCCTGTTTGTTGTTTAAAATAGTATCAATTGTATTTGTGTCTCATATTCGACAAGTAGCAATCGGGGGTGCCTGTTGCATGGGCTGTGACATCGAGGAACAAGATCGAGGATATTCAGGTGTGGTTGATGGAGTTGTAGAGAGGAGAAAAGGAAAAGAGGCCTGATTAGAGGATCAATGCATTTATCATGGATTATGCGAGTGCAGAGATTCATGTGATAGAGTAAGTGCAAGAGCGAAATGTTTGTCTACATGAAATCAAACATTATGATACGTTGGTCTACATTTTATTTCAAATGAGTAGGCTCAATTAAACGTTTTGTTCCTAACACGAGTGTTTTTGAATGTCATGCTATACTTTGTATTTGGCATGTGCATCGAGAATGGTTTAAGAATGTGTACAAGTATGCAATGAAGGAAAGAGCAATGGACATTTTTCACCATCTAGGGGTGATAATGATGGCAATGCATGAAAGTGAAGAGAGCATTGTGGAGGAGTTGCACACTTTCTTTTCTAAATTTAGTAATCAGCCACATTTTCTAGAGTACTTCTACAACACATGGTGTCAAGGAGAAGGCCATATCAGTGAGTTGGACATTACATTCGATTTGGATTTATGAATTGTTACCCATTTTGGTTGTTGTTTGGTAGTTGACATCCTACTGCTATTTTTAATTTATTTTTTTCTATTTTTTTTGGCTAGCTATGTGGGCGAAAAACTTTAGGAATTTTGCTCATGCTAATCAGGACACAAATAATGTCTTCGAATCATACCATGTAAAATTCAAGTTGCTGCACCTAAGAGATGATAAAAAGACATGCTCAAGGAGGATGGGCAATCTATATTTTATACTTGTGTATAAAGTGGAAACATTCTACCAGCATAAGAGAGAATTGCAACATTTTGGATTGATCAAAAACTGCATTTTGGATTTATCAAAAACTACAGGTTGACACATTTGCAAACTAGTATGGAGAGGGAAAAGGCAATTCCTAATGCCGATTGTGTTCTAAATGACACTACTCCTAGTTGGTACTGGGTGAAAATTCAATCCTCGTGCAATTGATATGTGGTTAGGAAATCTAAGGATCACTTCTACATCTGTGAATGTTTATAGTGTTTGCGAGGAAACATGTGCAAGCATGCGTTGAAGGTTGTTGCAATTATGAACAATTCATTCCACTATTCATGTGTTCTAGGTAAGTGGATATTCATGAATGTTGATCTTTGCTAACTTAAAATATGTGTAGTTCACTCTAAGATCTTATTTCATATAGATCCTATTCCTATGTCGACTCCAACATCTGCTAATACTAATGAAAACCCAACACTTGAACCTATCATCAATAGCATTTCTAATGCACATACAAATTTAAAGGATGTGGACACTATAATGTGGAATGAAGCAAGTGGAAAGTTAAACATGTTGTCGCAAACAATGTCAAGCTTAGGCGATAAAATAATGGCATTTGTAGGCTATCTAGATAGGTTCATGGATGATCTTCAGAATGTTGATGCCATGTCATTTGATTTTAGTCCCTCTACCAATCCAGCCAATACAACCACCGAACGTATGCGGCCTTGGTTCAGTGCAAATCGGGTCCATCGTTGCAATTGGCGACAACATAGGTAGAGTACTATGAGTGAGATCTATCATGATGTTCAGCAGCCTGTCACCTTTGAGTTCCCCTTTGAAACTTCTAGGAGGAGAATGAGAAAGAGGCAATTGGACCAAGCATCGGAACCGCATGTCCTTGCCACTGCATCAGTTGTGTCTAATATAAGTTGGTACTCTAGTGTCACCGGTAAGTGGTTTCTAAACATGTGAATGTTGCATGCATTTATTTAGTCATCATGTCTTGTAGTTGGTGAAAGTGTTCCACACTTATGTGATAGTGTTTGACACCCCCTCAACACCTGGCCATAGGAGTCGTCATCGGCGATTGGCTTTTGATGGTCTTTTACGTGGATAGGGATCACATAATGATCCTCACTAATAGTAATTTTGGTATTATTTGTTCAAATTAAGATTTTTGTTTGTAAGTATGTCATATATGTGCTTAATGTTTAGCCATTCTTCATTCAACCTATTGTGTAATATGGAACAACTTTGTTTATTGTTTTTGCATTGTAATGTTTACTATTACTGTCCCTAACCATCTTTTATAATGTATCTTTGTATGCAAGTCCATTTTTTCGCTATTTTTTATCCCTCAATGGATTTCACATACACGTCAGGCGACAGGCATAGTTTTATGCAACTTAATTTTTCAGTATTACACTTTTATGTCTTCAATTTATCTAATGCTCTAGTTAAATAATTAATACTCTTATGGTGTGATTATGTCTTGCATTTTTTTAGTGCTTAACACTCTTATTTCTTACATTTATTGAATGTTATAGTTATATTACTAACACTCTTATTGTATGTATCTGCAGACTGCTACAGAGGTTGGCAGAGAATGACGAGGAGTCTGCCTTATTTCAGTGCCTCTTGGATATCCTTATTGCAGATATTAGCTGAATGATAACTCCCAGACAGGCTAGTGAGTGGACCGTTCGAATTGGAAGACATTATATCGAGGAAAATATGTACACTATCCACATAGAAGAGGTGTTGTTGTTCGTCCGAACGTCGACTCCAGTGACAGTCACTTTGTATAGGTGACTATGGCCAGTGTTCACCCTTACGTACTAACCAGTCACTCTCCCTCGATTTCAGATAATGTGTGCTGATAAACCCCTTTGGAGATGTGGACAGGCCCTGGTGCCACGCTTCGATGAGAGTATTGAGGATGTCATGACATTATTTCCATGGAACCTCCTTATTATGGCTACATCCACTTTTTCACTGGCTATGATAGTCCTCGGCCAACACCGAGGTTTGTCAGGATATAGAGTAGATTCCCAATGCAGAGGAGGTCCTCTCATTAAAATTGTATAACTATTCCTATATGACTATGCTCTTTTTATAAAACAATTCATTTCTATGGTTACATAGCCGATCTTCGTACGTCATTTGTCTCGATTGTTTACGATTTATATGTTTGTGTCAGTTATGTTTACAATTTATATGTTTGTCTCTATACACTTTATATGTCTACAAACCAATACACTTTATATGTTAATTTAAATCTAATAAATATAATCCTTTCTCTAAACATGTCATATCATTAAGTCTACTCTAAAAGGAATAGCATTGATTTCTGTAATAATGCAATTTTGATATGTAATGAAATTAAGATGTGAGATATGGAATGTAGATGTGCAAATTGCGAAGACTTGGATTGAAGACAATTTTCTCTCCTTCATGATGATGCAAGTATGTCAATTATTCATTTAAGATATATCAACAAGATTAATTAAAGTGGTTAGGTTTTAGAAATGCATTATTGTTACGATATAAATAATCCATTACATGTCATCAAAGGGAATGGGGTAAGATAATTGAAGACAACACTAGACTCTATGTATAACACTAGTAGATAGTATAAAATAATTTCATAAGTGATCGACAAGGAACATAAATTACATATAATAGAAATTATCGACAAAGATGTCAAACATGCTAAAGACAGTTTGTGAATCAGCAATATCGACTAACACGACATCTTACTCGATTTCGTTGATTTGTGGACTTCCTGGCCAACATTTTATTTCATCTGCAAATCAATGAATTAGACTAACACACGGTGTTAGTCGATTTCATCATTTCACGAGGCAAAAGGAAACGGTGGCCACATAGTCTGTGAATCAGTGAAATCAAGCAAGGCATCGTGTTAGTTGATTTCACTGATTCGCCAATGAAATAAAATGTTGCCTAGGCAGTCCATGAATCAACAAAATCGATTAACATGATGTCTTACTCGATTTCACTGATTCGTAGACTGCCTGGCCGCCATTTCCTTTTTCCTTGCAAAATGGCAAAATTGACTAACACAGCATGTTAGTCCAATTCACTGATTCACGGATTAAATAAAATGTTGGCCAAGCAGTCCATGAATTAGCGAAATCGAGTAAGACATTGTGTTAGTCGATTTTGTTGATTCGCGGACTACCTGGCCACCATTTCCTTTTGCCCCATGAAATGGCAAAATGGACTAACAGGGCATTTTAGTCTAATTTTCTTATTCATGGATGAAATAAAATATCGGCCAGGCAGTCTGCGAATCAACGAAATCGACTAACATGGTGTCTTACTTGATTTCGTTGATTCACGAACTGCCTGGCTGCCATTTCCTTTTGCCCTACAAAATGGCAAAATTGACTAACACGTCATGTTTGTTGATTTCACTAATTCGTGGACTGCTTGGCCACCTTTTCCTTTTGCCCCACGAAATGGTGAAATCGACTAACACGTTGTGTTAATTGATTTCATTGATTTGCGGGGCAAAAAGACAAAGGAAATGGTGGTCAAGCAGTCTGCGAATTAGCGAAGGCGCATAACACACTATCTTAGAGACTTTCATCATTTCATGAGGCCAAAGAAATTTAAAATGGAGTATGACATGTTTTTGAGGACATAAGTGATCGACAACACAACTTAAAAATTGCACAATTAATGGACAATGCAACTTAAACATTTCATAACTGATAACCCTATTTTCAGCTCCAAATTATCATTCGAGGATGGAAATTCGTGAGGGTCGGCAGCAAAATTCGGGGACAAAATTGGGAGGAAACTTGCAAGTATACAGTCTCTCCTTCAACCTGATATCTATAGATGTGTGTTTGCAAGTGATAAATATGGAGAAAAAATGCCTAAACAAAAAGGGGAAACCGGGGACGGAGAAAGTGCAAAACGGGAGGTCAGCCCAGAAAAAAAACCTAGGATGGTAAACCCAGCCAAGAGGCCTATGTAAAAATCAGTGTTAGATGCATTGCCTAGTTCTACAGATAAATCAGCCAAGTGTGTTTTTAAAGACACTTTAGAGGGTTGTAGAGATGCTTTAATCCCAGTTCTCAGAAAAGACTTGTTTTGGTTTTTCTATAAAAATATAGAAATGAGAAAATTCCAATATCAAATGCTTGGATATACGATGTAGCTAGATTAATTGTGCCAAATGTGTTTATAGACCATGAGTTGATTCAGGTATTGGATGACAATTACAACCCCGTCACTAATGTTGTGAGGATGCCAAGTGGGAAACCTTTGGTGGTAATTAATTACAAGGTCTGCGATTATTGATTGTTTCACATTAAACAAAGAAGCCCTCACTAAGGTAGACCTAGAACAATTTAAAATGGACTATGATAGGTTTTTGAGGACATACAGGAAATATGAGCTCCCATATTATAGGAGAAGGGGTTTGAAGAACCAACGGTTGATGGTTATAGGGAGCGAGTCATTCCCCGTTGATGATTTCCTTGGGTATTTCTAGAAAACCTACTTTGCCTTGTGTCAGATTCTGGGGGAGGATGCCAGCGAGTTTTATGTACATGGATATGAGAATTCAAAACTTGGATGTCAATGTGGAGTTTGATTTTTCTTCAAAAATTGAGAGGAGAATATGAGGGCAGTTGGTGGCGTCGAAGGAGAAGAAAAGCACTGTTTTCCACCACTATTCCTTATTATGTCATCTTATCTTGTTTCAAAAAGGGCAGGCATTTGCAAAAAGATTGAAGCTATGAATAGTGGACAAAAATGGATACAGGCTCCCAGTTCGGCTTTGGTGTTAGTTGTGGGATAAGAGATGTAGGGATTTAGATTACAAGGTCTTCCGCGACTCCTTTGTTTGTAGTATTCTTGTTGTTTTCCATGAAGTGGTTGACAATTTGTCTCCTGGAATAAGGAAAGTATTGAAACCTTTGGCCTATGACCCTGAGAAGGGTCAGACTCAAAATTTTGTAGATTGGTTTTACATGGGTGAAAATACTATTATTAGGGTCTATGGTTATCCCCAGACTCACCATTTGTTGTCCATGTTTTTACCAGAGAGGCTTGCATTTTTGAAATTTATATGGCAGATGTTATGGTTGGAAAGGGAGTTTATTGTTCCAAGGAGAAAGGGTCATTTACACCTCATCATGTGACATTTGGTGGATTCTCAATCAGATCTAACATGCTCGAAAAGTTACAAAGTTACTTAAACATCAATTTCAAGCCGAGACATGGTAAGGAAAGAATGTGTGATCCTGAAAACCACATTAGTTATGTTATTAAGTTAGTTTCACATGAGTTACTGATAGAAGAAGACCTGATCAGAAATCTCATATCAAATGGACAAATTATGGATAGAAGGAAGAAGTGGGAAATCATAGTAAGAGTTGAAGAGGAAAAGAAACAAAAGGATCCATCTTTCCCTGGGTTCTATGCTGGTGTGACTGATGGGTTGGAGAGAAAAGAACCGTGTTTACAAAATTTTGAAAATATTTATTACAAATCATAAGGTGTGGAAGGCCCACCAGAAAAGGCTGAGGGTCCACCAAAGAAACCCATAGGGGTTGTGATTCAAAAGGTAACAGATAAAAAATCCACAAGAGAAGTGCATGAAGAGCAGGATGATACACTTGAAGTTGTTGTTGCATTGAGGGCACCATAGACAGAGGAGTCATCTGATCAATCAAATATGGTTCCACCTAGGTACCAGGAAGAGGTGCATGGCTATGAGGCCCAAGTAAGAAAAGAGGCAAATCATGTCAATACTAGCGATGAAAGAGTGGCCATGTCAATGAGGTACCTTGATGATGACAATTTCATCCATAGTCAGGAATTTAAAGATTTCTGATTAAAGACAAAAATGAAGGAATTTGAAGAGAGGAAATAAGTGAACCTAGGGGGAGTAGATGAAAGGAAACATGAAGAGGTGATTGCTCAAACTTTGAAAGAAATGAGATTGGATGAAACAGACTTGACCCTTGCAGAAGCAAGAGAAATGGTTTTAAATAGTAGCATGCTCATAATTCCAGGAATGACCTTGAAATAAACGTTCTTGTTGGATCAGGTCAGGCAACAGAATGATCCAATGCTAATTGTTGAATTTGATTCATATGAAAGGGTGAGTGGAACAGGTTATAATCCCAAAACTGTGATATTAGCCTTATGGGTGAGCTCAAAAACTACTCGTTAGCCGAAGTTGGTTGATTCGGTAAAGGAATGTTAGGGGGCAACACTTTTCAAATCCATAAAAGAAACATCTCCATTAGAGGCCGCTACAATGACCATGCACTTTGCAATGTTTACGAGGGACGTAGTAAAGAAATTGGAAGGAAAGTTACACAAACTAGAGGTTGGGAAAAAGAGTATGAATAATGAAATAAACAGGTTATGTATTGAGAATTCTATGTTGTGAGGAAAGCTGGAAGGTTAGCCTTACAATCAAAATAAGGCAATCATTCTGCATACACATGCCCCTTCAAATAAAATTGATGAAACAAGTGACAACAAAGAGTGGACTGAAGAAAAGAAGAAATACAAGAAAGAGATACAGGAAATGAGGGTGGCCAACGAGGAGATCCTACACAAAATGGCACAAAAAAATCTACAAGTTTTTGAACAAATTCTCCTACACAGGGTCAACTTTATAGTTGAGAAATTGGAAGAGATATTGAAAGTTATCAGACTTTGTTGAAGATGTTAGAAGTGTTCAAAGAGAATAGGCCAAAATTGGAAAACCTTTCAAATAGGTGGCAACCTACATATGTGACATTGGAAATGCTACGCAAGGTGACTTAGAGAAACCCTGATGCTGAACCCAAAATAAAAGAAACCTGGCAAATGGTGCAAACAATCAAAAGTGGACTCAATGATGTCAGAAGTATGGAGAAAAAGGTGAGAGAAAAAAATGATTATTTCCACACATTTGAGCATTGGACTATCCCTCGTATCACGGATAATGACAAGCATATCTGGGACTTCGATGATTGGAAGAGAGACTTCACCCAGATTATATGAAAGATCACTGCACATTTGAAGGAGGAAGGAGATATCAATGTTGAGAGCTTTCATGTGTTTCAAGATGGGATTATAAATGTGGATTTTGGTTACGCCAGGTTTGTTGCAGAGATGAGGAATTTAACATACAAGAGGTGGAAATATCATTTGATGAACATGCCCATCATTTTGAACTTTCAGTGGCCCAATGATTATGAAGTGTACCAATGGGAAGTGACTCATCTGAATGTGCCTGCAAACTGATAACAAAGATTGCCAGTTGGGAATCTGAGAGTTGCAATATTCTTCAAATTTGCATTTCTCATTTCTCCATTATGTCAATTAGTTATGAAGAGGTGTCTTGTAATGATCTAAACCTTGTTGCTTATCCCAATTTTGTATAAAAGGGATAAACCAAGACCAATACAAAATAGAGTAGATCTTCTGAGAATACTGTAACAGTATGTTGTACCTCATTTCAGTGGTGAAATCAATAGAAGAATCAGAAAACTTCTCACATATATATGAAGTGTTACTTTTAATTTTAGTTTGTTTGTTATACTTCGTCTTATTTGTGTGTTATACTTCATCTTATTTGTGTGCTAAAGCTTAACTAGTTAAATACTCATTGATCTATATTTAATATTTATGAAGAAGAATACATTACTGAGATAAAAGAAAGGTTTTGCAGAGGGAAATATAAATCGGGACGACATATCCCGATGAACCGTTGTCTCATTAGATTTATCCAAAGGACTTGATTCATCAACACAATGTAACACAAAATGATCTAAAGATAAAACAACGAATCTTATATATTAGTTTTGGAATAAAAAGATATACAAAAGCTGCAAACTCACAAGTACTTCATGATGTTCTTGTTTGCATAAAAATAACTTTTCATTCCTATAGACTTTCCTTAACGCAATACTAGCAATCCCAACAAACAATGTGTAAAATTGTAACCCCCTCTACATACAAAATGACTCCTTATACATATTTGAGTCAAAAGACAAAAATGAAAGGACACACCCTTTCATCAGTATAAACTAAAAACTAACAAAAACCTAACTAATAACTCCCTAACTACTATGAAAACTAGAAACATTACAAAACATATTACAATGAAAAAAATTAACTTTTTCCATCCACCCTCTGACCGCACTTCTAAATATGCCGAAGAAATGTGGCAAGGCCCTTGAAGATTAAATTTTTTCCCAAATATTTCAAACTGTTATTTTTTAATGTTTTATGTAATGAGTCCAGTAGTCAAGTTAGTTTAGTTAGTTAGCTTCTTAGTTTTTAGTTAGGTTTAGTTTGTTGGATTCCAAATGAAAGGGTATGCCTTTTCATTATGGAACTGAATCCTCATTTATATGTAGGGGATCTTTCTAGAAAGAGGGGATAGTGTTCATTTTCTATTACTTTTTAAAGACAATATCCTATGTGGTACTTATGCATGTTGTTTTTGGAAATACTAAGTTGGAGGAGGACAATATGTGTTGAGACCAATTGATTTCATCTTTCATTCTCAATATAAAAATAAAGTATTTCTTTATCTCTGATGGTATCTACCTTTCAATTGGTTGATCAGTTCCCTATGATAAATATATTTAACTAGATTAATTTGATGTGCTATCTTATGTACTTGTGATTCAGTTTATCCTTTATTTATAAATAAGCATTTTTCAATTTTCAATAAGAAACTATTATAAGTAGGTGGAAGTTAAGAAAAATTGCCATCATACAATTACTAGTTCTTTTAAATCCACTATATAAAAACCTTTAACCTACAGATTTAGGTTTCCGGTATAGGTTCACCCGCCTTGGTTTAGAGAAGCCTAAAGTGTAGGGGAATTTGATCTATCGATCATTCCCATTTGTTCGCCAAGACTGATTCAAAAGTCATTAAGAGAAGTGCCAAAACCATTCATCATACAAGACGTGTAGAAAAGCCACATATAACCATTCAGAAAGCATGAAAAAGTGTACAAGAAACCAAACATTAACCATTGAAGTTGTTTAAGTGAATTCAATCACATTTATTGAAAATAACCATTCATGAAGCATACAAAGTGTTTTCTTAAATGAAAGAATATGTCTGATTACAAATAGTCTACACCACTGTTGACGTTTTATTCAATAGGGGTCAGCAATATACATCTAGAAAACTTTTGTAACAGTACAAGCCCCTTATGGAGGCAGATGTTGAGTATTTAAATGAATTTTGTTTCCCCCAGTGATTGGAGTAAGGGGGGCCACATCATTCCCATCATCTTCATCGGTTACAGAGGCAGACACCTCCTCGTACCTCTATTTGTAGTACTGAGGGCGTTGTGCACAAACATTTAGCATGCCCTGCATCTGGTCACTTATGATTTTGTTTCTTTTATCTCACACCTCACGCACAACCTCTTGTCTCTCATTCGCCATCTGCAGTTCATGCACTTCTAGCTCAAGGTCCATATTCTTATCGTCGAAGTACATGACCTTGTTATTGAGTTCCATGTATTTCTTATTGAGTTCAGTGCATCTCCTTTTCACTTTAGTGAATCTCCATTCAAGATCAGAAACAATCCCCTTCAACCTTTCATTTTTAGCGTGGGCCATTTTGACCTTCTGCATTAGCAGTTCTACATGCATGGCATCAAACTTCATTTTGTCCAGCCCATCGTTCCAGTCTGCAAAGGGTGGTGGTGGTTGTCTTGCAGACTTCCCTAAACTATCGTCAGAGGTGAGAACATCGGGCATCCCATTCACCTTTGAATTCATAGTAGGCGTTTCGTTCTTCAAAACAGATGTTTCAACGCCCTTTCTTTTTCCTGTCCCTACTCTTCCCATTGCCATCCTTGCAAACAATGCCAAAAAAGAAGTATCAGTAGACATGTGGGCAAGACAACATGAAAAATGCAGGAAACAATAGTTTATGCCAACATGAAATGAACAGGTATCTATTGCATTTTTGCATGAATAACATTATGTACAATATAAAAGTTAACATGTTCACTAAAGTTGACATGTTCACTAAACTGGGCACTTGGGTGGTAGGTTACCTGGCAATTGGGAATCCATGTTTTGGGAAGATAACTCCATCACTCACCACTCCTCGTCCTGCATCCAACTTATTACACATCTGCCATGAAAGTGTAACACAAGTCTATTGTTTTTTAATTGATTTTTTTATTTGTTATTTTTTTGTTGTTAATTCATTTCAGATTCAGTGTTCAAAAACAAACAATAACAATGATATATTGAACTGTCATAAGCTACAGTGGAATGAGCACATGGTTCACAATTCTAATCAAACATTCTACTTGATCTGTATACGTAAAAGAGGTGCAGGAACCCTATTGCTATGCAATAACAACACCTATATATGGTGAAAATGGATAACAATAATAACGATATTGAAAGGCTAAATGAATTCAACCACAAAAACCCTAGCCTAACAACAACAAAGATCCACCATAACATATGAAGATTACCTAAGACAATGCAAATCAAATGAAATCACAAAGATTATACCATCACATGTCCAATAGGGTTTGGATCTCCATTCTTCCTATCTCCATTGATCTTGCTTGATATATTTGCTCTCAGATTTTATGTGCACAAGAGCTCAACAAAGAACAGAATGTGGTTGCAAGTAGGATCGTAGTGTAGTCAAGTGCATCAATTGATTAGAATGATTGATTAGGGTTTGATAATGAAGGAAGAATCTCCTTATATAGAAGACACAATATGAAATGGAGGGATAAGATTGAGAGGTGTAAAAGGAGGTCGGCTATGATTAGAGGATAGGTAGAAGAAATAATAAAATAATGAAAAGGGTTGGTAGTGTATGAATTAAGAGATGAATGACATGTGTCATGGGTAGAAAAGGTTAATGAATTAATTAAATAAATAAAGATTTATTTAATTAATAGAAGAAGTGGGATCAATTAAATAAATAAGATATTTATTTAATTTAGGAAAAGGATAATTTAAATAAATAAATGTATTTACTTAAATGAGAAATAAGGCTAGAAGAGGATAAATGAATTAATTAAATAAATAAAGATTTATTTAATTAATAGAAGAATTAAGCTTAGATAATTAAACAAATAAAATATTTATTTAATTAGACTGGACAATTTTGGGTGTCTACATTTTGCCCCTCTTTGAGACAATGCGGCTTGTCGCGTTGTTTCAAAGAAGATAATATGAACTGATACAGAGTTGCCCCAAGATGGGAATAATATGCCCCCTCGAGAGATTGGATGAAAATGTGTGAAAAGACCACAGACAATCTCTCGATAAGAAAGAAAGGCTAGAATGGACTGACCAGATAAAGTGACAAAGTCACAGGATAACGAAGACTGACTCGGGAAACAAGGGCTAGGGCTAGGGTAGTCTATAAGATAGACCACGGGGGAAAATACATCCTCATTGTCATCCACACATCCACGAGAGCAGAGTGCAGAGTGAAAATGGAGCAGCAATAGTCAACAGTGATGGCCTTGGTTCACAGATTCGACTGCATTCATCGATTCTAGAGGCCAGCAAAGGCAGGAGAGCTGGTAAGTACCACAAAACCTCCTTGTACTTTGCTGCATTTATTTTTGTCATTAATGCATGGTAGATAGGGAAATAAATGCGCTTTAGGTTAGGGTCCAAAAATGTCAAAAAATGTCCAGGCACGTCTGCATTGGTGCTAGGCGCGTCTATGCTCGCTAGGCACATCTGTGTTTGTGTTAAGCGCGTCTGTGATAGAAAACACGTCTGTGCAAAATGCAGCCGCATCTGTGATTTGTAGGCGCGTTTATGCCAAGAAGGCATGTCTGTGTCACCCAGGCACGTTTATGTAGAGCATAGGCACGTCTATGTCTCTCAGTCGCGTTTGTGTAAAATAGGCGTGTTTATGTAGTCTTTAAGCACGTTTATGTCAGGAAAGCACGTTTGTGTCCAAAAAATGTGAATTTGTGTCTTCTAGGTCAAATCGGTAGTTCTGTGATGAACATACATTGTCGATTGGATAAGCTGCTGAGAGGATACACTCAAGCAGGTCCTCTAGGGAAGACTAGAATAGAACAAGGCACTTTGTGATGAACAGGGAGTACTAAAATATAAGCAGCACTTTGTGATGAATAGTGAGTGCAAATGTGAGGAGCACTTTGTGATGAACAGTGAGTGTCACTTGGATAGATAGTAACACTTTGTGATGAACAGGGAGTGTCACTAGAATAGAATTCCATATGCATTTAGATAAAAAGTAGAATTTTGTGATGAACAGTGAATGCCATGATGACTGACATGATTGATTTGCTTGACTGCAGGAGTATTTGTCTATGTTGGAGTCACGGGAGAGATTCCCATCGACACATAGATTGCGATCTAAGCTGACATTTGAGGACCAAGCTGTGATCGAGGCTATGGGTCTAAGACATATTTTGTATGTGCCTGAGTTTCGGGTGAAAATGGGACTGCTGACTGCACTGGCAGAGAGGTGGCACTCCGAGACATGTACGTTCCATTTACCGATGGGTGAGATGACAGTCACCCTTGAGGATGTATACAGGATACTGAGGATACTGATCGATAGGGAGTTGATTCCCTATGATCGAGATGGAGATAAGGAGGCCCTGAGACGAGTGTTTCGGGACCCAGGACTGGAGATGAGGGCAGGACATGTGGCTTGGGACACCATGACAGCTACAAGGTTAGCGCTGCCAGCAATGATAGGAGGAGCGATCAGTGGGTTCTTGTGTCCTAATAGAGTGACATGAGGGTTGGCTGTGGGCTAGGGAGGTGCATTGGAGACACTGGTGACATAGCACACTAGATATGCCTGGGGACCATGTGTGCTGGCACACCTCTATTACGAGTTGCATCAGTTTGTGTACCACGGGTCAGTGGGACTGGGCTGCGGGGTCACATTGTTACAAGTGTGGGCCTATGAGCATTTGCTAGTGACGAGACCGACACATTTTAGGGGCAGAGGTCACAAACATAGTTTTGTACACTTGTACGACATGATCAGTTCGCAGCCACAGATTGGTATGTTACAGCACTAGTGGCGGGTGATTGATGACATCGATATGCTCATATGGAGGCCATACCTGGGATGCGAGCAGTGGGAGGATGATGCGGTAGAGCTACCCTACACCTTCCAGAGTAGGTACCTAATTGGGTGAATGCCCTATGTACTGGAGAGGCAGCTAGTGGACAGGGTGGGTAGGCAGTTCGGTAGGATCCAGCAGATGCCACGGGGTTCAGGGATGTATGCACGGACTGTCAGAGATCAGGCGCAGTTTGGGCCTTTATTATCATATGATCAGGCCATTACACAGCTCGTAGAGATGATGCCCCTACCTTGGGACATGTGGCCAGAGATTGAGGATGCCGGCATGGATGTCGAGTACACAGCATACTGGGCCAAGCATCCATTCCCATGCCTGACAAATCCAGGAGAGCTTCTAGATGGAGATGGTGGTGGGGATGGTGATGATGATGGAGATGATGGGGGTAGAGGCCGACAGAGGAGGAGGGGGGCAGTTGGAGAGAGGAGGGTGGCACCACGGAGGGAGGGTGGAGAGGACAGGTAGGCTCGAGTGGTGAGGGGTTGTGGTGGATTACTGCTACAGGTGCCAGCAGCACAGGGTCCTAGACAGGGACAGGTACAAGGACAGGTACCGGTATAGGTATAGGCACAGGGGTAGGCACCCATATAGGGGGAGCCACAGGGGGCTAAGGCAAAGGAGGATGAGCTGACAGAGCTGAGGGAGATCTTCCAAGGATAGGTAGATGAGATCCAGGACTTGGAGAGGGAGAGGGATAGGCTCAGGAGGCAGCTCAGAGATACTAAGCGGGAGCGAGATCAGGCCATTCAGTGCTACACGGAGGCTGAGATAGCACTGAGGGCTGGGAGGCAGGTGGTAGAGGACACAGGGCCCAGATATGCCTACATCCTGCGGGCAGGGGAGGAGATTGCCTACTAGCGGGATCTCTATTATGGTGCGGTGCCAGCGGATCAGTGGGCGAGGAGCTTCCATAGACCATCACAAATAGCAACAACTATGGGAGGGAGCCAGAGGAGACAGGCATCTACTAGTGGGGTTATGCGTCCTCCACTACCACCAGATAGAGGGGATAGGAGGGATGATCCTAGGGTGGGTCCTTCGGGGGCTCAGATTTTGTCGAGGCTAGGCAGCTCTGAGGGAGGGAGTTCATCATAGCCATAGAGGGCTCCCTATGTATCAGTATTGTATCATTTTTGTTTGATGATGTAGACACCTGCGGGTGATTTTGTAGCCATATGTATTTTGACATCATTGTATCATGACACTTATGATTATATATATCAGATGATTCATCTTTGCGGTAGCTATATGCATGCGTACCTATGTGATGAGATGTTCTTATGTGATGCTTATGATATGGATGCAAATATGTATATGATGCAATGCAATATTTTTGTTCTTTTATGTTTTAAAATGTTATGCCAATGCAAATGTGAATGTATGAAATGCAGATGAATATGATAATGCAAAGGACTATTTATATGATCAAAATATAAAATGTGCTAACATGTGTTGTGTGCAGGATGTGATGCAATTGTGATATCTATATATATGTATGAAATGCTTAATATGTGGTAATGCAGGTGCAACTACATGAAATGCAAATGTTTTTGGTATGTCATTATACTCAGTCATGTGATAGCAGGCTACGCGGACTTGAGAAGGACGATGAAATTCAATCAAGAAAGGGGGATGAAAGATAGAAGATATGAAAGTGAAAGAGCTTCTTGTGCATTATCATCATTGAGCTTTATTATGGCAAGTAGGTTATGACAATCGAGGCATATGTTTGACCCAGAAAGTCATTGTACTTGTTTGCATGGAGATAAGAAAGTCACAAACAAGGAATGCCCCAGTTCACACTAGACTCACAGTGTCCTCATATCCTTGGACAAGTCATAGCATTACTAAGAGACAATCCACAGACAGCAAAGAAAAATAGGTGACGATACCCCATCCTCACCTTTCTAGTCAAAGACATCCTGGAGATAGAATCTCTAATCAGAGACATCCTGAAAAAGCTAAAAGACATGTCACCAAAAAAGATGAAATCAAAAGAAAACCAAGACTCGACACCAACATCCACTGTAGTCCTCAAATTTAGTGTCTCTTGTCACTTGTATAAGTCTTATTTGATTGTGGTCACAATGTTTACTTTCACAGAAAGGATAGATAGCACTGAACCATAATGTTGTTTGAGTTTGTTGAAAGATTTGATTTTTTTTTTGAAGCACATTGTTGTTGCTGTGTATCATCTAAAACTAACTGAATCCATGAAACTGATACTTTATTGCGAAGAAGATGAAACTTTATTGCGGATCTGTGATGCAAATGTTGCTTTATTGCAAATTGTGCATGGATAGACTGAAGGAAGCTGGAAGAAACTGTACTCGAAACATGTGATGTTCTCAGTTCCACACCCATCACTAGACGTAGGATTTTCCTTAGCCACAGATAGGATCTGATTTATTATGGATGGAAAGGGAGGTGAAAAGGGAGGTTTATTATGAATGGCTAACCAATCTTGGGTAGATCAATAACAAGCCATGATGGGAATGGGTAAGTTTATTATGGATGAATTGGTCGTGAGTGTGTGCAAAGTGAAAGGATGAAAGTGAATCCTGAAGGAGGGAGGAGCAATGTCTCTACACATGGCACTGGTGACCCAGTTTTCACCATGGTACTTGCCCAAGGTGCCACCGAAGTGGTTTTCACCATTGGATGAAATTATTTCTCTTTACTTTTTTCAATTTTTTGATTTTTTGTTGTCACAAGGCGCCTGTTTACCAGGTTTTCACCAAGTAACGATTTTTTTGTTTTATAATTTTTTTGTATTTTTGAATTTTTTTTATTTTTTTTGTATTTTTGAAATTAGGATACTCTAACGAGCTATGTGTAAAACCTACGAAGGTGCATGCTATTGATAGGATCCTCCAAAGGTTCACCTTCTGTAGTTGAGAGCTAATATGCACCAGATCCATATGCTGCTGTAATGATGTAAGGACCAAGCCAATTTGGTTCAAACTTGCCCTTCTTCTCTCTGTCTTGCTGATTTTGGGGGTTTTCTCTAAGAACCAAATCACCTACCTGAAATGTGCAAGGCTTGACTTTGTGATTGTAGCTATGACTCATTCATTGTTGGTAAGCCTTGAGATGATTAAAAGTGGTTTGTCTTAGTTCATCCAGTAGTTCAAGCTCTTGTAAGCAAGAGACCCTATAGTCTTCATCACTGATGATGTTTTGCAAAGAGACCCATAAAGAGGGTAGCTCGACCTCAATAGGCAAGATGGCTTCAGCACCATAGACAAGTGAATAGGGTGTAGCTCCTATAGGTGTGCGAACACTTGTGCGGTAGGCCCAAAGTGCAGGATTAAGTTGGATATGCCAATTACGGCCAGCATCATCGACTGTCTTCTTTAGGATTTTAAGAATTATTTTATTAGATGCCTCAGCTTGGCCATTACCTTGGGGGTAATATGGCATGGAGAAACGATGGGAAATATGGAAGCGGTCATAGAGTTCACAAACATCCTGATTTTTGAAGGGACGCCCGTTATCAGTGATAATGGAAATAGGAATACCGTATCGGCAAATGATATAGTTGAGGATGAACATAGCAATTTGTTTTCTAGTGACTTGTGTGAGAGGCACGGCTTCAATCTATTTTGTGAAGTACTCTATGGCAGTGATGATGAATTTATCACCATTGGAAGAAGGAGGATGAATCTTGGCTATGAGATCGAGTCCCCACTGACAAAAGGGCCAAGGAGATGCAATTGGTTGAAGTTCTTATGTTGGCGCATGTATGAGGTCTCCATGAATTGACATTGCTTACATTTCTTGAGAAACTGATATGAGTCCTTTTCCATATTGGGCCAGTAATATCCAGTCCTGATGAGTTTCTTGGCCAAGGTAGGACCACTAGCATGTAGACCACATATCCCTTCATGTACTTCATGTAATGCAATTTGAGCTTCGTCACTTTCTAAACATCTAAGAAGAGTACCATCTAGACCTCACCGGTATAGGATATCAACTAAAATGACATATCGAGAGGATTGGCAAATGAAAGCACGACGTTGGTTATTTGATAGATCAGGAGGTAGGGTATTGTCATGAAGGTATGTGAAAATGGAACCATATAACTGGGACTCAGGACCGACAACACCTATCATCTTAGTAGGAATGATCTTATATGAAGGAACCAAAAGGTTATCCACCAAGAACTCATAGCGGGTCTCATTTGGAGGTAGATCGATCAGTGAAGCAATTGTAGCCATGGCATCTGCGGCGCGATTTTGCTCTCCTGGTATCTACTCAAAATCTATCTTTGTGTAGTGTTGTTTCAGGTCATCCACCATTTGTTTGTAAGGCATTAATTTTTCATCTTTTGTTTGGTAATCATCAGTTGCTTGACAGATTACAAGTTGAGAGTCCCCAAAAACACGAAGTTCCTAGATCTTCCACTAAACTGCAATCCGTAATCTAGTTGGTAATGCCTCATATTCTACTATATTGTTAGTACAAGGAAATGATAAGTGGTATGATTTTGGTATAGAGTCTCCTTGAGGAGTTATAAAGAGGATGCCAACTCTTGCCCCATGCTGTGTGTATGAGCCATCGAAGTACAGTTGTCAAGGCTTCGCATGTGACATTGTTAAAATGGATTCATCTAGAAATTCTGAACTTAGAGGAACATCATCTATCATGGGGGCATTTGCTAATTGATCTGTGATGGCTTGTCCTTTTATTGCTTTTCTGTCCACATACTCGATGTCAAATTCACTCAAGATCATTACCCATTTGGCTAGTCACCCAGTAAGTGTTGCTTTATTGAGAAGGTATTTCAATGGATCGATTCTTGCAACCAACTTAGTCTTATGAGTGAGCATGTAATGTCATAATTTTTGTGAAGCAAAGACCACAGCAAGACATGCATGCTCAATTGGTGTGTAGTTTAGCTCATATCCCACCAATGTGCGACTGATATAGTATACTGCTTTTTCCTTTCCCTTAGCAATTTGTTGTGCTAAGAGTGCCCCGAGTGCTTTTGGAGTAGCTGATATGTATAGTAACAGAGGCTGATCTAGAACCGGTGGCATCAGAACTGGCAGATTCAGAAGATAATCTTTGAGTGTCTGGAAAGCCTATTGATAGTTATCATCCCATTTGAATTTGATGTTTTTATGTAGCAAGTGCTGAAAAGGATTACACTTATCTACAAGTTGCACTATGAATCTTCGTATGGACTGGAGTCTCCCTTATAAAGACCAAAGTTGACTGATATTTCTTGGTGGTTGCATCTCCAATATAGCTTTGACTTTTGTCAGATCAACTTCGATTCCTCTTTTGAATACAATGAATCCTAGAAGCTTCTTAGAGGTTACTCCAAAGACACATTTCTTGGGGTTTAATCTTACTTTGTATTTTTCCAACAGATCAAAGACAACTGAAAGTATGTCCAAATGTGTATTTCTGTCTATTGATTTGCCCAAGAGGTCGTCAACATAATCTTCCACGGTTACGTGCATGAGATCATGAAAGATAGTAGTCATGGCTCTTTGATATGTAGCACCTGCATTTTTTAGCCTGAAGGGCATGACATTCCAGCAGAAAGTTCCCCAAGGACAAGTAAATGATGTTTTGTGTTGATCCTTGGGCATGATCCTTATTTGATTATAACCAGAGAATCCATCCATCAATGATAACATTTCATGACCTGCTGTGAGATCAACAATCAAGTCAATATTTGGTAATGGGAAGTCATCCTTTGGACAAGCTTTGTTGATGTCTCTGAAATATGTACATATTCTGATTCTGCGATCTAGTTTATTGATAGGCACTAAGTTGGAGATCCATTCAAGATAATCAATTGGGTGTATGAATCTGACATCCAATAATTTCTCAAGTTCTATTTTGACTAGTAATGCCGCTTGTGGATGCATCTTTCTTAATTTCTGTTTCACTGGTTTTGCCCCCGGTTTAACTGTCAAATGGTGCATTACCAAATCCAGATCCAATCCAAGCATATCAGCATATGACCATGCAAATTTGATTTGTCGCTCTTTGAAGAAACTTATGAATTTTGACCTTTCTGACTCCATCAACGATTGAGCCAGGAATATGTTATGTGGAACCTCTTCAGTACCAATGTTTGTTCTGATAGTCTCTTCTACCAACATGGATGACTTTTCCTCATATGATGCTGGGAGAATGTCGAGCCTTCCATCTTCGGGTGCCTCAGAGAGGTTTTCACCCTCAGATACGTCCTTTCTTTTTACTTTTTTGGGGTTAGACAGTGCCACGGTGTGGTTTTCACCATAAGACCCTTGGTTTGTTCTTATTTTCACATTTTTGCGATTGGAAGGTCCGACACCCTCACCAAAATATGCCACTCTATTGAGTTCTATAGTGTATCCCGCTTTATGGTCCCCAGGGGGAAGATCATCTCATATGCCAAGATAGTCAATAACAACTTCATCATTTTGGAATGTGTCAAACTGTGCAAGTCCTTCATGATCCCAGTCAATGAGTTGGTGGTGAACAAGGGGAAGGCCTTCAATGTCTTCGAAGTTAGTGGGGCTAAGAGTGAAGATGCGGTTATATTCGGGTATGTCAAGGTAATTATCAAGGTCATCGATGGCACTCTCCTCATCAGTCTTGATCGTGAGTGAATCCAAATTATCATCACTAGTAGCGCATTCTGGGACAGGTGTTCTCATCCTATGTGATTTCAACCTAGAACCTTGAGACAAGGACTATGTGGACTCCTCATGGGTTGTTCCTTGACCAACTTTGAATCTTTTATAAAATTCCTCTTCTTCTGTGGGTTCATCTGGCTCTCTGAATGTCTCGGTGAGCTCGTAGTCACTGGAGGACTTGTCTGAACCCCATTCCCATTCATTGGAGTCTATGGAATAGTGATCGTCTTGTTGAATTTTGGCAGCTTTGATTTGTAAAGCTTCTTCTGTCCTTTGAGTGTGGACCTTGGAAGTCAAGAAACCAAGTCCTTTCGAGCGTTCCTTTTTGAAAGTCAATTCAGGTTGTAAAGGTTCAATGATGCCTTCCTTTCGTAACCCAAGAGGGCTTTTTCCATCATACCCGAATTTTTGTAGGATCTTGAAGCCTTTGCCATATTTCTCACATGGTAGACTGATGTGATCTTGTGTATCATCTCCAATGTCTTTGTTAAGCATTTTGTATAAGTCTTCCTCTTCCAGTTTGCCCCATCTTTGAAAGGTAGTAGGGTCCCATTTGAGCACCATGATGGATACTTGCTTGTTAGGATGTGGTCTTCCATATTCTTTTGGTGAACTCATGACTTGTTGTAAGTACATGGTCTAATTTAAAGTGTATTCCCCCATGCCTTTGTCCTAAAATTTTCCTTTAAGCTCACCTTGTTTTGATGTTGAAGGTTTTAATGACTCAAGATCAATGTATGCCAAAGAAGGAACAGCTTTGCGATTACTGGGAATGATGGTCTCAGTTTTTGATCTCGGGTTATTGCAGTATATGAACGGATTAGGATCACCATTAATTTTTACCTCTACTCCATTGTGGGGAAACTTAATGCATTGGTGATATGTAGATGGGACCGCCCTCATTTCATGAATCCAAGGGCGTCCTAGCAATATGTTATAAGTGAGATCTAGATCTAGGACTTGACAAACCACATCCTTCGTAACTGGCCCAACTCTGAGAGGTAAGATGACTGTGCCCTTGGACGAACACTCTTCATCATCATATGCCTTGATGGTGATTTGATTTGTAGAATTCACATCTTTATCAGAATATCCCAATTGTTTAATTGTGCTTAATGTACAAATGTTTAGACCAGCTCCTCCATCTATCAGGACTCATTTTATTCGATGTTTGTGTATGAAGGCTTCAATGTGTAGTGGTGCATTATGTGGCTGACTTACAGAGGCATCGTCGACTTCTGTGAATGTAAGGGAATGTGGAACGGAAAGGTATCCCACCATGGCTTGAAACTAGTCCATGTCTAGATCAGTAGGATCGACGGTGTCTCTCAAGATTTTGTCAAGAATGGCTTTATGAGCGGGGGATATGCGTAATAGCTCAAGGATGGAGATGAGCACGGGTGTCTTCCCTAACTGTTCTAAAAGGTCATACTCAGGTTTGGTGGATGAAGAAGTAGTGTTTTTAGTTGAAGCACCTTGTAAAGTAATTTTACCTCGACGGGTTGTAACATTACATTCAGAGGTAGGTTCGAAAGAAGATCCAATGCCTTTTAGGACAATATTGGGTCTCTGAGTAGAATTCTCAAGGTTTTTGTCCTTGATGATAATGGTAGAGACGTAATTGTCCATTGAGATGTGATTGATAGTTGAATCATAGTTGTAGGATGCTCTGGTATAGTTGGTTTGGTCATCTGTGGCTTTAGCTTTTCCCTTGTCATGTTTTGGGAATGGTTCCTTAAACATCTCATGTTCTTGATTGGATGAGTGTCCCTCAATCTCAATGTCACCTCTATCAATGAGATCTTGTATGATGTTCTTCAATCAATGACAATTTCCTATTTTATGACCCTTACTCTTATGAAATTTAGAATACTCATCATCATTCCACCAATTTGGTTTAACCTTTGGTTCATATGGAGGAAAATCTGGAACTGTGATTACCTTGTTTGCCACTAGCTTTTTGAAGACTGACTCAAGTGGTTCTCCCAATAGAGTGTACTTCCTTTGTGATCTGGAAGTTGTTTAAGTATTCACTTGATTGTTTGTAGAACTAGATCCTGAAAAGATGAATTTGGGTCGCACTGTGTTGGCATCAACAACACCATCATTGACTGTGTTCTTGTTTTTATTCCAAAATCTTGGCTTGTCTTTTCCTTTAAAGTCATCTTTGTTTTCCTTGAATATCTTAATGACTCCTTATTCAATTAGGAACTTTTCTATTGCTAAGCCTTTTTCAATGACATCCTTGAAGGTGGACAAACAAGTTTTCCTTAGATCATAGCCAATGTCTTTGTTAACGTTTTGTGTGAACATCTCTACCATTTGTTTTTGTGGAATTTCACAAAGCATCTGTTGGCTAGATTCCTCCATCTTTGTAAAAATGATGCAAAAGACTCTCCCTCTTTTTGCTTGGTGTTGCACAAAGTAGTGACTGATATGTCTGTCTTTATATTGTAGGAGAGATGTTGAATAAATGCCTCTGCTAAGTCACCCCATGACTTAATACCAAGTGGGAGTTGGGAGAACCATTCCATAGCTTGATCACCTAAGCTTTGTGGGAATAATCTCATCAAATATGTCTCTTCTGCTGCTACTTCAATGCAAGCTGTGAAAAACTATCTTATGTGTGCCTTAGGATCCCCTTTTCCTCTATACTTATCAAACTTAGGCATCACAAAGTGTGTAGGAAATGGAGGCATTGGAATGCTTTTGTCAAATGGATAGGGACATATGTCTCTCATTATGTATGTTGGCTTTGGTGTATTTATGTCCTCCATTTTCTTTTATAAGTCCCTGATTTGTTGCTCCAAATTGGTCTTAGGTGGAGATCGACTTCTTGGACCATACCCTATGCTTGAGGCACCAATTGGAGGAGGAGCATGTTGCATATATGGATGATATTAATCATACACATGTTCATATGGAGGAGGTCTGCAATGATGTTGTATATATGGACCACTTGGTATACATTCATGTTGAGGAACACCATATCTATTTTGTGCATGTATACCATACTCTACAGGCATGTCATGTTCTAATGTGTTGCCCCCAAATTTGACACGGGGTTTCCTTGTGTCCAAATTTTGAGCATGCCTTTGAATATCCAATTGCTTTGGTGGTTGATCCTTAGCATGGGTATGTGATTGAGCATATCTTTCTGCATAAGACTTCCATAATGGTCTACAAATATGAGTATCATATGCTTGACCATGTGTATGCGCAACCTCTAATTTTTGAAGCAAAGATGATGGTGATTCAGGTATCGAATATGGTCCTCTATTGCCTCCACTATTAGGCCTTCTTTGATCCATGTTGGAGTGAGTTTGTTGCAAAGGTCGATTTTCCATTATTTGAGACATGTCAAAATCATGAGTTATCTTAGCTCCACTTTGTGCCATCATTTGTAAGAAGTATTGTCTATCCCTCCTCATTATTTCCTCAACCAATCAATTGAAATGGGGATTCATAATGGATTCTTCCAAATCTGTTGAATGTACTGAAAAGTTGTCCATATTGTCATTGTGTGTATCATTGTTGTTTGTAGTGCCCATGTTCTCAACATTTGGAATGTTTCTATAGGCATCCATGTCAGGTAATGTTTTATGATCAGTATTGAAAAAGACATCATTGTCATACTCATAAACACTCATGTTTGCGGACTCTTGAGCCTCTTTATTTTCTCTCCTAGATTTTTGAAGATGGATTTCAACCATGAACTAGGTATTGACCAAGATGTGTGAGACTAGATGCAAATGGAAAAAGTATGGAAGACCAAGAGTTGGATGGAATGTAAATGAATCTGAGGTGTACTTGCAATGCCCAAAGTGTAAGACCAAGTATGTATGTAGTAGAGTAGGTGTGACTTCCAAAGAGAGGATAGTTTCTCTTGATGAGGTAAGTTGACCTTGACTCTAAGTAAGACCAAATGAGACCCAAAGGTGAGAGACCTTGATGAGGGACCACTTAGCAAAGTGTTGTTGTATGTAGTGTGTTGACAAAGTATAGTGAGGACAAGCAAGTGACCTTTTGACTCAAGTTTAGACAAATGTGAATGTAATGTGAGATGTGAAGCAATGATGGACTATGTGAGACCCAAAGACAAGTTGAATGCTAAATGAAACCTGGAGAAATGACCTAGGAAGCTCAAGAATTCCGAAACTAACTGTGTTTATTTGTTGGACTGTAACAGTTTTTTTTTTTTTTAATTTGTTTCAATTCTGATCACAGACGCACCTGTATACTTCATAGACGCGATTTCCTGACATAGACGTGGTTCTGTTCAACATAGACGTGTTTCTAAGATTTTTGCAAAATGCACTGTTGATTCTAAGAAAACAGACACGTTTCTGACCTTCACAGATGCGATTATACAGCATAGACGCTATTATGTCAGACACAGACGCATTTCTGATATTTTTGCAAAGTGCAATGTTGACTTTGGGAACACAGACGCGTTTCTGCCCTTCACAGATGTGGTTATACAACATATACACTATTATGTCAGACACAGACACGTTTCTGCAAAATTTGTGCAATTTTTTCCAATCTGTGAAGTCATTTTGTTGTGACCAAATCTGACTGTTTGACTATTTTTTGTGACAAGAGGACACAATGTTGATGAAAACCCAATGTTTGCAAGTGTCTAGACTCAAAATGACTCAAAAAAAAGTGTGTTGTTTGATGTAAAAATATTTTGCATACACTTGAAGACACAAAAGACACAATGTTTTGCTATTTGGTCTTGAGTGTTTTGAATGTTTTAAAATAAGTCAAGCACAATTCTTATGGCTGGCCAAGACAATAGTTGTTGATCCCACATTGGGTTTTACCCTTGAGGCTACGCTATTCAGAGTGGATACTTAGATGCTTGACCTCACTGGCTCCACCCTCGGCACTCACTTCTTGGGTCAGCCAAGCATCAGTCCCCACGAAAACTCCCCATGGTGAACTTTGTATCTCTACTAAAAACCGTATGTGTGTGGGCCGCTACCAGAGGTCCGACCTCCTGCCCCAACAACTAGAAGGATTTGGGCTTCTAAAACAAAAAGGTGCTAGTAAGGGCATCCGCTCATGTGGCCATACATGTGGCACTTTTAGCTCTGTAAATACAGAAGGCTCCTAGCCGGTAGGGTTGCGCCCTACAACTGATCAAATAAATTTGACCAAACAGGTTTATAGGGAGACATAGTGTCAGTATAAACTAATCAGCACACGTTATTCATAGTTTTCACCATGAATACAGTTATTTATAGTGGTTCAGAAGAGGTCGGTTTTCCTCGCTACCACTTGGGTCATTCTCTTCTCACTAGTAGTCCTAATGACCACATGGGAAGATAGGCCCTCTAAAGATTAAACAAAAAGAGCCTACTGCTCAAGACACAAAAGACAATGATTCAATTTTAGTGCACCAATTCAAGTGTTTGCTAGTCTATGAAAACAAAGCACACAATAAAAATCCAAAAACCCTTGCCAAGGACCTGCAACAAAGATTTATTAGTAGTTTGGATTGTTTCAAATAATCACCCCTTCCTGCAAGCACACAAGCTAGGTAAATTTTAAATCCCAAAAGGCTTTGTGAAAATAGGGGCCTTCAACAAAAATGATTTTTCTTTTAAGACAAGCTGCACCAATTTCGTTAGTTAGATCTGAAAATGTTAGCTCAAAATAAAACATATCTGAAACATTAAATCCAAAACCCAAAACCGAATCAATAAACCCAAAATTTGAAATCGGTGAACACAGACGTGATTACCTTCAACACAAACGCAACTTCCTAACATAGATGCGGTTCTATGCGACACAGGCGCGGCTCCATAATGCAGACGCGATTTCTGGACACAGACGCATCTAAAAACAGCATAGACATGACTTTAGAACACAAATGCGGTTTCTGGAACCTGCAAAATAAAATACTATTCATAACATAGATGTGATTCCAGATGTCGCAGATGCACCAAAAAGTTAAAAACGCGATCCAAAAGTATGCAAACGCGAAAATATCAAAATGCTGTCGAAAATGTCAGATCTGCAACTTCAAAACACAAAATCTGCAACAAGGATGTTAAATGCAAAAAGGGACAAGGGTCCCACCGAGCATGCCAAAATGTATATGGTGAAAATGGATAACAATAATAACGATATTGAAAGGCTAAATGAATTCAACCACAAAAACCCTAGCCTAACAACAACAAAGACCCACCATAACATATGAAGATTACCTAAGACAATGCAAATCAAATGAAATCACAAAGATTATACCATCACATGTCCAATAGGGTTTGGATCTCCATTCTTCCTATCTCCATTGATCTTGCTTGATATATTTTCTCTCAGATTTTATGTGGACAAGAGCTCAACAAAGAATAGAATGTGGTTGCAAGTAGGATCATAGTGTAGTCAAGTGCATCAATTGATTAGAATGATTGATTAGGGTTTGATAATGAAGGAAGCATCTCCTTATATAGAAGACACAATATGAAATGGACAGATAAGATTGAGAGGTGTAAAAGGAGGTTGGCTATTATTAGAGGGTAGGTAGAAGAAATAATAAAATAATGAAAGGGGTAGGTAGTGTATGAATTAAGAGATGAATGACATGTGTCATGGGTAGAAAAGGTTAATGAATTAATTAAATAAATAAAGATTTATTTAATTAATAGAAGAAGTGGGATCAATTAAATAAATAAGATATTTATTTAATTTAGAAAAAGGATGATTTAAATAAATAAATGTATTTATTTAAATGAGAAATAAGGCTAGAAGAGGATAAATGAATTAATTAAATAAATAAAGATTTATTTAATTAATAGAAGAATGAAGCTTAGATAATTAAATAGATAAAATATTTATTTAATTAGAATGGACAATTTTGGGTGTCTACAACACCTATTCATATGTAATAAGTAAGACACCTAGAACAAAAATTGAACAATAAACAACTATCATCGACTTTATTCTACCATCCACTATCATGATTAAATATGTTACGCACCAAGGACAGGTTTCTAAAGTTATTAAAGGGTAGTTGATGGTGTAGGATCACCATGAAACAATCCAACAAATGAAGCCTTTATAGTTATGTTGCTTAAAATAGCAAGAAAGGTTGAAAATAAGGTACAGTTCATTTAAAATAAAAACAATAATTGAGAGGGTTTAAACTATGGTAAGGTAAAAGCCATCTCAATATAACATCTCCAAATCCCATCTAAATAGTCTATCAAGACTGATCTTCCACTATAATATCTCGCTCTAAATATTAGGAAAGAGGAACAACAACGCAAATCAAAAAATATTATCGCCTTCGCTGTCTGGATTGCGCAATGGAGCTAACAGCACCGTAAAATGCTTTACGTTTCTTCTCATGATTATACAAGTCGGGAGGGGTGATACCAAGTGATTGTAGCCTCTGGCTTACCTTTTTGATCACAGGGCCGCATTTAACATCCCCTTTTTTTGGCTCGGCACTTTCACCAACTTTATCCTGCCACATGCAAATGACATCATACGAGTGCTACCTATTTCATTTTGTTGGAATAAGATAAACGATGGAATGAGAAGATGGAGGAAGGGATCTTGTCATCTTCAAAACTTACCATGGGTGGGGAACAAACCAAGTCTTCAATAGGCCACATCGCCTATGAGTTTAGGGAATCTGATAAGACATCAGCGAAAGGACCTGGGCGAGGCAGCTGGACATTTGCATCAAAGACTTTCACAATGTGAACTTTAGCACAATCTCATGGGATTGGAATAGTATGAAACATTACACCCTTCCTTAGGCCATCAACAATGCCTTCCCCAACCACTGCCCCATCCACTAGTAGGTTGAATTCAACTCCAACAACAATAGCGTGAGCATCTTCTTTTGAGCACTCTTCTTTGTCTTCCACAATTGCCTGCATCAATAATGAATGGATGTGGTCACTTAAATAGAATTCTTTATACTTGACCATCAAACATAGGCAAATCAATTCATGGCAATGTAATACAATAGTACTAAAATAACTGTCTCTCCTGACCCATTGCCCCCATCGCGGTCACAGTCTGCAATTGTACATCCATCATCATTTCCCCCAGACTCTTTCTCAATGCTTTCTTCTATCAGATTATGCTGTAAAATGTGACACATTGTACAAAAGTGTAAGTACACATTAAACCCATATGCCTATGAACACTACTGGACCAAGGCTGATGAATTTTACATGACTAAGGAAATAACAGGAACACAAATAACAGACACAAACCACAACAACATAAAAAATGCTCTGCAGTATAACACTACCTCTCACCGCCTGTTATCCAAAATAAGATCCCAATACATGTTCATCTATGCTCTTATCCTCCAATGTCTACCCCAATTCACTAGACTCCTCTGCAATCTTCTCACCACTGCATGCACTCAAATTTCCATTCAATGTCTCCTTCAGCTTCTCCCTCCAAATAGACTTCTAAAGTTTCTCATCTAATATCGCAACCGACTGCGTACAAAAAAGAGTTACTCTATAGTATAACACACCATGTGATGATATAGCACTACATTTCATGCACAATGGCACCACATTACCTGTTCATCTTTGCACCTATCCTCCAACCTTTGGCCCAGTTTAGGAGACTGCTCTGCAATCGTCTCACCACTACATGCACTCGGTTTTTCAATCATCGTCTCCTTCACCTTCTTCCTCCTAACAAACGTTTGAGATTTTGGACTTGGTTTTTGGGGAACACTACACACGGTGTCATTGAGAAACTACATTTATTATTCTTTTCTCCTAACATCCATCATCTGCCCCAATTCAGGAGACTGCTCTGCAATCTTCTCGCCACTACATGCACCCAATTTTTCATTCAACGTCTCCTTCAGCTTCTTCGACCAAACAGACTGATACCTGATAGACGACTGAGGTTTTTGACTTTCTTTTTTGGGCACACTATGTTCCATGTCATCCAATACCACGAGACACTCCATGCTTCCTCCACGAACCCCATCAAAATCAGCCTACAGTGGCATGGACAAAATAGTCAACATACTACACAGTGGAGTGCAAAGCATACCATGCAATGAAAACATGCATATGGACAAGCCAATAGATAGTTACCTTTGATGACAAATGTGTGGCCTCATATGAAGTCAGACTTTTTTTTTCTATGGCATTCTTCTTTTCTTGCTTCGCCGACGAATCACATGCAGGCTCATTGACTGGCACATTTTTTTCAAGATGTGAAGTCCACTTTTTTTTTTCCGCAGCATTCTTCTTTTTCTGCTTCCCTAATAAAACAAATGCACCCTCATTTGTTTCAGGATCTGAAGTCAGCCTTGTTTTTTCCATAGCATTCTTCTTTTTTTGCTTCCCCAATGAAACAGATACAACCTCATTCATTGGAACATTTGTTTCGTGATTAGCCTTCGATGCCAGAACCTCCTCGCCATGGCCTGCACTGTCACTTAAACTCTGGGCAGCAAGATATGATAGCTCAATAAGTCATTCTTCAGATGTTTAAAGGAATTTAGTAAACTGTAAAACAATACGATCACTAAAAATTACCTTTGTTGCAATATTCTTTCTTTCCAGTAACTCTAAAACCTTCTTCCTTCTCGCTTCCCTAACTAGGCTATTGTCGTACACTCAAATTGCTTATTTTATCACTTCCTTCCCTTTGGTAGGAAGCTCATCATGTGTTTTCTTACCATATTTCATGCACGCTCAGTCAGTGACACGTTTTTTTTGCATACTATGTCATACACCCATTTGGTATTCGATATTAGACTACCTCTTTTTCAAGTGCATCAACAATTTCTTCTTATGATCCACGTTGTGTTGTCCACTACCACATGGTTGATGACTACATCGTGCAATCCCTAATAATGGAAGTTGATGTTCTCTAGATCTATGCATATTAAGCCTCCCCAAATCCCAAAACTGGCGGCCTCCATTGTCAAAACAATAACGGAAAAGACAAAAGTAGTGCAACCTTCCATTAATATATTCTCTTTTGTGGTCGGCCTATTGTTGTGCATAGCCAACAGAGACAAAATGTCACATTCAATTTTGAACTAATCAAGCATTATAAAGATAATATAATATATAATGACTAATAGTGGACCTCCTTGTTACTTGCCCCTCCTCCTTGTTCCCGTTCATGAGCGCTGATAGAATCATGTTGCCGTTCAGTCTCTAGCTCTATGCTCACCTCGTGCTCACTACGAACATTCCCTTTTTCACTCTCACTACTTGGAGCATCAGTATAATCGCCCTCATCTACATTGCCAATGGCCTCATCTTCCTGACTAGCACAACCACTATCATAATATTGTTCAATAAAATAGCACACATCATCGATGCTTTTTATGCCCATATATATATATATGCCATATATATATCTACATTTCTACTTATAAGTCACAACTTCTAGCAACCATGCCATGCAATGATGAAAAAAAATATAATGCAATGATAAATAATTACCAGTGTGGTTTTGTAGTCACTGAGAAGCCAACTTTACAATGGGTTCAAAATTGGAGACCTGACTCATGACTCATTCAGATTTGAATCCCCAACTAGTCCTTGACCTAAAAGCCCATCTCCTAACTCTTTCAAATTTGGATCTCCAACTAGTCCCACATTTGAAATCCCAACTCCTGATTCTTTTAGATTTGAATCCTCAACTAGTCCTAGATGTGAAAGTTCAACTCCTGAATCTTTCAGATTTGAATCCACAACTGGTTGCGCATCTAAAAGCCCAACTCCCGACTCTTTCAGATTTGAATCCTCAACTAGTCCTGGATGTGAAAGCCCAATTCCTAAATCTTTCAAATTTGAATCTCCAATTGGTCGCACATCTAAAAGCCCAACTCTTGACTCTTTCAAATTTGAATCCTCAACTACTCCTAGATGTGAAAGCCCAACTCCTGAATCTTTCATATTTGAATGCCAAACTGGTCCCGCATATGAAATCCCAACTCTCTCCTGGGTATAGAAATTGGATCTCCAGTCACAAGCATTAAATAGTGACAACACCAAGCAATACTACATGTTGCATAATCCATTAAAACTACTTAGCTTATAGGCAGGTCGATGTCATGTGTCACTGGGAAGCAAATGCGGCCAACTCCTAGGAGATCATTTGCCTTTAGCTCCAGTAACCCATAATTGAGATCATTAGTTTCCCTCAACCTTTTTCACAACACAATTAACATGATTGAACTGAAAAAAAAATATGCAATTGATATTCTTCATACTATCAATAACACCACACATTCACCACAAATGACACAGCCAACACAGGACCAATTATTCTCACATTGCAATATAAAGTCACCATATCATTGTGTTATGTACAACCCAGCTAACGAACATTTCGTTGTAGAATATATTTTGTTGCAATTGCAATGAAATAATCACTATGATCCATCACCAACATTGTCAAAAAGGCTTCATGTGTTCTCCCTATCCAAAATACTACACAAAAACTAGACTTTATTAAGGATTGATAAAGAAGGATGCAAAACATGATTAACGCATCAACTGCATCTATTCTGGCTCTGAAATGGACCTTTCCTACATCGTGGTAGCGATAGGTTAGTCAATCGCAGCCACTAATTGCAAAATTGACAGTGTAAAATGAGTGTGCAGCAATTAAGATGGTCACTCTATGTCACAAAATACATAGGGATTCATTACCATTAACAATTTCTTTGACGATAATTAATGGGTACAGAGACCTCCAATTCATTGTTTGGAAGACACGTGTCTTTTGAAACAAGTATATATTCTAAAGGTTCCAGCTCTTTGTTGATATGGGAATATTATTGTTTATTAAAAACATAGTCTTAAGTTCCCAAAAGAATACAAAAACACTATGAAGGATAGACACGTGAGGAGTTCGTCATGCCAACTGGAGACATCTGAAACAGAACCCCAAATAACATTTCAAATCAGAGTTGGATCATCAAATGCATGTAGTTCTCAAAGATCATGAACATCGATAATCTAGATATACAAATACATTGGGATGAACATAAACACTCTCATGCAAATCAACAGAATATATACAAATTTATAACACATAGTTCGCAAGAATCAAGATTTTTGGTTCATTTATTCAATACTAGTTTCATGACTCAAAGATCCATAAATAACAATCGAACTACATTCAGGATGGAAAATAATATCCTATTGTCTAATATGGTGTATCTATAGCATAGAATATAAGGCATCAGCCAATTGCATTGTTCATTTTCATCATTATCAAATTCAATAAAAGTAAGGACATTAATATTACATGATCAAGAACTGAAATTTATACATACATTTCTATCGCATATATATATATATATATATATATAAAACAAGCCCCTTTCAAAAAGTTGCACAAGCCCAAAGATTATTAATAAGGGGGCATTACAGTGCAAGTAGTATTAAAGAAGGGAGAGAGAGCAACAACCTGGGAATGTTTGGACGTTTGCTAGGGGACTTCTCAATAGTCCTTGAAAATCAACAACCTGCATGGATAACTAATGTTAGTGGTAGTCTACATTGGGAAGTAAATGCATTTCAAAAGACATAAAAGGAACCTACATGTTCATATATGAAAATGCAATTTAACATTCAATATAAACTACCACTAAGTAATTTATATCAACTAAATTATATGTGTCAATTTGCCATAGTGCCAAAGCTGTGCCAGAGCTGTGTATATCAGCCACCTATTTTTTTATTGTTCTTATGTGCTCAAGGACAGACGCCTCTATTTCAACTCAAAATCAATGCTATGGTCCGACTAACACGCAACTTAGTCACATGTTTTACACTATATTTTACAATCAACAACTGTGATTGAATAACATGTCACTAACATGCAATAGCATTTGTCTATTCTCGAGCCTTGTTATTGACTAACTCCAACTCCAATTATAAATTGCATCACGTGTGAGCCTTTGGCTCTACCGCTATTAGCGACATCAAATCACAAACCATACATGAACAATGGTCCGAGAGGTTGTGTCTATTCTGGCTCCAAAATAGAAAAATCATACAGACTGACTACATTGTGTTAGACAAAAGCAGCCATCAAATGCAAAACCCACGATTAAAAACCTGCCACAAACATGGGGTGTAAGTCACCCCATATCATTTTTTGCAGCCATAATAGAGGCGTCCCGCTACGAGACTAACTTGAGTTTCGTGCTAGTCTTTTCTCAGATTTTTTGTACCAAGTTTTGCAATCCATAGCCTCTTCTTCCTGTCGGGGTGTCATCTGAATGCAGTTCCTTCATTTGCAAGCTTTTAATGTGTGTGTTATGCACAATAAACCAGTAGTAACCAGGAAGCATGCCGCAACTGTCCTCCGACATGTCCACATAATTTTGTGTGGGCCCCAAGGAGTGAAACCGAGAACTCGACTATAACTCCACATCACATACCGTGGGTCCAAGTGCCACGACAAGTTGGCATGGTATGCATGTCTCAGAAATGTATGTTGATGCATGTCATTGCTACAATAGTTCTATTGTCGAGCCACAATACACATAGCCTCCCACATATATTTGCATACATGTTTATTTTGTAGTTTTTTTGAGTGAGATTAGGTGCGTCCAACTTGTGTCAGACATGTTTGTTTTGGCTTCAAAATGTGATTGTACCAACGACATGCATCAACATACATGGGACACATCTATTCTGGCTCCAAAACAGACCTATCGTACCAATGACATGCATCAACATACATGTCCGAGAATAAATATATATGCAAATACATGTGGTAGACACCTAATAGCTACATGAAAGAGAAAGTGAGGTAAAATGTTCTATTTCAAATTGGGCTTCTTTTACGTGGTCTTGATCTCATTTACATGTTATGGTTTTCCTTTTGATGCAAACAAACTCTTGAAAATTAGGTTGTTGGCTGGTTGATGCAACCATTCCTTGACTGTGCATGACTTGCTCTTGTTTAGGAGTTGATCTGTTGTTTGTTGACAATTAGGAGTTGATTTGTTGTTTGTTTGATGATAGCAAACATGGCTTCTTTTTTATCTGCCTAACGTGGAAAAAGGAAGTCTAATGCACAAACGAAAACATTATTGTTGAAGGGCTCCTTGTTGAAGCAGCCTGCATCTATTCTAGCTCATTGTTGAAGGGGCATTTATGGGACTACAATTTTCTGTGTCGTGCTGTGGCTTGGGGTATGTTGAAATCCACCTCTATAACTCATATTTTTCCTGTTTTGGTTTGGATTTTGTTTAAAATCATCATAGTTTGCATTATTTGTTTGTGTTTCTTGTTTGCCTCTATATGTAGCCAGAATAGCTTCAGCCTATGTTGAATATTTGTTATTTTTGAGCCAAAATAGATACATATAGTCGCATTAGGGTGAGAGAGGGCTAGGGTTAGGTTTTATTCTTTTGATCTGATGAGCAACTAAGAATAATGGAAACAGAGCATAGTATTTCCATAGTTTCTTTTGTCTATGTTTCATTCTATCGATTTCCTCTGTATTACAGAGGACATGTTTGTTGAATTGCATAGTCAGAGGATCATCTGCATCACCTTTTTCAATATGCGTGTGTGTGTGTGTGTTGCTTCATATTGACATATATATATATATATATATATATACAAGCACATGCCAAACTGCAAACAAACAAAGAAAACCCAAACAAGCCTTCAACAATCGAACACCCTTCAACAATGAGCCAAAATATACGCAGCCTGCCAAACCCATATATATATATGAATATGAAGCAATATACACACATACACACACACACACACACACATGCCAGCGGTTGTTTTTTTTTTTCTGGCTTTTAATGTGCGTCTATAAGAATGAGCATTTCATCTTTAACAACTCTGCTCTCTATGGATAACTAACACATATAATTATGGAAATATACATACCTTTAAAATCTTGTAGATCTTCACTCCGCCAACCCACAAACAATGAACCTTGGTATCCTAACATGACCATGCTGCAAAATGATGCCTAATTTTAAAAGATAGAACACAAAATGACACCGAAAATGAAAACAAAAATTTATTGAATGTCTTAGGGTTTCAAATTACCGCAGCTGCCTAAGCTTCCACCCAAATCATTTTCCTCTTAACACCTCCCAAGGGCGCACTCACAACCACCTCTGCAATACAAAAATGATATAAAAAATTGCAATCGGAAACACAAGGTTGATGAAGGAATCATAAAACTATCGTTATTTGTTAGGGTTTGAATTTACTGATGCTGCCATAACCCTACACAACAATCTTCAATCGTCCCACCCACCTATGCGCTACGATACCTCCTCCCTGCACATGAAAAAACCCACATGTTAATAGGCGATAACAATATATCCAGACAACTTGCATTATGCATGCAGTCGACTTTTGTCCTCCCCTTCAAAGCCACAGATATTTTGACTGTGCATACCTGTAACTCCAATGGAAGCACAACTTCTTCACTCAGTGATTCAACCAGAGACATTGTGATGCCATGATCGACATGGATTTACATCGTCAAATATTTTGTTTCACCTCCACTGTGCTCTGCATGCAACTCCCATATGAAATATATCCAAAAAATTTGCGAAATCGAGTTTTCATTCAAAATTTATAAAAAAAAATTGAAAATTGTGCCCATAACATGTGACCGCTGATGTTAGTCAACTTGTGGATGCAATAAAGCTGGTTACCCCAAAAATGTAAACCATGTGGCCATTTTTAAAAAAATGAAAATTGTGCCCATAACACGTGACTGTCGATGTTAGTCAACTCGTTGACACAATAAAGTCGGTTACCAAAAATGTAAACCACATGGCCGGTGGTATGTTAATCGCCTCACTCGATGTAACCATTGCATCGCCATGACATCGGTCAGGAAAATGTTAACCGCGAGCAAGCTTTTCCATCAAACGCAAAAATGTAACATCATCAACATCATCGCCGTGACAGATACGTCCATGTCATCTATGGGTCCCAAGCACATCGGTCTCATGGACATTTTGGACATGAATGGTATGCCTTTGGCATCATGTAGAGGCATGCCGTTTTGGAGCCAGAATAGCTACAACCTTCAATTTCAACATTCCTCGCTTTTAAAGAATCCCGTTAGGATAAGGCTGAGATTGGAGGGCTCGGGTCCCCCCAAAATAAAACATAAAATGAAAATTATAAACTCAAAAAGATTATAAGGGGATATTTTAGACGGGTTAGGATTATTCTTGAAAGATTAAAAAGATTTTAATGTTATTTAAGGGGGAATTTTGAAGATTTATTATTGTAAATGGGAAATATGGTTGTTTTGTAAAATTGTATGGTTATGAACCATATTAGGCAATAATTGTGTATAAAAGTGGGGTGAGTTTTGAGTTTGAGTTAGTGGTGATTTATGACAAAAGTTTTTATGGAGCTTGAGTAGTGTTCATCTCTATGCACGGGAAGAATAATGTCTTGCTATTGCATTTAAAGGACAAGGACTTTGTACTCATTGTAATTAGGAGGTTTGAAAATTGTCCAAGTTGAAGACCTTGTAACCATTGTTGGAGCATAATCAAGGATCAGTCACTCTGTTGGAGAGGGGCTCAAACACGTAGCCATATTGGTGAACTCCGTTATCAACTTGTGTTCTCATCTTCTCTCTTCTTTCTCTCTTTTTAAATCTGTTTTTCTTAATTGTTGTTGTGTTTATTTAAGCATTTCAATTATGTTTTCAAGACCTTCAATTTAATCATTGTGTTAGTTAATCATACACGCACAACAGTCATAGATCCTAACATAATCAGATCAAGTGGTATCAGAGCTTGTTGTGACTAGTGTTTGCAAAGGTGAATGATAATGAGATCCAAGAGCCAACGAGGTGAAGGCACACTCACGGAATACAACCCAGAGATCAGAAAAAGAAGGATTTTCCCACGTTCAGAGATGGCAACTGAAGAAAGCCAAACTGAGTTCAATGGGAAAGCCTTACAGAAGGAATTTCTTGATATGAAGTTGATGGTTGAAGTTATTTTCCAAGAAAGAAAAGAACAACAGAAACGGGAGAAAGGAGGCACATCAAAACCGAAGGACAAAGGCAAAAGATCAGGAAGTGGTGATTCCCCACCAAAAACTCCTCCTTCTCCTCATTCTTCTCCTTCTCCCCCTTCTTCTATGTCTTCTTCCATTAATCCTTTTAAGGGCACACATAAGCTATAATCAAATTTGATGTAAAATTTGAATTACCTAAATATAGTGGGGAACTAAGTGCTGAAAAACTTGATGACTGGATACAAAAAGTAGAGGTTTATTATAGGATACAAGGGTTGCTAGAAGATGCCTCTAGGATATAGTTGGCTACTCTTCGTTTAGGAGGTACTGCTCTCACCTGGTGGGAGAGTAGGACGCAAGAGGAGATTTCCTATCATGGTAGAGTTAGGATGACCTAGATGGAGTTTATTGCCACTCTAAAAGAGAAATTATATCCTTTAGGACACATGCAACAACTAACTATGAGTTGGGAAACCTTTAGGCAAGCAAAAGGCCAATCAATGCAAGAGTACACCCATGAGTTTAGAAAATGGGAAATAGCATTGAATGTACATTTGTATACCCAAGATACCTTGCTTAAATATATAGGTGGGTAAATGCACCAAGATGGTGAACAAAAAGGGAGGTATAAGTGGCCACTTTTTTTTTTAATAAAAAAGGATAAACCTGAACTTCAAAGAGATATTTGAAGGTCATACACTAAAAAATAGGAGTTGAGAAAAGAATAAGAATTGTAGTGCTTTGAATATAGTTTATAAACTACTAAATTTTTTTAAAATTAGATAAGATTAAGAGGTTCAAACCTTTCATGCATGAAAAACTCTTCTTGACTTTTTCAGAAAAAATATAACATAGTTGTTTTCGTGTGCTGTACAAAATATATAGTTAGATTTACTAGTTTGCGAAACCTTTTGGTAGGATGATAGGTAAGAGTGAGATCTAGAAGTTGTGTATTATTTTGTAATTTTCTATTGAGTATTATTTTTTTTATGATTTTTTGAAGTGACCGCATCCCAAAAATTTGGTACCTGTTCGTGCACTAGGCATAACTTGCATCAAAATAATTGAAAATCAAAACTTCTTTTTTTAAAAGTGTATAGAGTCTAGTGTAGAACAATAATATGTAATTTATTTTGAATTTTATCAATTATATCAAAAGTTATTAAAAAAATGGTAGACATATGTCTATGAGGACTGTCAAGGCACTAGTAAAGAAAATTAAAGTTGATTATGCTAATGTTGTCCAAAAATAGAAAAAAATATATGGTCAGAAAATTAAGAAGACATGTGAGATTATGGTGGTAATTTTAGAGATACCCACTTGATAATTTGTAAACCTGATGATAACAAAGTGGATAAATCATGTTGGAAGATGAAAAAACATGTAAAGGGAAAAAAATGGGGGGAAAATGGGCTTGCAAGCCTTAGGGTCATTTTCCAACCCTCTTACCAAGCCAAAACTTGCACGGGTTTTGAAAAACAAAAATTACTATTCACAGTTCTTCATAACCCGCACGGGTTTTGAAAAACAAAAACTATTATTCACAGCTCTTTATAAGCTGCACGGGTTTTGAAAAGCAAAAAGTACTATTCATAGTTTTACCATTATTTTGTGTTTCACAAAACCCGTACGGGTTATGAAGACATAATAATGTATTCATGTAAACTTAGCATTTACTACACATGTACAGACATACATATATAATATGTGTTTATGTATGTATATATGCATAGCTATAGTTATATATAAATATATTAATATAGATATATGTATATATGTTTGTATACATGCATGTCTCCCTTCTTTTCCTCTCTCTCTCCTCTTCCTTCCCCATCATTGTATTTGTCTATTCTAAGCCCTAATTATCCTCCTTGAGTTATATCTCATCTCTCCCCCTCACACTTCTCCCTCTGTCGAATCTCTCACCCTTTTCTGCTTTTCATTCTCTCTCTACCTCATGTCTCTCACCCTCTCCTCCTTCTCCTGCTCTCTCTCTCTCTCTCTCTCTCTCTCTCTCTCTCTCTCTCTCTCTCTCTCATTATCCTATTCTCACCCTCTCCCCCTTCCCTCTCTTTCTCTCCCCCTCCCTTTCCTTCTCCACCCTCTCCCTCCCCCTCTCGTTATCTTATCATATTCTCTCTCTCTCTCTCTCCTTTTCCCAACCTCCCTCTCCCCCTCCCCCTCTCCTTATCCTCTCTCTCTCTATCCTATTCTCCCCATCTCTTCCCTCCCTCTCCCTCTCTGCCAATCTCCTCTCTCTCTCCCCCTCTCTCTCCCTCCCACTCTTCTTATACTATTATCTCCCTCTCTTCTTCTCTCTCTCTCTCTCTCTCTCTCTCTCTCTCTCTCTCTCTCTCTCTCTCTCTCTCTCTCTCTCTCTCCTTCTCCTTTTCCCAATCTCCCTCCCTCCCCCTCTCCTTATCCTATTCTCTCTCTCTCTCTCTCTCTCTCTCTCTCTCTCTCTCTCTCTCTCTCTCTCCATCCCCCCTCTCTCCCTTTTTTGAATCTCCCTCTCTCTCCGTATCCCTCTCCCCTCTCCTTTTCCCAATCTCCCTCTCTCTCTCTCCCTCTCTCTCCATCCCCCTCTCCTTATCCAATTCTCTCTCTCTCTCTCTCTCTCTCTCTCTCTCTCTCTCTCTCTCTCTCTCTCTCTCTCCCTCTCCTTTTCCCAATTTCCCTTTCTCTCCCTCTCCCCCTCTCCTTTTCCCAATCTCCCTCTCCCTCTCTCCCTCCCCCCTCTCCTTTTCCTAATCTCCCTCTCTCCCTCTCCCCCTCTCCTTTTCCAAATCTCTCTCTCTCTCTCCCCCTCTCCTTTTCCCAATCTCCCTCTCTCCCTCTCCTTTTCCTAATCTCTCTCTCTCTCTCTCTCTCTCTCTCTCTCTCTCTCTCTCTCTCTCTCTCTCTTCCCCTCTCCTTTTCCTAGTCTTCCTCTCTCCCTCTCTCTCTCTAATCTCCCTCTCTTGCCTTATCCTATTCTCTCCCTCTCTTCCTAACCCCTATTCTCTCTCTTATCCCCTCCCCCCTCTCTCTCTCTCCTTTTCCCAATCTCCCTCTCTCTCCCTCTCCCCCTCTACTTTTTTGAATCTCCTTCTCTCTCCCTCTCCCTCTCCCCCTCTCTCTATCTCTCCCTCTCCCTCCATCCCCCTTTCCTTATCCTTCTCTCTCTCTCTCTCTCATCCTATCTCCTATTCTCTCTCTTACACCCACTCCCCCTACTCTCTCTCTCTCTCTCTCTCTCTCTCTCTCCCTCTCTCCCTCTTTTTCCCAATCTCCCTCCCTCCCCCTCTCCTTTTCTCAATCTCCCTCCCTCCCACTCCTTATCCTCTCTCTCTCTCTCTCTCCTTATCCTATTCTCTCCCTCTCTTCATATCCCCTATTCTCTCTCTCCCCACTTCCTATTTGGTTCCTAGTTCTATATAACCCATATGGGTTATGTAGAACTAAGACAAAAACTTCTACTTTTGCATAACCTGCGGGTTCTATATAACCCATACAAGTTTTGAGGAACTTTTGGTTTTTTATTATTAAATATAATGTTCCTCAAAACCAATACGGGTTTTGAGGAACATTTTTTTTTAATTATAAAATATAATTATATGCGAGAAAAGCGGGGCGATGAAACTTAAAATGTAAAATAAATGAAGTTCAAAGAGGCTTGTCCACACACCCACAAGACTTCTTGGTGCAAGTTATGGAGTCATGAAGAATGACTCAACTTCCCAAGGTTGGTTCCATGGTTCTCTATCTCACAACTTCCGTCAAGCCAATGCCTTTGCTCTCAGATCACTGAGCAAAGTGGCTTAGGGATGACAAATGCAAGAATGAGGGATGCTTATGATTGATTTAGTTATGAAAATGCATCCTATCTATGCATGATTCTACAAATGCAATAAACTAGATTGTAAGATGACAAGATTAGTAGCAATACTATCCTAGCATGATATACTAGTTTATGAGTTAAGCTAATGATAAAGGAAATAGTCTAAAATGCTTATTAGATTAATTCCTATTACAAAGAGAAGCTAGATGTGTTAATAAAATTGAGCATAAATGAGATACTAAAAGCTTGCATGGATCCTTAAAATGGAGGAATGAGAGCTCTATTTATAGTGAAAATAGGGCAATGGATGGTCAGGATTGAAAGACTTAATCAAGGGTCCAGTTTGAAAGTTGTCAATCCATGTTTTCAATTTTCACCAATGAACTGGTGACAATTGTCAACATAAGGTTGGTTGAGAGGAGAGGTAAGAAGCATTAAATGCTTGAGAAGACCTCATGGCTACCCTAGGAGGTAAGGGTTAAGGTTAGGTTAGGGTTATCCATTGGATAAAGCTTTTACCCAAGGGGTAAACTCTTGTGCAAAGGTTAAAGGAATAACCATGGTCAAAGCAATAAATGCTTGATGAGACCCTTGGGTTAGATGGAGATTAAGTTAGTCAAAAAGTCTCTAACCATACCACTAAGGGTTAGTTAACCATTAATGGTTTGAAGACTTTGGGGGCAAATTTGTAAGAGTCCTTCCAAATTTGGGGGTATTCAACAAGTTAGCCTGTTGAATGGATAAAGGCTTTAATGCCTTTTGAAGACTTTACTCCAAATTTGAAAAGTGACCTCCTCAAATTTAGGGAAAGGGGATAATGGATGGGTTTGGGGTTAATTTAGAAGTGATTAGAAGAATCTAGAAGGGGGTTTAGAGAGGCAAGTGGGAGATGTAGGAAAATGCAAGTGGATGAGGGAAAATAGATTTAATTAAAATAAATTGCTTTATTTCACTTTGGTTGGAATTTGGGAAATTGAATAAATTAGATTTATTCAATTTGGGGTAAACTATTAATTAAATGTAAATTTAATTAAAAGGTAAGAAGAAGGGTTTTAATTAAATAAAATGATTTATTCAATTAAATGACATAAAGGGCTTAAGTGAATTTAACTAAACAAATTGAATAATTTACTTAATTAAATAGAGGAATGTAGGTGATTTAGCTAAATTAGATTTAACTAAAAAAAAGAGGAATGAACATAAAATATTCATTTAGGAATATGGTCATTTTTATACTTCTACATTTTGCCCCTCTTTGAAGTGACATGTGTGTACATGTTGATTCAAAGAAAATGATGTGTCGTCATGATTTTGTTATGATCAATTTTTTATGTCATTTTGAGATTTTCATGTCGTGCCCCAGATTTGATAAACGATGTTGATAATGCCCCCTCGGGAGATGAATCAAAAAATTTGAAAATTTGATTTGATTTAGATAATTTTGATAAATTTCATTGTATTGTAAAATGTTGTCTATGTTGAATGTGGTAATTTGATTCATCTCCCGATATTTCCATTTGGTAGGGTTGTAGGAGATACCGCGAGCAATTTTACGCATCCCTCCATGTAACCCTAATTTTGATTTACCCTATATAAAGGGAAAAATTGATTTCTTTTGTCTCATTTGTGCTTGTTGACCTTGGAGAAAGTAATTTTTGGAGAGAAGTCAACATGCTAGTTCCTTATGCTTCGCATCGATTCGAGCACATTCGGAGGTATCAGAGGCCTGTCGTGTATGGAGCACCGATAAGTCAACCTTTTTGAGCCCTTTTGGATTTTTTATTTTGTTGTTTTTGATCTTGTTTTCAATTTTGTCATGTGGATTTGGTGGTTTAGCATGTCAGGGTCAAGAAATAGCGCATACGATCGGTTTCGTAGTGCGTAGGGTTTAATGAATAGGGTAGCATTTGAAAAGTGTAGGGTAGTGCATCAATAGGTTAGGGTAGCGCTTAGGGTTAGGTTAGCATACCAAGATCATAGGATACTGCATAGGAAATACCTAGCAGATTGGATATCTAGGAGGTCGCATGGGTAGGGCTAGATAGCGTGTAGGTATGACCTAGGGCATAGGGATAGATACGTAGTGCAAGAGAAAAATAGAATAGCGCATAGGGCAGTTTAGCGCTTAGATCTAGGTTAGGTGGCACTTTGGAAGAAAAGGGTAGCACATAGGTTTCATCTAGCACATAGGGTAGATTAAGTAGTGCTTAGGGAGGACAGGGTAGCGCATGATAAGTAGTTTAGCGCATAAACAAGTTTGTTTAGCACATAGCGAAAAATTTTGGTGTAGGGTGATTTGGGAATGAAGAAAATTGGTAGGTTGATGCCAGCTCTACCAAGATAGGTGCAAATTGTTGATCTGCTCATTGTTTTGATAAGTTGTCCAACATGAGTTCCAATATAACTTGATTTGATTTGCGATTTTTCAAGTTGATATAGATTTGATGTGGATTTAAAATGTTGTGGTTTTTGATATGAATGTTTTTTATATGAACTTGATTTGATATAAATTGTTTCAAGTTGATATATATGTGGAGCTTGAGTTGTTCTACAATCTGCATTGATTGTGGAACTTGAGTTGTTTTACAAGTTGATATGGATGTGAAACTTGAGTTGTTTTACAAGTTGATATGGATGTGAAACTTGAGTTGTGTTACAAGTTGATATGATTGATATGATGTGGAAATTGATTTATATTGTCAATTTTTCAAGTTTTGATGTGAATTTGATTTTGGTATCTTTGTTGTGATGAGAAAACTGATATTGGACTTGTTTTTCTTTTTGACAGGAGCGACTTGGAGTGGTTTAGTCATGTGAGTGATTTCTGAGACATGGTCATTGATACCATGATTGACACAGGCAGATAGAGACATTATTGAGAGGTGTGACCTGACCTCGTTGTCAGATATGCCTCGGTTTATTGTGAACCGAGGTTTATTGACATTGGTGGAGAGGTGGCACAGTGATATGAACACTTTCCATTTGGTGACAGGCAAGATTATAGTGACGCCTGAGGGTTGTTATCAGATTCTACGGATTCTTGTGGTAGGTGCATTGCTACCCTATGAGCAGACTGAGGAGGGTGGGACTGAGGCACTTCGTCAGATCTTGTAGGATGATACTGTTTGTGGATATGAGATCCCCTAGCAAGAGTTCTTGGATTTGGATTACGTGCCTCTACCATCAGTGTTGTCAAGTTTCATAGTTGGTTTCTTATATCCTGACCGTAGGTCGAAGAGATTATCAATGGGGTGGGGATTGGTTTTGGAGGATATGGTGATGCAGGGTCACCGATTTGCATGGGGGTCAGCTATGCTAGCCCATTTATACAAGGATTTACATCAAGTGGTATACCTAGGTTACGACAGTTTATCAGCTGGAGTGACACTACTACAGGTATGGGCGTGGGAGCATATTCCCACAATTAGGCCACTAGCAGACAAAGATAGGCCTATTGGGTGTGCATATGCATACAGATACAAAGGGATAGTTGTCCAGCATAAGCTAGGCAAACTAGAGCACTGGAGGAGAGTGTTAGATGATATTGATACGGTCATCTAGCGACCATATATAGGTTGTGAGGTATGGGTCAAGGATGGGATGGAGATGCCCTACATGTATATGACTAGATATTTGATAGGGTGGACGCCCTTTGTTATTGAGAGGTTTCTACGTAGCTAGGTGTTGCGGCAGTATGGTCGACAGCAGGGGATTCCACAGGGAGCATTCCTATATGCTCGACGGAGACAGGTCATTCTAGATTGGGGACCTACAATTGATAGCACGATAGCCATAAAAGAGTTCTTTCATTTAGCCAGCTAGATTTGGGATTATGCCCCTGAGATAGTGGACGCAAGAATGACTGATGAGTTCGCAGGACTGCTCGTAGTGCATGCAGTGGCCAGGATATCAAATCCAGCTGAGATGATTCTGGCTTTTGATGATGAGGAGGAGGTAGATGAGGGGGTGGTGATGGAGGAGGAGGTGATGGAGGAGATGGTGGAGGAGGTGGCCGAGGTTAGAAAGGAAATAGAGGGAGATTGGATCGTGGGAGGAGAGGAGATAGGGGTGGAGATGGTGGTGATAGAGGGATATAGGTGGAGAGAGTTGGGTGGCGGGCTATGATAGATAGAGGGAGAGGAGGTTTGGCTATCAAATTTGGGGGTGAGGAGAGGGTTGGGGAGGTGATAGTGGCAGTGGGAGAGTATGATGACTTCAAATGACTTGACCAGAGGAGGAGGTTAGATGTTTTACCTCCACTAGCACTGAGGACAGGTAGTGAGACAAGGAGTACCCCTGCAGATGTGGATCCTGATGCATCTAGAGGATGCACAAATTATCTCCCTATAGTTGTCAGTGCAGTAGTTGTAGACACGATTGTTGGCGCATCAGCGTCAGATTACTCAGCTGACCACAGAGCATGATACTAAGGTAGAGCGTTGAGGTCAAGCAAAGGAGCTCACAGTGAGTTTGCAGAGAGCTACAGTAGGTGGTCTAATGAGAGACACCTTGAGAGAGCTGGATTTGAGAGCGAAGGAGGTGGAGTATTATCGGCATCATTATGAGGATGCAGTGCCCAGGGAGTGTTAAGTGCATAGTTTTACAGCATCGAGATTGAGTCGATCTTGAGATACTAGGTTGAGGATAGAGAGCAGAGGCGTGACAGGGCCTTCTAGACATGATCCACTTGGAGATCTAGGTGCTGGGAGAACCAGCGAGACCGTCTCCCTCAGGAGATAGTCATACCTGAGAGATGTTGTCTCTATTGTATTTTGATCATTTTGTTGTATTGGCATAGACATGACATATTTTGTATATTGATCATTCTTTGAGAAATATATATGACACCATTTTCTTTGATCCTCATGTGATGTGTTATGGATTATGTTTTCTACATGCTGTTGTTTATTCTATGTGATGAATATGATGTGATAATGCATGATGTTGTGAGATGTATGATAATGATATGTTGTGAGATGTATCTTGAAAATGAGATGTATGATAATGATATGCCGTGAGATGTATCTTGAAAATGAGATGTATCTTGAAAATGAGATGTATCTTGAAAATGAGATGTATGATAATGATATGTTGTGAGATGTATCTTGAAAATGAGATGTATGATAATGATATGCTGTGAGACTGGTGCCATTTTTAAAATGATATGCAACTAATTGATTTGATATGCAACTAATTGTGAAATGATATGCAACTAATTTGTAAAATGATATGCAACTAATTGATTTGAGCATCCTCATTTTGCATTCGTCATCCCTATATAGCCACATGTTGTTTGCTTTCTTGATAGGTATCATCATTGAGCATTGATTTGTTTTGGGATATGTTGAAAATTTATACAAGCATGATGGTATAATTTGAACCATAATGACCTAAGAAAAATTTTCATGATTTTTGATTTTGCAAGATAGCACAAGCATCAAGGTATAATTGAACCAGGATGACCTGAGTGCGGATTGCATAGAAATAGAAAATATTAAATCATTTATATGTGCAAAGTGGAATCATGTCTTTAGTGATTTCTTGTGAATCGTGTCTCGAGACAAGTATTTACACAATACAGATGATCGCCTCACAGACAGAAAACTAAGAAAATATTGGAGTCCCCACGACATTCTCTAGCTTTGAAGCATTGTTGAGAAAATTTAGAGGATCCAACAATTCAAAAAGTTCAAGTGCAAAATAGTCAAAACTTTATGCAAGATGCAACATTTGATACTTCAGAAAATCATCCATCATATTTTGTGAATCCTGTTAAGCGATCAATGTTTTGCTTTGCGATTGTGTGAGTGTTGTTTGCTGGATATGAAGTTCTGAGTTTGTGACAAGTTTTGACGGCTTGAATGTCCTATAAGTTTATACTATCCCTAGTCAAGTGTGCTTCTAAATGTGGATTATATAGTGATGACCAAGCCATGGTGAGATGCGGTGAAAAGATATGCGGATAAACCAGGATAGTGACTATGCTAAGTATGTCCTGGATGGATATTGTGATAAAAATGTCGGGAAATGGTCGATAGTGCTTTATTGTGGATATAATGGTATGGATATAGATAGAGGAGTTGTCCTCTCACAATAGCACCTATTGCCAGGTTTTCACCAATTGCTTTTATTGTACCTTTTTATTTACCTTTTTCTTGATTTTTTTATATTTTTGATTTTTTTGACTTTTTCGTGCATTAGATTACTCAAGTGTAGTATTTCTTTAGATGGATGTTGTTAGTTGGTTTGTCGAGCACATCTCCTTCTAAATTTGTTAGCTGATAGGTGCCTGATCCATAGGCTGATATGATAACATAGGGACCTAACCAATTAGGTTCAAATTTCCCTTTCTTTTCCCGATCCTACTAATTCCTAGGATTTTTCTTGAGTACTAGGTCACCAATTTTAAAAATTCTAGGAATGACCTTGTGGTTGTAGCTCCTACACATACATTGCTGATATGCTTTGAGATGAGTGTAGGCACATTGACATCTTTCATCTAGAAGCTCGAAGCTCTTGCAGTCGGTTAACTCGATACTCTTCATCTGGAATTAGGCCTTTTAGAGAGACTCTGAGAGATGTAATTTCTACCTCTAAGGGTAAAATTGCTTCAGATCCATATACCAATGAATATGGTGTAGCTCCTGTTGGTGTACGGATGCTAGTTATGTATGCCCAAACTACTAGATTGAGTTGTACATGCCAGTCTTTGCTTGCATCATTCATTGTTTCCTTTAGAATTTTTAATATTATCTTGTTGGATGCTTCTGCTTGACCATTTCCCTACGGGTAGTAAGGTGTAGAAAAATAGTGTTGGATTTTGAATTTTTCACAGAGTTCTCGCACATCTTGGTTTTTGAAAGGTCATCCATTATCTATGATGATGGAACTTGGAATTCTATATCTGCAGATCAGATAATTAAGGATAAAAGAGGCAATTTGTTTCCCAGTCACTGTGGTCATTGGGACTGCTTCAATCCATTTGGTAAAGTATTCCGTTGCAATTATAATGAACTTGTGTCCATTTGAAGATGAAGGATGAATTTTCCCAACCAAGTCTAGTCCCTACTGGCAAAAGGGCCATGATGTTGTGAATGGTTGCAGCTCCTGTGCTGGTGCATGTATAAGATTGCCATGGATTTAGCATTTAGGACACTTCTTCACAAAATAATAAGTCTTTTTCCATTGTTGGCCAGTAATATTCCATTCTTAGAAGCTTTTTAGCAAGAGTAATACCACTTGAATGCATGCCACAGATACCTTCATGAAGCTCGAGTAAAGAGGAGTCAGATTCATTACAATCAAGACAATGGAGAAGAGTACCATCTAGACCTCGATAGTACAAAGTATCAGTAGTAAGAGTATAACAGGCTGCTTGCCGGCTAAAGTTGCATTTTTGGTTTCAGGATAGGTCAATGGGTAGGATATTGTTATTAAGATAGTCATAGATCGGTCCATATAATGGAGAGTCAAAACCCGTCAAGGTATAGATAACATGGGAGTCTGAATGGTCATAGGCTAGGGAGAACAGTTGCTCTACTAGAATCTCATAACAATTCTGTTGCTCTGGAATTTGCAGTAGTGAAGCGATAGTAGCCATGGCATCAGCTACTCTATTATCCAACCTTGGTATTTGCTTGAAGGTGATGTGTATAAAATATTGTTTAAAATCATCCACCATTCACTTGTATGGTAGTAGCTTGTCATCCTTTGTATGATAGTCATTGTTGATTTGATTGATGACTAGTTGTGAATCTTCATAGACTTTTAATTTTGTGATCCTCCATTCTACGACCATTTTGATGCCTATAAGCAATGCCTCATATTCAGCAATGTTATTGGTGCATGGAAACATAAGCCTATATGATCTTGGTATAGTGTGTCCTTCAGGAGTGATGAACAGAATGCTAGCACCTGAGCCATGTTGCATGTAGGATCCATCAAAATATAAGGTCCATTGTTTGGTGGAGATAGCAAGAACATCTCCATCTGGAAATTCAATCTCCATAGTTTGTTTTCCCAGTAGTGGTGCTTCTGCCAGTTGATCTGCAATTGCTTAGCCTTTGATAGCTCTTCGCTCTGTGTAGTGGATATCAAATTCACTGAGGATCATGACCCACTTAACCAATCTTTTTGTAAGAGCTTCTTTGCTGAGTAAATATTTGTGAGGATCAATTTTTACAACTAGCTTAATTGTGTGAGCTAGTATGTAGTGTCAGAATTTTTGAGAGGCAAATACCACTGTTAGACAAGCTTTCTCAATGAATGTATAGTTAACTTCATATCCGTTCAATGTCCTGCTAATATAATAGATAGCTCGCTCTTTTCCCTATTGATCTTCTTGTGCTAACAATGCCCCCAGTGATATGCCTGTTGTTGAAATGTAGAGGATGAGTGACTTCCCTGCTATGGGTGGCACTAGAACTATTGGGTTTATTAGATACTGCTTGATTTGATAAAAGGATTCGGCACATTTGGCTTCCCATTTGAATGGTACATTTTTAGGTAGAAAATGATTGAATGGGATACTTTTATCTACTAGTTGAGTGATGAATCGCCAGATTGATTGGAGTCGTCCTTGTAGAGATCTAAGCTGCTGATGTTCTTTGGTGGTGGCATCTCCATAATGGCTTGTACATTTGCTGGATCCACTTCAATACCTTTAGCTGAAACTATGTAGCCTAGTAATTTGCCTAATGTAACCCTAAAGACACACTTCTTAGGGTTGAGCCTGACTTGGAATTTTTCCAATCTATCAAAAATCTTTTCTAAGATGCTTAGATGTTCTGCTCTGGTGAAGAATTTAGCTATTAAATCATCTACATAGTCTTCCATGAAGGTATGCATCATGTCATGAAAGATTATTGTCATTGTTCTTTGATAAGTTGCTCATGCATTCTTTAAGCCAAAAGGCATGACATTCCAATAGTACGTTCCCCACGGATAGGTAAACGTTGTTCTATCTTGATCTTTTGGGGCTATCTTTATTTGATTATAGCCTAAAAAACCATCCATTAGTGATAGCATTGCATGACCTGCTATGAGGTCTACAATTATGTCGATACTGAGTAAAGGAAAGTCATCCTTTGGACAAGCTTTGTTGACATCTCTAAAATCAGTGTAGATTCTAATACTGCCATCTGGTTTTGATACTGGTACAATATTGGAAATCCATTCACCATAGTCGATAGGTCAAATAAATCCAACATCTAATAGTTTCTTCAATTTAGCTTTAACCAGGAGTGCTACATGTGGATTCATCTTTCTTAGTTTTTTCTTGACTAGCTTAGCTCCTAGAGCAATGGAGAAGTGATGCATGATTAATTATGGATCAATCCCGGGCATATCTTCATATGACCAAGCAAAGTTGATTTTCTTTTCTTTAAAAAATTTGATAAATTCTGATCTTTCTTCCTTTGTCAAAGATTTTGCAAGGTGTATAGTTTTGGTTGCTTCTGTAGTACCAATGTTGATTGATTAAGTGGGCTCAATCAATATGGGTGATTGCTCATGATAATGCTCAGGAAGAGTGTCAAGTCTCCCATCCTTAGGTGCCTTAAAAATGTTTTGACCCTTAGATGAGTCCTTTATTTTTACTTTTGTGTGATCTATTGCTGCCATTAACTGGTTTTCAGCAGTAGATCTTTTAGTTTGCTCATTTTTGTGACTGAGAGACTTGGCATTCCCCTGATTGCAGATGTCGTTACTTTATTCAGAAGTAGAGTGTGTCTCTAGGGTAATGGTACATAAGTAATGGATAATGGATTCATCATTTGGGAAAATTGGTATATCATGAGTTTCAGGTTCATCCCAGTCTATGAGGTTAGGAAAGACAAGTGGTAAGGAATCGTTAGGTGGATCAAGTTCGACTGCTGTGAGTGTTAGGATGGAAGTATCATCATGATTGGCCAGGGTTTTAAAGAAGTTAAGGATTTCGTCGAGGTCTTTGATGGTATCATCTTCCATATAGACTTGTGCATAATGTTGTTTCTCTTTTTCCTTGGTGTCATAGATATTTTGTGGACCAAATTCAAGTGGTCTAGATTCTGTGACGCTTTCTTCTTGAGAGATGGGTGTATTAATATCATTTGCACAAATATCTTTAGTAACATTAGAATAGTTGTCCCATTCATATTCATTGGAATCGGTCTCAAAGGTATTATCCTTGATTCTAGTAGTGTTGTGAACTGGTATGTTGTAGGGTGAGAATAGGTCTTTGATAATTGAGACAAGTTTGATAGTTTTCTCTGATTCTATGTCAGATCCTGCTTCCACTCTTTGCATTTGTTCATATACTGTCTCTCCTCGAGGAGGAATGATGTAATCAAGAGGTGATTCTTCTTTGTTGGATATTGGTTCTTGAATATGATGTTCTTATGTAGTATATGCTTCCTTCTTTTGATTGATAGGCTTCTTTTGATATTTCTTTTGTTCTTGATGTTCACGTTCTTTGCGTATCGTCTTAGCTGACTTAAATAGTGCCTCTTGCCAGGAGTCTTCTTTGTATTTCTTCTTTACTTTCCACTGAGGTTTTTGATATTTGCATGGTGCCTTCTTTGGTAGTAGAGTGAGTTTAAAGCCCAATCCTTTTTTGTCTTTACTGAATTGTGAAGGAGGATCCAATGGTTTTGTGGTGCCTTCCTTTTGTTTACCAATAGGTCCTTTGCCATTGTATCCCATTTGTTGCATGATTAAGTAGCCTTTTCCATACAAGTGTGTTGGGATAGCTACTTCCATAGTAGCTTCTCTATCTGCTTCCTCATCTTTGTATAGCCAACTAAGGATGTCCTTTTCCTCAGATTCACGTGCTAGAGTGTCGAACTGGATGAATGCATCATCAAACTTCATGATGGGCTGAGTTTCTTGATGTGTTGATGTTGTAGGTAATCCATGAGATCTAGGTGATGTTGGTAAGCTAGCCAAACACATGGGTTCCAAGGAGTATTCTCCCATGCCTTGTTCTTTGATCTTCATTTTCTGCTTGAAATCCATAGATAATGATTTAGACTTTTCTTGTTGAAGATCTAGTGCTGAGGAATTTTGTTTCTCTCTATTATGTGGAACCAAGTTGTCTTGTGCTATCCCCATAGCATTACAATGCTGAAATGGATTATGATCAGCTAATATAGAAACCTCCTACCCATTGTAGGGGAATTTGACACACTGGTGATAAGTGGAAGGTACCGCTTGCATTTCATGTATCCAAGGTTGACCTAATAAGATATTGTATGTGAGGCCTATGTCTAAGACCTAGCACATAGTATCCTTTCGTATTGGTCGTACTTGAATTGGCAACACCAGTGCTCCTTTGGATGATCTTTCTTCATCATCATATGCCTTTATAGTGATCTTTTTGCGTGGATCAATAGAATCCTCAGAGAAGCCTAATGCACATTTAAGTTTTAAGGTACAAATATTAAGTCCAGCTCCTCGATCTATTAATACTCATTTAACTCAGTGTTTATAGACCATGACTTCAATATGGAGTGGAGTATTGTGTGGATGGCTCAATGAGATATTATCATGCTCAGAAAAAGTGAGGTTATGAGGTCCTGTCATATGAACCACCATGGCTTGGAATTTGTCAGCATCCAGATCTTGTGGTACATTTGTTTCCAATAAGGCTTGTTCCAATATGTCATTGTGTTTTGGCGAAAGTTTTAACAATTCCAGTATACATATTTGAGCAGGAGTTTTCCGCAATTGACTAACTAGATCATATTGAATTTTGGGTATGGTGTTTCTTGTTGACATATGTCCCTTCAAGACATATTTTTGAGCTCTGGTTATTACATTGATAGATTCATGTTCATGTCTGTCTTTGATTATGATAACATTGACTTGATTGTCCTCAGCTAATATGTGATTAATGGTGTTATTGTATATGTCATTGATATGAGCTCCACGTGTATCGTTTGAGGTTGAAGCTACATCCTTGTTGTATTTTGGAAGAGGATTTTTGAAAGCCCTGTGGTCACCATTTGTCTTGAGGCCGTCGACCATTAAATCACCTCTATTGATCACATCTTGAACAATGTTTTTCAGTCTCATGCAATCATTTGTTTGATGACCTTTGTTGCGATGAAAATCACAAAAGTGTGAGTCATTCCACCAGGGTGGTTTGATTTGTGGTTCAAAGTTGTTGATTGTTGGTAAAGAGATAATTTTGTTTGCCAGGAGTTCTCTAAATGCTGACTCCAGTGATTGCCCTAGTGGTGTATAAATGCATTTTGGAAAGTTGTTTGCATTACCCTATGAGTTTGGATTAGGACCCCTATTGGTGTTATTGTTTTGGGTATTGGTGGTGTTGTTTGTGTTGAGTTGATTTTGATTGGTATTTGGTGCATGAGTGTTAGTGCCTAGGTAAGCACCTTTGGGATTCTTTGTAGCTTGAGGATTACCTGATAATGCGAGCATAGGCTGCTTTGATTTTGGATCATTTAATTCATTTCCTCCTTCATTCCCATTATTTTTGTTTTTGGTCTAGAATCTGGATTTGTCCAAGTTGTTGTTGTTTTGGTTGTTGTAATTGGATGAACTTGTTCCTTCTTTGAAAAATTTCAACGTTCCCTTTTTGACACATGCTTCTTCTACTTGGATGCCATTCTTAATCAATTTAGCAAAAGATGGTATGCATTGGAGTTTGAGTCTGTGACTCATCTCACTATTCAAGTTGTCGATGAAAATTTCCATCTTTTCTTTTTCAGGTACATCATGAGGATATCTTGAAACCATACGCCGCCAACATTGAAGGAATACCATGAATGTTTCATTGTTTTTATGTTTGGTGTTACAAACATCTAACATGGTGATAGCATGTTGAATGTTATAGGAATATTAAGTTATGAATTCATTGACTAGTTCATCGAATGATCTGATAGGAGGTGTGATTTTGGATAACCATTCCATTGTTTGTCCGCCCAAGCTTATTGGGAATAACCTCATCAAATAGGTATCATCATGAGAGAATTCAAGACTTATTGTGCAAAATTCTCAAACATGATCATGAGGATCACTTTTCCCATCATATTTGTCAAATTTGGGAACGTCTGAGTTTAGAGGAAAAGGTACCATGTTCAATCTTCTATCAAACGGATAAGGAAAAATTTCAGTTAATGAATACCGTACTGTCATCCCTTGTTGCATGTCTTGCATTTGTCTTTGTAACATTTTCATTTGTTGAGTAAGAGCAATCAAAGGTGCATTATTTTGCCAAGGGAAGAATTCTTCCCTTGCATTAATTCTATGTTGAAATGGTGTATGGAATGATATGTTTTTCTTGGGGATGTTTTGCTTAGGTATATTTAGCTCAGGGATATTTTTCTCAAGGGTATCTTGTTCAGGGTCACGTGTTTCTTCCTCTCTTTGTTGTTCTTGATATTCATAATGTTGAGATCTTGTTCTAAAAATGTCTGAGTCTAAGTCTTTAGGAAGTTTAACTCCTTTGCTTGTAAGCATGAGTAGGTATTTTTCCTTGTCATTTTCTATGAGTCTTTCCACAAGTTTTTGAAACAAAGCGCTCTCTTGACATTCTTGAAGATGTTCTTCAAAAATTTTGGTGTCCTCTAGATTTGGACGCTCGAAAGGATTTGATAATCTTCAATTTATGCTAGATTCCAGTTGCATTTTTCTTTGTTTGTTTCATTGAGAGCAAGTAACGGTGGACATCTAGTAGAAGCTCTCTATGACAAAAGGAACGAACTCTTCTTCAATGTTTGGCTCAGGGGTTGGTGGTTCTAATCGGGGTATGTTATAAGTGATGCACTCTTCGGAAAAGAAGGCCAGATTGATCTTCCCTCCTTGATTTATGTGTTGGATGAATGAGGATTTTTGACAGAATGCTCTACTCCTCAAGGGTTCCTTGTCAAATTCGTTTGTTTTGTTTTGAAGATATAATCGTATATGACGAAGGAATGTTCGATGAGATTTGAAGAGTTGATGATTGATGTATAAAAATTTATTTCTTTTGGCAAGTTTCAAAGAACTTGGTTGTTGTTTCTTCAACTTAGTGTTATGATAAATATTCTTTCTTCTCAGAATATGAGGATTAGTTATGCACAAGTGATCAATGGTTTCCTTTGATTTGTTTTAGATTTAGTTTAGCTTGTTTTGGAAACTCAAGTTCTACTTTATCAAAGTGAAGGTTTAGATGCCCCCTCACGACAAAGTGCATCAAATGATATGGAATACGAGCTTTCCTAATATGGAAACTCAATTTGACAACTTAAAGTTTTAAACAAGTGTGTTTTGGGATAAAAATTTGTTTGATTGAAGGACCTATTTGATACTTGTGATGATGTTTCCTAATTTTGATAGGAGAGATATGTTTATCTTGTGAATAGTTTTAGATTTCAAACAATTTTGCTTGATGGAAACTTGCTTGTAGAAATAGCTTTTGATACTCTGTTTTTGAAGTTTAGGCTAATGAAGGAAAGCTTTCGAAATTGTTTTCAAAATTTTCAAAATTCACCTCTGTTTTGCCCCCTATTTTTCTGGTTTTGACTATGCGCTAAAACAGAGCTGCAATGCACTATAAAAATTTCTCTATGTGCTAGCGAAAAGACTCCACGTGCTATGTTGTCCCTTGATACGTGCTAACTGGTTAATACTATTTAATTTTGCTTCAGCTTTGGTTCAAAGGGTCATGCACCAATATGGACCTTCTATGCGCTAACAATTAAACCCTACGCGCTAAAGTTTGATTTCTATGCACTAAGCTGATGCTTCAATGTGCTAAACTAAATTCAAGACGCGCTAACTGCCACTGCTTGTTTTTAGATTCTAGTGAAGTGCTACTGTTAAGACTTGATATGCTAAAGAGAAGGTTTAATGCGCTAAAAGATGCTTTCTACGTGCTAAGAAGTTGCTCTTATGCATTAAACTGCCCTGAAATATATTTACTTGGTTGTTTTCTGTAATTTTGGAATTTTACCTTGAGTTTTTAGTGCTGATAGATGATTTTCTAAAATAACAAATGAAATCACGACACCAAAGAGACAACCATTTTGTATAATCTAAACAATAAGTGTATGTTCTATGAGGATGTGTTCAAATCCCAAATGTTTCAATAGGTTTAGATACAACATGCATTTCAATCAGACTCTTTATTCAAGGGTCATAAGAAATATCATAGCCCACTAGTCTCAATACTCCGTCAGCTCAAACAGCCATGTCACCCCCTAGGGGGCGCCCATTTTGTCACCTTTTGCCAGAAATTAACCCAAAGTGAATTGCTTCACAATTAAGTAGTTATCTTGGGAGATATATGGTGAGTGATCTTGGGGGTGGATTCTTCCCCACCCTTGCACTATGTTATTGCAAATGTCTGGTTACTGACTCAGCTCAAAGTTTCTATGCTAAGGTTCGTAATCAAGCTTCCTGTTCGACCGTCAGTGATAAACTCCCTCGGGAGGCTACCCAACCTTTAGAACAAAGGCTTTACGTATCTCAAGGATACTTGGGGAAGGCTAATCGTTGCATGCAACCGTTGAAAAGGACTTTCACCACTTTCCACTTTTGATTATAGTGAGTTGGAACACTTGGCTTCAAAGTTGTTTCACACTTAGGTTGTTCCCTTCACACCGACCAAAAATGGCTTTAAGAGTTTTTCAACCCCTCGGGAAGGCAGGCCTGCTAAAGGTTTTATTGCTTGAATTAAAGAAAGCTTTAAGAGTGGTATGGCTTTTTGATCACCCAATTAAGGGGAGAGCACATACCTTCCACTTTCAAGACAAAGCACACAAGTTCTTTTTAGCCCTTCAAAGCAATGATTTTATAATCCTATATGGAGATGTTGCTCCATAAAAACATGGTGTTCTTTTTAACTTTTCAAGGCAATGATTTTCTAATTTAAAAAGAACATGGTCAACAAAATGAACGCGATTTTCATCAACAAAATAAATCGATTAAAAGGGGAATATCTTCCCTCTTTAGTTGCAAAAAAGACTTTTGGGACTTTGTGTGGTTCTTTACTTTTCTAAAACCTAAAATGGATCCTTTTATACACCAAAGGATGGTGAAGTTCTTTTTAATCCATTTGTTTGCAAAACTTGAAAAAAAAACTTGATTTGTTTTTTTTAAAACCCAATTTGAAAATTTTCTCTCCTAGAAAACCAAGGAAAAATTTGTTTTATGGTTCTTTTTAAATCCCAAACAAAAGTGAGTTCAATTTTAACAAGAATCAAAAGAAGTTTATATCTCAACTAACTTAACTAAGTTAGCAAAAACCTAAACTATTTAATGATCTTAAAATCAAGCTCCTATCTGCAAGAAATTTGTTAAAACCCTGCAAAATACAAGTTAAACTGTTAGAAAATCTGTGGGTTTTTGTGGACTTCAACAAGTCTAATTTTTACATTCAGTTACAGTTTCAAGTTTTGCCTCTGCCTGTGATGCGCTATAGAACAAACTGTATGCGCTCTTTATAGCCAGGATGCGCTATCGGACAAACCCGATGCGCTAAGCTATTTTCCAAATGCGCTAAGTTGTTATTCTTCCGCATCGAGACCTACAGGAAAAGGTTAGTGAGGATGATGCGCTAAAGTGTGATCTTCATGCGTTGGGAAATGAGTCCCACGCACCAAACAGTAGTCTACATGCACTAAATGATACACCAGATACACTAAAGGATGTTCCCTACGCGTTGATTCTTGTTTCCCGCGTACTTGTAGAAGTGTTTATTTTTAAAAACCGATTTGATTAATGGGGTAGAGCCCCATGGTGGGTGCCAAAAATGTATGTGGGAAAAGCGGGGCGATGAAACTTGAAATGTAAAATAAACAAAGTTCAAAGAGGCTTGTCCACACACCCATAGGACTTCTTGGTGCAAGTTATGGAGTCATGAAGAATGATTCAACTTCCCAAGGTTGGTTCCATGGTTCTCTATCTCACAAGGTCCCTCAAGCCAATGCCTTTTCTCTCAAATCACTGAGCAAAGTGGCTTAGGCATGACAAATGCAAGAATGAGAGATGCTTATGATTGATTAGTTATGAAAATGCATCCTATCTATGCATGATTCTACAGTTACAATAAACTAGATTATAAGATGACAAGATTAGTAGCAATACTATCCTAACATGATATACTAGTTTATGAGTTAAGCTAATGATAAAGGAAATAGTCTAAAATGCTTATTAGATTAATTCCTATTACAAAGAGAAGCTAGATGTGTTAATAAAATTGAGCATAAATGAGATACTAAAAGCTTGCATGGATCCTTAAAATGGAGGAATGAGAGCTCTATTTATAGTGAAAATAGGGCAATGGATGGTCAGGATTGAAAGACTTAATCAAGGGTCCAGTTTGAAAGTTGTCAATCCATGTTTTCAATTTTCACCAATGAACTGGTGACAATTGTCAACATAAGGTTGGTTGAGAGGAGAGGTAAGAAGCATTAAATGCTTGAGAAGACCTCATGGTTACCCTAGGAGATAAGGGTTAAGGTTAGTTTAGGGTTATCCATTGGATAAATCTTTTTCCCAAGGGGTAAACTCTTGTGCAAAGGTTAAAGGAATAACCATGGTCAAAGCAATAAATGCTTGATGAGACCCTTTGGTTAGATGGAGGTTAAGTTAGTCAAAAAGTCTCTAACCATACCACTAAGGGTTAGTTAACCATTAATGGTTTGAAGACTTTGGGGGCAAATTTGTAAGAGTCCTTCCAAATTTGGGGGTATTCAACAAGTTATCTTGTTGAATGGATAAAGTCTTTAATGCCTTTTGAAGACTTTACTCCAAATTTGAGAAGTGACCTCCTCAAATTTAGGGAAAGGGGATAATGGATGGGTTTGGGGTTAATTTAGAAGTGATTAGAAGAATCTAGAAGGGGGTTTAGAGAGGCAAGTGGGAGATGTAGGAAAATGCAAGTGGATGAGGGAAAATAGATTTAATTAAAATAAATTGCTTTATTTCAATTTGGTTGCAATTTGGGAAATTGAATAAATTAGATTTATTCAATTTGGGGTAAACTATTAATTAAATGTAAATTTAATTAAAAGGTAAGAAGAAGGGTTTTAATTAAATAAAATGATTTATTCAATTAAATGACATAAAGGGCTTAAGTGAATTTAACTAAATAAATTGAATAATTTACTTAATTAAATAGAGGAATGTAGGTGATTTAGTTAAATTAGATTTAACTAAAAAAAGAGGAATGAACAAAAAATATTCATTTAGGAATATGGTTATTTTTATACGTCTACAATAATGTTCCTCAAAACCTGTACGGGTTTTGAGGAACTTTTAATTTTTTATTATAAAATATAATGTTCCTCAACAGGTTTTGAGAAACTTTTTGTTTTTTAAATTGTTTTTGGCTAGGCTTGGTGCATGTTTTTGAATTTCCAAAACATGCACGGGTTATGAAAAATTTCATTTTTTTTTTTTGCAAGTGGCCACTTTTCTGTTCATCTTGGTGTACTTACCCAGGTGGCTTTCATTCCTACCTCTGACACACTATTCTCATGTTGAATCCTAGTAATCTAGATCAGGTATGTGTCCAAGCTACTCATATTGAGTCTAGGGGTAAGAACACTTTTAGCTAAAACTTTGCTAAGAAATTGTCCAAGAAACCACCTGAGGGAAAATTAAAGGATAAAGGTAAAGGGAAGAAGACGGCTATAGTAAAGAAACAACATGTTAATCCTACGTTCTCTCATTGTAGGAAAGAAGGGCATGAAGATGCCTAAGTGTTGGAAGTTGCATCCAGAACTAAGGTCAAATCGATATGAAGGTAACAAAGGTCTAAAGCAGGGATAACTTTAAGAAACCCCCTCGAGCAACTGTGTAAAATCCTGGCAAATCAAACATTATTTTTGGGGAGAAATTTCCATATCAATGGGGAAATTTTTTTTTTAAATGAGGAAAATTTTATTTTGAATTGGCGATTTTTTTTCTAGGGTACGAAAATGCCATAAATTTCTAGCGAATAATACCTTGTTCTATGGGGAAAATATTTATTGTGGGAGGCAAATAATTATTGTTAAAAGGAACAAATATATAATTGTATGAGCAAAAAATTTTACTCCGAAGGAAAACTTATTTAAATGTATTGGTGATTTTTATCCACCACTTGAAAATTATTTAATTTGTTTTGGTGAATATTTTGTTATTTATTGTACAATATATAATTCATTGGTGATTTCATAATTTCATTGCCATTAATAGATATCACATCACATTAGTACATCACATCACATAATACATTGAGTCCGGACTCTACACGATGTATCAATAAGCACAGCCTCTTTGACATGTAAAGAGTGACACATACCTAAAATCTATCAATGATTTTAAACCGTTCAATGATTGTAGATCAATGGCTGAAGTTTTATTTTGGCCCAACTTTCTAAAGAGAACATAGCTCACCAGAAAGTGCCCGGAATGGAATTGTATTCAATAGACACATATCAAATGTCATGAATCATGATCAATAATTTTGTTCATTTAATATATATCTATTCACTTACGGCAATCCACTCTGTCCCCACGACTTCCAATGTGATACTTGCCAATTTGGTACTGGTTCATAGTTGTTTCCATTTTCGCACAATAGTGCATTTATGGGAAAGATTTGCAAAGATACGAAAGATTTAAAAAAATTTATAGCAATAAATACTGTTAAAGAAGTAATTATTACAATCAAGAGCTTCAACAATTTATATACGATCTCTGCTTCTTTCATCTTCAATTAGCCTTTGCTCATGGTATTTTAGGTTTATAGGCTCACTGCTCAGGTTGTTTAATTTGTTGATCTATTTTCTCAAGATGGACACTCCCATTTGCTTGAGAAGCATTTCTACAGAGGACCAGAGGGCCTTTCTAGGCTCCAACCCTCCAATTAGTCTGCAAGGAGGTTGGGTCGTTCACCAATGAGGTTGTGCGGATGCTGCTAGGCAGAGAATTTTTGTGAAATGAAAATAGTTACCGTGTTAATACGGACCTTACATCCCACTTCTTAGTGTCTCTTCTGGACTTGGGAGGAGACAAGGTGGATATACTGATGCTGTTGAGGAAGGTTTTTAAGGAAGACTTCCTCAAAGAAGACATTACTCTTATTGTTCTTGCAGAAGTAGGGGTGGGGATCCCTTGGGCAAGTGATTTATCCAAGCTTCTCCTCCCTGACCAAACACTGTCAGTGGCCAGGCAACTGTTTCTCCTAAACCTGAATGTGGAGCAGCTGACGCATCATAGAAAATGGGCACGGATTGGCAGGGACTTCCTTCGTAAATGGTTCCTCCTGGATGACTTTCCAAACTACATGTGGATTGAAGAATTCTCTCAGCGTATGCTACCCAAAGAATTCTACATGGAAGGAGGGCCAGATTCTTAGGGCAAAATTGTAAACAATTCCACTACCTATGCCCTAGCCCCGCCCCCCTATAGTTTTTTTTTCCTATGTCTTGAACCCTAGCAGGCTACCAGTGGCTCACTCATTTTGGCTTTTAAGTTTTGGGGGACTCAAGTCTCAGACGAAAAAATTGTAAATTTCAAAAGCATAAATATTAATGATAATTTTTGAAATTCCAGTTTGTTTCACTTTGCCTCTTACAGTCTTATGGATATAAAAATGCTTTCTATAATTCTATATCATTTTTATTAATTAATTTCTTTCAAATGCTTTTTGTATATGAGCTATATTATTTCAATTATTTGTTAAACAATGGAAATAAATTTAATACCGTGATCTTTTTATGTAATGCTATAAAAAAAAAATTCAATTCGTTCCATTAATTATTTGTACATTGATTATGGTTGATTATAATTTTATAAATATATACTATATGATCATTCAAAATACAAAATTTCAAAAGTTGCAAGATACAAAAGTTTATCGGTAAAGGATTTTTCATTCAATTAATTGAAAAATTTCAAGATACAAAATTTTCCCATAGCTTATAGCAAGCAGACAAAAAAACAAGTTCATTGCCGATAGGCTACTCACTCAGTCTCACTATCCCCCTAGGTCGCCTCCTCCCAAACCCTTCCCTCCTCGGAGGTCGATGCTTTCGCTTTCCCTTTTGCCACTTCAACTTTCATTTTTGGAATGCAGTTTAGGAACCTGAAGTCGGGGTCGCCTTCCAAGCTTGCCAGTAGCTGTATAGCCCTTCCTTCATCAACCCTATCTCTTAATGCCCTACCAACCTCCATCCTTGCCACCACATGCAAAGCATTCAGGACTTCATCCACCCTCGTTAATTTAACAAAGAGTTTCATCACTTCCCACCCACTCGGGCTCATTCACGGCATTGGAATTTGATTTCATCCTCTGGGCCACGAATAAAAGGAAGCAATTCCTCCTGGTCATCCCCTTCCTTAATTTGAATGCCAACTCTTGGCACCACCCACTCCAAGATTGAATCCAGGTTAATCAAAAACTCCCCATCAATCAATTTGACCAATGTGAGTTTTACCTTTTCCACTTCCGGTTCAAATTCATATGCCCATGCCATAATCAGAGAGTAAACCTCCATGTTAGTCCAATACTGGTGACTGATATGTGCCACCTCCTTCGCAAGCATCAATCGAGCTGCTACCCACAACTTCTCCTCCTTAAACCTGAACAGTCCTTGCATTCGTTTATCAGATACTTCGCCCAAAAAGGCCACCAACTTCTTGTTTGTTTGAAGTGTGAAATTGGCCTCCATTGTCACTTGCAATTTCAAAATCACTTCCTGCAAAAAAATGTCTTATAGAAGGTATGATTCTACGAACTACAGGTTTGTTCTGCAGCTGCTTCAAAGCAAAAAGTGGTACACAGATCAAAAGGTAAAAAAATATGCCTCCATCTTATAGGTCGGGTAGTGAATGTGCATGATAAGACATTAATGCCATGAGATCAGGAAAAAGATTTCCTGCCATCCTCCCCTTCCTCCTTTCATGCGGCATGCCATAGACAACTCTTTGTGCAACAATTAATTGCCACCTTGGCATTTGTACTTTCCAAATTTGCTCACCTTAACAGGTTGAGGACTACAGTTGCACATTTTTTTAAATTAATAGACTAAATTAATGTTGAACTTTTATATACATTTTTAAACTATTTTTGAAAATTATATATCGTAAACATATTTTCAAAGAATTTTGTTAAACTTTAAATTAATATTTTACATTTAATATTGAAATTTTTCTTTTTAATATTAAAGTTTTACCTTTCGAATTGCATATCAAAATTTATATTTATATTTAGTTATTTGTTTTATTCTAGAAACTAAGTTTCATGTTTGATACTATTTTTGAATTTCAAATTTTTACAAATAATATTAACATTATATTTAATAGTTATCTCAAACTATTTCCCGGAATTGAACCTTTTAAATTTAATTAAATAGAATTAAGTCTATAGTCTATAGACTATAAATCTCTTTTTCGGGCAAAATTTTAAAATGATTAAATAGACTTTAAAAATAGACTCAAAAAGTAACATGAGTATGGTGACGTGCCAGAAAAATGGCAGAAGTCATGGGACCCACTTCATCTTAAACAGGTACAATCGACTGTTGGATGAACAAAGATCAATGGCTAGGGTGGATTTTGGCCCGAATGTGGGAAGTGAACACCTTTCTGAGAACTTCACTCGGAATTGGACATTTTAAATTTAATTAAATATAATTAAGTCTATATAGCTTTTTTTTGAGCAGAGGCTTAAAATGATTAAATAGACTAAATATCAAACCCGATAAGTGACATGAGTATGGTGACGTTCCAGAAAAATGGCAAAAGTCGTGGGACCCACTACATCTTAAAACAGGTACCATCGACCGTTGGATGAACAAAGATCAATAGCTTAGGGTGCATTTCGGGACAAATGTGGGAAGTTAACAGATTTCTGAGAACTTTGCCTGGAAAAGTGACACAAGTATGGTGACATGCCTGAAAACTGGCAGAAGTGATGGGACCCACGACAACTGACAATAGGTACCATCATCAGTTGGATGAGCAAAGATCAACGGCTTAGGGTGGAATTCAGCCCAAATGTGGGAAGTGAACACATTTGGGAGAACTTCGCCCAGAATTGAAACGTTTTAAATTTAATTAAATATAAGTCTGTAAAGCACTTTTTCAGACGGAAGTTTAAAATTATCAAACAGACTTAAAAAATAGACCCGTAAAGTCACAACAGGTACCTTGGTCCCTCGGCCGTTGGATGAGCAAAGATCAACGGCTTAGGGTGGATTTTGGCCCGAATGTGGGAAGTGAACACATTTGGGAGAACTTCGCCCGAAATTGAACGTATTACATTTAATGTCCTTAGAATTTATATTGAAGTAGTGAAAGTTTTATCCTTCGGCATCGAATAGTTATTAATAATAATTAATAAAATTACAACATGATTCTTAATGCCCTTGGAATTTATACTGAAGTAATGAATTTTTTGTCCTTCGACATCGAATAGTTATTAATAGTAATTAATAAAATTACAACATGATTCTTGATATTTTGCCCTTTAAGTTTTACTTTTCTACTTTTTAGAGTTTTCAAAATAAGAGACTCATAAATCATAATCGTCTTTCATTTCTTGGATAAACCTGTAAATTGAGGGAGATTTAGAAACAGCTACTAGATTGAGGAATGCAAGTTGCAACAGAGACTGTCTACACTAATCTAGTGAAATAGAAATTCCAATTTCCAGGTAAAATCTAGAACACCTACATCCCGCCTTTTTTGCTTTTGGTAATCTTGTGGTCCAATTTGAGGGTTAGCATTTTTTAGGTTTTTATCTAGCATTATTTTGAATTATTGACAATAATAGTGATGGGGAAAACGGGAAGCAGTAGTTCAACAAGAAGCCAAGTGAAAAACAAAATGTACCTAACTGAACTAGTTAAAACACCAGGTTTCGTTGATGAATACCATGATATTTATGACCCTGCTATCCATGGTGAAAAGTGTATCATAGATATTATATATACATTGTCTAGTAAGGCAGGAGATGCAAATAGGGTAAAATTTACTGTTTTCAACCCAATGTTACAACAAAAAACAAATAAAATCGCATCGTGGGATGTTGGATTGGGAAGCATGGTGTTTCCTGAAGTATTCCCTTGCCCTGATTTTGTCATGGTCTGCACCAAAAATTATGATGAAGATAAAAAAGCAATTGTCGGTGTAGTTCAAAATGGGAACTCTTCAGCATTATGTCAACATGAAAGTAAACCATTGCTAGAAAAGCTTAGAAAAATGGACTCCTAGGATCAGGTTAAAAAAGAGATGGAGAAAATTGCAGCTGACAAAAAGATTTCAATAGAAGAAATTTCATCACAAATTATGGCATTGCAAATGCACACAAAGAGGACAACAAAGGAGGGCCAGTGCATCCAAAATAGGAGGTCCTACAATTTTTACCTAAAATCTACTAATCCATCTAACAAATCTATTCCCAATTCAATTATGCATGAATGTAAAGAGAATTATTTCACTCAAACAAAAAATAAATGATTCTTGGAATATGAGGAGGAATCTCGGTGAACCAAAGACAAGTGTAGAATTTGAGAGCATCGATGAGGATGCAGAGTTTAGCAAATTGTGGGATATGGAGCGTGGCGGGACTGAAGGTGATGATGATGAGCATGAGTTTGTCATTGAGCCCCCTCCAACAACTACTACTATCTTGAAAATATTAGGTGGAGTCAGTGAGTCCATGAAAGAAAAATATAGCAAAGGGGCAAACCTTATGGAAAAAATGGGTTTTGAAGGTGGTGGTCTAGGTCCCAGAGGAGATGGCATTTGGTATCCACTTCAGGTGCAACTTCCATCACAGTCAAAATCAAAAAGTCATCTTAAACCAGTCATTGAACTTGATTCTTCAGATTAATCACGGATAGGTACTACTCATTACCCTCAGGGTCCACCTACATTTCTTTCAGGTTCAAATTTACAACCACCAAGTCCACCACCACATCATGGTATTCCCATTGGTGGTGAATCAAGTGCCACTGCCACTGGTGGGGAATCTGGGGATAGTATTCCTATTATTGTTCAGTCAAGTGTCATTGTGATTGATAGGGTTGGCATGGGTACTACTACTGATACTAGTTGTCTTGGTGTTGGACAAGGGCAACATCAAAATATCTCTTGCAAGAGGCCACTAGAGGTAGATACTCAATCTCATACTATTGAGAATCCTATATCAAGTGCCATTTACACTAGGCATCAATCATTTGCAGCTTCAGATCAGACACCTCAAAAGACTATGAAAACTACACATGAAAGTGTCAGTGGGAGTGGGACAACATCAGGAACTGTTGTTGGTAATCCTGGTCAAGCATTAGTTAAAACCACAAGAATAAGTGGAACTGGAGCCTATGGTATTCCTATGTCACCTTTCAAACATTCAATTGCTTCAGCAAGCCCAGATTTTCAATTTTGTGATTATTATGAAAAATATGAACACGCAACAAAAGCAAATAAATGAAAAAAGAAAGCATTTCATAGGAATTCCATGTCTGAAGTTGTAAACGAACAGCCTGCAAGGAACGGGGTATTTCCAACATATGACCCATAGAAAGATATGATGGAGTTCATGGTTGTTATGCCCCCGGACCCATCTAAAGATAAAAATCCACCACATAGTCAGATAGATCCCTCTCAATTTCAAGTTAGCACCCTCCAATGGATTTTTCCATAGTACATAATGTGGACAAAATTAGTGTGTCAAAAAGGACTAATGAAGTGGTCTACACTTCACTGCTAAAGGTGGAGAGGGAAAAAAATAAACTAGAGAAACAAATAGAAAAGTTACAAGTAGACCTGGAAAATGAAAAAATCAAGGAGGAAAGCAACAGATAGCAAGTGTAATGATTTACAGAAAATGATAAAAAATTTGGGCTCTGCAGTGGAAATTGCAAAGCGGGAGAAGATGGATGCAAAATTGAAGGACCTGACAGAAAAACTGGCTAAAAGATGTAAAAAAATTGTTGAGGAAAAACCCAGTTTTCAAAAATTATACAAAAGTTATGAGTTTGCTGCCCCCGAAATGAGAAAATTACAGGACCTATTGGATCATGGGAAGGAAAAAGAAAAACATTTGCAAGAGGAAGTAGAGGAAGAAAGCAAAAAATGTGCACAAATGAAAGAAGACCTGCACAATGCAAATGATAAAATAAAAACTTTGGAGGATAGATTGAAAGATAACATGAAAAATACAATGAAGTATATACAAGAAAACATTTGGTGGCAAATAATGCAAAGGAGTGAGAAGTTGTGTGAATGGTTTCAATTCACTGAAAGTATGAGACAATTTTTTATAAAAATCAAAGGGCGCTATGAGAAGAGCACACATGTTTATTCAAAAGAGGAAATGGCAAAAAAAATTCTGAAAGTAGTCTACAATTCCAGTGACAGCTACTTAGCATCCAAGAGAATTAAGAGCCGCATTGATGCCACAGTTAAGACATCATCTATCATTCAAAAATGCCAGAAGCTAAGGGAAACTTTAGAAGTTATGGAAAGTTGTGGAAAAAAGATAGCGAAGTTACAAGAAAAGAAAAATAATTTGATTAAACTTGGTTTGCCTAAGCCTGTTGACACATCAAATAAATTCATTGGAGAAGAAGCTTACAAAAAAATCATGGAGATAAAAATGAAGTCTGATTTAGAATTGCTTCCAAAGGACACAACTCCCAAAAGCTTTCTGGAATTCATCCAACGATTTACAACTCTAAATTCGGTATTGGATGAAATAGTGATGTCAAGTAAATCTTCTAAATATGGAATGTTGATGAAGTTGGAGTTGACTTTCCATAGTTTACAGAATATTGACCTTCTATCAGACGAAGAGTGGAGCACCCTACAAAAACTGGCACAAAATTCTTAAGAATCATAGTATGTATTGCACAATTTTCTTCTTTTATTCTTAATTTCAAGGTTTTATGTTTTTTCTGTTTGCTATTTTGCTAATGCAGCCTATGAATCTATGATGCACTCACTATTGCTATTTTGCTAATCCATCCTATGAATATATTTTATGAATAGGGAAAAAATAGCTCTCGCTATTGCTATTTTGCTAATCCAGCCTATGAATCTATGATGCACAGTGCAAAACTTCAGCCAGTAAATTTGTATTCTCAAATTCTCCCTTGCTTTAACATTTATTCATTTCTCTATTTCTAATTAGTAGGTTTTAGGCACTGCTATTATCTATGTTTGATTTGTCATGGCATGAATTAATATTTAATTTTGAACTTTGTTTTTTGAATAGGAGACATCAAACATGTACCAAATGTTAAATTGCTAATACGGCCTGTGATGGCCATATAAATATGTGCTAAGTTTGTGATTTTGATGGCCATATAGATATTTAGTAATAAGATTAATAAATACCAATCTCTTATAGTTGCCAGTCATCCTCATCAAATTCAGTGCTTTCTTGATTTTGATTCTCATCTGTGGTTTCTTCACTCTGAGTCTGAGTTTGCATATCTTCGTTACACTGCATCTCAACGCTACCATTAGGTCCAGTAGTCCCACTGGCACTTTGGTTTGAAGTGTTGCCCAAACCTCTTCTTTCACATTTGGACCTCCAGATTTGCAGTGCCCTATTGTAAGGAAAAGTGTGGACATCATACCTAGATGTATAGAGCCTCAAGCAATTTTCCAAATTTTTGTCTAGTTTGTTTCTTAGCTTTGATTTTAGGAACCCCAAAGCACTGAAAACTCTCTCATCTTCCACCGAACCCAATATCATGGTAAGACATAAATCAGCAAGCTTCACATATTCTGTCATTGAATCATGCAAGGATGGGTTCTCAGCTATATATTTCCAAAGTCTTGTTACTGATCCCTCTTCGCGGGGCTTCTCCATTATGGCATATTGTTGTTTCATAGTGTATGCAAAATGAGATGATTGCTCTCGAAGATGAGTTTCATCTAATATTCCATTTATAGTTACTCCATTAAATTCTCTGGATATGCAAAATTGTTTTATCAAAGTCAGTAGCTTACTTTGAAAATCAAATTCACTATTGAGGCTCCAATAATGAGGAAACACAATAGACATGGCTTCGAGTAGGTTGTCAGGAGGGAATCTACTTCTAATTTGTGAGGAAAGATCATATGCAATTTTCTTCATAGAAGTAGTTATAGTCTCAACAATCTTGTCAAAGTGTTCCTTTGTAACTTTTGCTAGTTTCTTCCTGGGGCGCTTTCCTGGTTCCTCGGGGTCAACCATGGCATAGAAGTGCATTGGTATCTCAACTCCCTGTACATTGGCACATACCTCCCCGTCTGCACCGATTTGTAAAAAGTTATCAAGATTGTTCAAATTTGTGAGTGTCCGCCACTTAACAAATTTTTCATCAGATAGTGTTGGTTGATTTTGATAGAGATTGTCAAGGGTCATGCATGTCATCTTATGCAGTGTAGCATATTCTGCAATATACAAAGCTCTTTTTTGGGCAGCCTTCATAATATTCCTCATTTCCTCTAGCATGGGCAGAAGAGCTGCTAAAGTTAAGAGTGTCTCTAAATTACTTAACCTACCAAGAAATTCAGGAAATTTTGGTTGATCTGATTCATCGCGAGTTGTGTGAAATAGTCCAATCAAGGATGGATATTCTGAAAACACTTGATGCACTGGACCATCCAAAGAGATCCACCTAGTATCATTATCCTTGAAAAGCTTGTTCCCATCAGTTAATCCATTAGCAAAGTGTTTAAATTTCATAAATCGTTTGGGACTTCGACAGAAGTGTGAGTAGAGCTCTCTGATTAAAATTTCAATTTTTTTAACTGAAGCAAACTTGCTTAATTTTCCAAAAGCTAGATTCATTTTGTGAGCCATGCAGTGAATTGTAGTAATGTACGGAGCAAATGAAGTTTTAATCTTTGTACAAAGACCATTCCTGTGACCTTGCATTACCAAAGCTCCATTTGCTCCAACACAAACCAATTTTTTTGCTACCGTCATGTCATCCATACCTCCATATTCAATTAAACTTCTCTTTACTAGTTGAAATAAATTTTCTGTTGTTGCACTCTCCTTCATTTTAGCAATAGACAGTAGATGAGGTTGGCGGGTATGATTCTCTATAGTATAAACATGCATGCATACCCATGAAGTATTGTCTACTACCGTAACTTCGTCTAAAGAAAATGCAATGAAGTTTGACTCTCTTATTTTTTCCTGTACATCTTCTTTTTCAACCTTAGCAAGACAACTTGCCCATTCCCATCCACTGTTTACTAACCAGTGTCTATTAGGATAGTTAGGAACTTTCAAAAAGTGTAATAAACCACTAATTGATGGGAAATCTATCATAGCACACCCTCTGCTCAAAATATGAAAAACAACGCTTAACTGAACAGCTTTTCCCAGTTGTTCTATTTGCATTACTTTTCCAAAAATAGCTTCAATAGAACCTTTAACTTCAGCAGGCTTCGTCTGTAATTTCTCATGAAAATAATACTCTTCAACATTCCTCACATGCTTACATTCATCCTTTGTTTTCCATCTTATCACCGATTTTTCAACCCCGTCTATCATTTGTTTTTCATAAACTTTACCCATATACTTTTCTATGGTGTCAAATTTTAGCTGCAACCTAATTTCCTTGTTATGTTTCCAAGTCCAAATCTTACACCTGCATTCTATTGCAGGCTCGCCTTCAATTGGATTCTTGACTAGTTCAATGAATGGATACTTTGATGCCCAATTAATTTGAAAATTCCTCACTGACATATCCTACTCCCGATCCTTTTTTGATTGTGGTTTGCCCTTTTTTGATATGGCTTTTCTTTTCCCCTTCTGTGCATTATCATCAATGGCATTATCACCCAAGTCCATTATATCATTCTGGCTAACTTAGGTATCTACCAGATAATCTTCTTCAAGATCATCTTGGTCTGAAATATTAGGTTCGTCGTCATCTTCAACATGCAGTGCAAGTGGCAAATTTTGTACTTGTACTTGTGATGATGTACCTTCTTGATTTTCACCAGTAGCACAATCTTTTCCAATGCCAAAGTACGAAGACAATGCTCTACTTTTTGTTGGCCTCTCCTAGCCTTCCCCACATTTAGGTTTCCTACCCCTCTTCCTATTCGACATCTCCAACGAAATAAAGGCTGCCAAAAAAATATCAATTTGCTGAAGAAGCAATAATAGACTATAATGTATAATATACCACTTCAAAAATATGATCGCTCATCTTTAGGCTATAGGTCACTAGCAGTCGCCAATACAGTCAACAATAATGATTTTCCTTGGTCTGAAACTTCACTATTGATTAGAATTCAAAGCCTAGAACCCACCAAATTGTGTTGAGATAGATCTAATCTTTGCATGTATTTATACCAATCCTTATATCTCAAATTCCGCGGGAATTTTATATGGTATACAAATATTTGGCGAATCCCACATAACTATAACATGACTTATGTAATTTTTGAGGCGATTATAGGTTGTCCAAATACGACATGTGTAATTTTTGAGGTGATTATAGGTCATCCAAATAATAGGAAAATATAATATAGTTGGCAAAATTTGGGGTGAATGGAGACACGCGTCGGCAAGATGTCGGGTGAATTAGGTCCCCCTGGCTAACAAATCTCCACATGCCTATAGGCAAATTAAGGTCATCTATTAAGGAAACCTTGAAGAGTGTAGGTGAAACAATTAAATTTACCATGTGTCCACCATATATTGTATTGGCGAAATCATCGCATAGAAACATTTAATTGCATAAAACATATGGCGATCAGGCCGTGACTTTGACGGAAATTGATAATGTTTTGGCGACATGGCCACCCCTAGACGGTACAAAATATTTGCCATTTCTGACATGGCCGATGTGAAAAATTCACCATTGGCGAATATTTGCCACTAAAGTAAACTCTAGTCCGAAGAAGACTACTGCAGTGATCTAGGGTAAGTGCACAAAGATGGTGGTCAAAAAGGGGGGTATAAGTGGACACTTTTTTTCTGAAATCAGGTGAACCTGAAATTAGAGGCAAAATTTGAAAGTCATCCACTCAAGATATGAAGATAATTAAACAACAAATATTGTAGTACTCTGAATCTAGTTTCCAAACTACTAAACTTTTTCAAAATTGGATAAGATTAAGGGGGTCAAATCCTCCACGCACGAAAAACTAACCTTGTTTTTTTTTTTTTTCTGAAAAACATAACATAGTGTCTGATGTGCACATCAAAAAAGTCATAGTTAGATTCAGTATTTTGACAAATCCTTTAGCAAAAAGATAGTTAAGAGTGAGCACTAGAAGATGTGTATTTTTTTGTAATTTTTTGTTGAGTATTTATTTTTTTATGATTTTTTCAATCAAGCACATCCTAAAAATTTGGTACTTGTTCATGCGCGAAGCATAAGTTGCACTAAACAAATCGAAAATACAATTTTATTTTTTTAAATTGTAAATAATCAAGTGCACTACAATAATATATAAAGTTTTTTTAATTTGGACATGTATATCAAAAGTTATTCAAAAAATGATGCACCTATGTCTGTGAGAACTATGGAGACACTAGTAAAAGAAATTCAATAATAATATGTTATTGTTGTTGAAATTGAAAAAAAATTATATGGTAAGAAAGCTCAAAAGATGGGTGAAAATATGGTGGCAATTTTAGAAATACCCACTTTATGAAGTGTAAACCCGATGATGACAAAGTTGATAAAATAAAACACGTCAAAAATGAGAGAAATGGAGGGAAATGAAACTTCCAATCTGTAGCTTTGTCATCCAGGCCTATTTCCAAGCCTAAAAAGTCAAAAGCGCATATGGGGTACTTATGTTTTAAACAACATGTACGAGGTATTTATAGTGTAAGAAGCGTGTACGCGCTTGTTTCCCTTTAAATAGTGTGTACGCACTATCTTTACTATAAACAGTGCGTACGCACTATTGTATAATATGTGTATATTCATATAATATATGTAATATATAATATGTGTATAATATGAAATTGTAGATATAATATGTTTATATACATATAATATATTAAACATATATATACACATGTAAGTGTATCGTCTCTCCCTCTCAAATGCATACAATCTCTCTCTCTCTCTCTCTCTCTCTCTCTCTCTCTCTCTCTCTCTCTCTCTCTCTCTCTCTCTCTCTCTCTCTCTCTCTCTCTCTCCCTCCATACCCCATCCCTCTTTCTCTTCTTCTCTTCCTCCATACCCCACTACAACTGTGTCTGCACTTCTATAGAAGTAAGTGAATTTATTTCTTATCTGCAACTTCCTCTTTGATTTTTATCATGTATTCTCTCCCTCTCTCTACCTTCCCTCCCTTCCCCCCATGTTCTCTCTCTCTCTCTCTCTCTCTCTCTCTCTCTCTCTCTCTCTCTCTCTCTCTCTCTCTCTCTCTCTCTCTCCCTCTCCCTCTCCCCTCTCCTCTCCCTCTCTCCCTCTCTCTCTCTCTCCCTCTCTCTCTCTACCTTCTCCCTCTCCCTCTCCCTCTCTCTCTCTCTACCTTCCCTCCCCCCTCTTCTCTCCCTCTCTCCCTCCCTCTACCTCTCCCTTCCCCCCATGTTCTCTTCCTCTCTCCCTCTCTCCCTCTCCTCTCCCCCCTCCCTCCCTCCCTCCCTCCCTCTCTCTCTCTCTCTCTCTCTCTCTCTCTCTCTCTCTCTCCCCCTCCCTCTCTCCCTCTCTCTCTCTCTCCCTCTCCCTCCTTCCCTCTCTCCCTCTCTCCCTTCCTCTCCCTCTCTCTCCCTCTCCCCTCTCCTCTCCCTCTCTCCCTCTCTCTCCTTATCCCCTCTCCCACCCCCCCTCTCTCTCTTTGTCTCTATCTCTCTCTCTCTTCTTCCCTCTCTCTCTCTCTCTCTCTCTCTCTCTCTCTCTCTCTCTCTCTCTCTCTCTCTCTCTCCCTTCCCTCCCCCCTCTTCTCTGCATCTCTCCCTCCCTCTACCTCTCCCTCTCCCCTCTCCTCTCCCTCCCTCTCCCTCTCCCCTCTCCTCTCCCTCTCTCTCCCTCTCCCCTCTCCCCTCTCCTCTCCCTCTCTCTCCCTTCCCCCCCTCTTCTCTCCCTCTCCCTTCCTCCATACCCCTTCCATAACTTTTTTAAGGCTTAGTAGTGTGTACGTGATACTTATTACTCATAAGTGCGTATGGGGTACTATTCCCATTATTCGATACCTTCGGATAACATTTTTAGGCTTAGTAGCGCGTACACGCTACTTATCAACTGAGAATACCATTGGGCTTGCCAACATTTTATGGCCTAGCAGCACGTATGTGATCTATAGACATAGTTTTAGCTGCCCAAGAGCCTCAATGGCCTCAAAAGAAGTTTTTGAGGCTGTTGAAGGCCCCACTAGAATTGTGTCTACACTTCTATCACTGTTGTATACATAAAAGTAAGTGAATTTCTTTTTTTGCATGATTTCAAATGATTGAATTGTTGTTTTTATTAGTTTTTTGTTTTTTGCATGGTTTCAAATGATTAAATTATGATTGTTTAATAGTTTGATTCCAAAAAATAGTGATAAGATGCATACTTATGATTATTTATTTATTTTTGAACTTTTCTTTACATATATATGTAATATGATTCTATTTAGGTCAACCGATCTCAACCATGGGAAAGAAAAAAGCGAGGAACGATGGAACAACAAGAGGATCAAAAGGAAAGACAAAGGCAACATATGAAGAAATTGTGTGACATAAGAACAATGGAAGAAGAAGGTATGTCAACCTCAACATCTCAATTCGATTTACCAAACGAATATAATGCATCTAATGCAATTGAAGAAGAAATATTTGATAATTTACCATTTGAACCTAATGCAATTGAAGAAGATACCACATTGAATAATCAATTAAATGATGAACATATTACACCTTCTCTACTTGATGAATTGAATGTACATAATGCACCAATGTTAACACCTCCTAGAATCATTCGTAGGAAACCAAAGTATCAAATTACATTGATGAGAATATATTGAAGTCATTGCCCAATAAAATGAATGAACGAACTTGTAGGAGAATGGTTAAAATAATATGGAAAAACTATTTTAAAAACTTAAATCAAACCGCAAGATGTCAATTAATTGTTCAAATGATTAAAAATTTGAATTTTAGAGAGACAATGAAAATTCTAGGCCTAAGATCATCTGAAAGTAACAGTGAAGAACTATTGTCAGAAATCTATTTGATACATATCAATCTATTGGTTCAAAATCATGTAGTAAAGATTCTAATGCTACTCGACGTGTCATTACATCAACCATAATGAGCAAGAAAATAAAAAAAGATCGTTTCATAAGAAAAACAAGTAAGTCATTGAATGTTAGTAGAACAACATTAAGTAAAGCATTAAAGAGGCGAGAACAAATAGAGGAACCTAACAATAATTCTCTTTGGGCATTCTCGGGTAGACTACCACACAAAGACAAGGTTGTTGTAGATGCACTAACAATGTTAATTGAAAATTTTTGGCATGACAACACAAGAGTATCGCCCAACCAAAGAGATGTTGTTAGAAGGTGAATTGGGTCTAAAAATCATGAGCCACATGCGAAACACTATTTGGATATGACTCAAACTAAATTTTATGAAAGATTCCTTCAAAAGTTTCCTCAAATAAAAATTTCTCAAAGATTTTTTGAAATGGCAAAACCTTTTTATATTAAGATTAGTCATGTACGCACCATGTGTTGTTGTAGGATGCATATTGAATTTTCCATCCATTATGATATTTTTCATCATATTTGTTCTACTTTCCACACTAATGATGTTTTGCAGGAATGTAATATACAAGCACCTCCTAAGTCGGCAAGAGAATTTATTTCAAGTGTGTTATGTAATAGACATGATGGTTGCATTTATTATAATATGCCTTGTTTGGAAGGTTCTTGTGCTATATGTGGTGATTTGCAATGTTTACCAAGATGCATACATTTGGAGAGCACACATGAAATTGGTATGAAACTAGTTTCTTTTGGAAAATACAAGACAATCACATATGGAGTAAAAGATAGAAAAGATTTGAAGAGATGTGAGCTAGTGAAAAATGATATTTGTGTAGCTCAATTTATGAAAATGTTTCAAGAGAAACTAGTTTATGAGTACATAATGCATACACATAGAGATCGATGGTTAGATGAGCAATTCAAGTTGTGTAAGGACACATTTCCTCTTGGCACCATTGTCTCTATCATTATTTTGCTGCAAATTATACACTACAACCTCAAAATGAAGTGCAATCCATGTATTATCACACTACACAAGTTTCCATTTTTGTACACATAGCATTCATGCATGAAAATGATAACACAGAGGAGGATAGAAAGGTTGTAAGAGAGTATCACTTCTACATAAGTGATGATCATACTCATTCATCAGAGTTTGTACAAAGATGCTTTAAAGTTTTCTATGATAGTTTAAGGGAAAGGAACATACGATAAACTGACACTTAATATGGTAAGATAATTGCACCACACAATTCAAGAATGCAAGGATGTTTTATTGGCTGACAAGGATGCATGTGACAAGCGGTGTACAACATTTTTGGAATTTCACTGAGGCTGGACATGGTAAGGGAGAGCATGATGATGCAGGAGCATGTGTGAAAAGAGCCCTAGCTAGGGAAGAATTGAAGTACGAAGGTGGTGCTGAGTTGGTAGATGCAGAAACAATTGTGTGATGGTGTAAGTCTACGATGGGTCCAGGTAATCTAGGTACGTCATTGGTTCGTAGATATTTTTGGTTGATTACTGAATCTAACATTCAAAACTATCTAGATTATTGTACAGTTGCAGGATCGAGTGACATGCACTCATTTATGAGTTCAAATTCAAGTTCACTGGTAATTTATGTGAGACAGATGGTATGTTTTTACTCTTCATGCATGTATTGTTTGTGGGAAGAAAGTGAATCAGAAGAGTGGGTTGACAAATGGTCTTGTAGACCGTTTCTTCCCATTGATTCATATCAAATTTCCAAAGCACTACAATTGAGCCAGACGGCGACATCAGTGGATTTTGACCATGTATCCAACCTAGTGGATTCAGGTGATTTTTTGAGTTAATTTTTTTGCAAGTATTCTTTTTGGTTCATTTTGTTGTACATCATACTTTATTTTTGGTATTAATTAACACTTTATAAAATGCAAGTCATGTGTATGCAGTTGTTGCAGAAGAGAACAATGAAGAAGGAATAGATTACTATTTGTGTTGTTGTGTTGAGCCTAAAAGAAAATTGACAACCACAATCATTGACTGAGAGGGTATTGAGTACCCAATATGGTCTGTTGTCGTTATAAGAACATGGCTTCGGAGATACCCTATCAAGAATTCTGATGTTTGGTTGTTCGAGGACTTTGAAACACACAGACATATTCTTCATTTCTCTAACCTTGTTGTTGCAACAAATATTCATTTGATGAAGTATCGTGGTAGACCTCATAACAAGATTTTATGGAAAGTTCATGAATCTGACCATGAGGCAATACTTGACACAATACAGGTTAGAGCCGATCCTGAAGGCTCACTTGATTGATTCTACGGTTCAGAGTAAAATGATTTTGAGAATTTTGTATAAATCGTCGACGAATTGTTCTATATTCATTTTTTGTATATATAAATGCCCATGAGCCTATTTTTACATGTTTAGGGGCATAATTTTTTATATTTAAGTGGCAATGAGCTAATTTGTAGACATGTACATGCCAAATTTTGTATATTAAAATGGCGATGAGCTGAATCGCACATATTGTAATGCCAAATTTTGTATAAAAGCCCATGAGATGATTTGTATATTAAAATGGCAATGAGCTGAATCACATATATTGTAATGCCAAACTTTGTATAAAAGCCCATGAGATTATTTGTAAGACAATTTTTTGTATAATCAAATAGCCAAGAGTTGATTTGACCATATTTAGAGGCAAATTTTTGAATAATATGTGACAATGTTTTGTGACTATTTTGTGTGTCAATGTTTTGTGACTATGTTTTAAGTATATGTGATGTGTCCCTGGTCAATCATGAGCATTCTTGATTCTTGTATAATCATGGATAATTATTTGAGTCATTATCAGGTCATAGGGGTGAGAGATTGAGACTAGATACAATTTGAGCAAAAAATGTCATTGTTGTCCAAAAAAATATCAAAAAAGTTGTCAAGCAATTTCTATATTGCGTCGGTAGGGTATGACTCTCGACGTTCTGGTGCTTTGGGATGCATGGAAGGGGCATGCCTAACGTAAACATGCCCACCTGGATGCGCTCGTGACGTCGGTTTGTGCACACGAGGAACAAAATCAATTCTAGCCAATCTTGCAACTTTTCCTTGCAAGCAACTAACGGTTTTTTGAGCAAGCGAAAAAATGCTACTAATTGAAAATGGCTTCGAGTCATCAAAAACCAAGATAGGCCATTATAGAGGAGCCTCACATGACCCCATGGGATCAAATAGATCGAACGTATGTGTCATGGATTGGAAGAAACAGTTCATCAAATTTTGACAATTTTTTGGACTCGAGGCACTTGAGAGATCTCACGGGTAGGGTATGACTCTTGACATTCTGGTGCTTTGGGATGTACAACAAGGGCATGCCTAGTGTAAACATGCCAACCCAGACGTGCTCGCAATGTCGGTTTGTGCACACGAGGAACAAAATCAATTCTAGTCAATCTTACAACTTTTCCTTGCAAGCAACTGACAGTTTTTTGAGCAGGCGAAAAAATACTACTAATTGAAAATGGCTTTGAGTCGTCGAAAACTGAGATAGGCCATTGTAGAGGAGCCTCACGCGACCCCATGGGATCAAACAGATCGACTGTATGTATCGTGGATTTGAAGAAACAGTCCGTCAAATTTTGATAATTTTTTGGACTCAAGGCACTTGAGAGATCTCATCGGTAGGGTATGACTCTCAACGTTCTGGTGCTTTGGGATGCATGACAAGGGCATGCCTAGAGTAAAAATTCCCACTCGGACGTGCTCGTGATGTTGGTTTGTGCACACGAGGAACATAATCAATTCTAGCCAACCTTGCAACTTTTCCTTGCAAGCAACTAATAGTTTTTTGAGCAAGGGAAAAAATGCTACTTATTGAAAATGGCTTCGAGTCATCAAAAACCAAGATAGCCCAATGTAGAGGAGCCTCATGCGACCCCACAGGATCAAACAAATTGACCGTATGTGTCATGGATTGGAAGAAACAGTCCGTCAAATTTTGATAATTTTTTGGACTCAGGGCACTTGAGAGATCTCACCGGTAGGCTATGACTCTTGACATTCTGGTGCTTTAGGATGCACAACAGGGGCATGCCTAGTGTAAACATGCCCACCTGGATGCGCTCGCGACGTCGGTTTGTGCACACGAGGAACAGAATCAATTCTAGTCAATCTTACAACTTTTCCTTGCAAGCAACTGACGGTTTTTTGAGCAGGCGAAAAAATGCTACTAATTGAAAATGGCTCCGATTCGTCAAAAACTAAGATAGGCCATTGTAGAGGAGCCTCACGCAACCCCATGGGATCAAACAGATCGACTATATGTATCGTGGATTGGAAGAAACAGTCTGTCAAATTTTGACAATTTTTTGGACTCAGGGCACTTGAGAGATCTCATCGGTAGGGTATGACTCTCGACGTTCTGGTGCTTTGGGGTGCATGACAGGGGCATGCCTAGCATAAACCTGCCCACCTGGACACGCTCGCGATGTTGGTTTGTGCACACAAGGAACAAAATTTGACCATTGCGATCGTGAGTGTGCTCGCGCACCAAACACATTGTTGTTTAAATTCATATTGTCGATTTTTGTTGTTTATATTCATATTGTTAATTACATATGCAAATATTCATTTAAATTTATAAAAGGGCAGCCACCAAATACAGTGAATACACAATAATGAACTGAATACAAGGAGTTTTGTAGGGTTAATTCAATATTTTAGAAATTTTACCAAATCATATTCCATGATTGCAATGCTTTATATCATATATTTTTGTTGCTTATATTCATATTGTTGATTACATATGCAAATATTCATTTAAATTTATAAAAGGACAACCACAAAATACAACGAATAAAAAATAATGAACTCATTACACATTTATTGAATCGAATATCGATATTTATATATATAAAAAAAGCATGTCTGCCAAGTCAATACAAGTATTACAAAAATGTGGCATATGCCATGTCCAAATCGATATACAAGAAAAAATATAGAATATATCTACATGTATTGGTCATTCTATGACCAAAACTAACACTATATGATCCTAAACTTCTGGTGGATCATCAAAATCAAGCCTCTTCGGCGCAGTACGTGGCTCTGTAGATGGCTACAAAACCACAATTCAAAAGCCAAGTTAGAATTCTTTTGTAGAAAATAGTTCACAATTAACATCATAACTATGCATTTAACTTTAATTCCTTTGCAATTGAAATGTAGATTACCTCATCGGCTGATCCAGGAGCTAATGTCTTCACTCTCCTCTCCTTGTCACTCTTAGGAGTTTTCTTGAAGACATACTTAAATTGATCCATGTTCTGGTCGTACCGTGAAGGAGTCTATTGTAGATTAAATGTACAATTAATACAATGTACTAACAAAAATATATCAAAAACACTTAAAAGCTATAATATAGAGAACAATGACGTACCTGTGCCTGAGATGCTTCTCTAATGGACTAAGGATGGCTCACCATCGATGTAGAAACTGATGCTATTACCTATACAAAAAATGTACAAAGATTAAATACAATTAATATAATGATAAGTATTGAAGGTTGAAAACAATTAATTTTACATATCAAACAAAAGTGTACTGGATCCTGAGATGCTTCTCCAGTGCAAGGAGGAGGGTTCGCCATTAACGAAATAGGTATGGATATTTCCTGTATGAAAAAATTATAAGATTATAATATATCACAAGTTCACATGTACGCATGCATACATAATTTTAAAAATCTAAAATGAAATGACTTGCATATTCCATCAAAACAATACATAAAAAGAGTTGTACAAAATATCATACCGTATAGCCTTGTAGGCCAAAATCGATCGCTGAGAGCATGATGTCATCGATCTAGGACATTTCGTCTCCTGTCAACACCTACAAACTAGAAATTGGACCAAGCATTAAAGATAGTTAGTATATCTTGTATTTTTTTGAATTCAAAGTGTACTATTCTATTTTAACATGTTACAAAATTTATACCTCAAGCGTCGAAGTTGCAGCTGTGGTAACTGGGGGAGGTGTATCGGATATCACTGCTGCAGTCTGAAATGCATATTATTTGTCTCAATTTAAATCGATGTATAAATGAAAATTCATTTATGTAATCACAAAGTTAAAATGACTGATAAATAAAATGTTATGAATTCAAATCAACACACCTGTGTTTGTGGCTCATGGGCAAACACCGTGTCCATCAACTCATCTGTCAACGCGACATCCTCAACCGTGTGAGCCTAACATCTACAACCACAAATCATACATAGATGATATGAGTATCCATCTGCACTGGTTGCATCATCTATCCCCGAGCATATTCCTGAGCAACTGACACACATATGCTTGATGGGCTCTTTGTTGCCCTCTAACGGCTCATCATCCAATACAATAGGGGGTGCTAATGAAGTCCCATGCTGGATGATGGCACCAGTCAATGTTGTGGCTGCATGAAGAGTTTGTAGCTCCATCGACTCTTTCAGCTCTAATGGGACAGCCTAATGCACCTTGGGTTTGGGTGCTAGGAGGCAGCGACTCTCCGTGGCTAATCGCCTACAGGCTCCAGGTCTATCTTGGGCAGAGCCACTACCTCTACCATGAAACTCTCTCATGTCAAAATAATTTGGGCGCACATTGAGCACAAACTCACAATATATTTTTCTCAAAAAATATAATGGCACCTCATAATTATTATAAGGTGGATCATCAAAGACCATCCACCACCTCTACCAAAAAAGATTCTTCATCTGCACATTGGTACACCAATGTATGGGAAACCTCTTTGCATTAAGAGGTAATGACTGACCAGTTTTAGGGTCAACAAAAAGGGCACATATTTGTTGTTTAGTAATATTTTTGTTTTTAACTCCATCGTATGATAGCCCATTGGCATAGAATTGATGACACCTATCCCTAAAGCTTCCCCATTTGGTAATTTATGTGGAAACAGCTATGGCACCACTAGCTAATGTTTCTAGGCTAGTGGCGAGGGATTGATGATGGTCAAGTTTAGAAGTTTTCAATTTTACAATCAGTCTATTGATTTTGGATGTATTTTGCCCTAACTGATTAATTAATTCTTCCTGTGTTTCGGCTGTGTGGTCAAAAGGAGGAATTGGGGGTTGTTCTTGTGTGTTTTTAGGAGGTGCATTTGGTTGTTCTTGTGGGTTTTCAAGAGGTGCATTTGGTTTTTCTTGTTTTGGATTAAAAGAATCTGGTTTTTGAAACAAAAAATGAAAAAACCTAATCAAAATTAATGAAATTAAATTCAAAATGTAAAACAAATTGCATAAACCAGAAAGAAAGACAAAAATAAACAAAAACTAACCTTGATCCATAGCCTAGAGGACAAATTTAGCACCCCGTTCGCGGTTTAGGTTAGAAAATGGGAAAAAAACAAACTAAAAAATGCGCTTTTCGGGTAAATGAGGACCCAGTATTTTTTTTAAATGTTTTTTATCAGGCACCGCATACGCGGTTTTACTAGGATTATTAGTGCGTACGCGCTCATTTTCCTATAAGCAGCGCATACGTGCTAATTTTCCTAGGCATAGCGCGTATGCACTCAGTTTCCTAAATGTAGCACGTACACGCTACCTTTTCTAGGCTTGGGAAGAACAAACCTAAGCGCGTACGCGGGAATTTGAAATTTTAAAACCGCATACGCGCTGCCTATTTTTCCAAGTTTTTTTTGGGCGATGTCCACTTTTCTGACCACCATCTTTGTGCACACGCCCTCCAACAAGATCTTGGATTTGATTCTGGAGATGAAACTCAGATAGTTGCTACCTGGATCTAGGGTATAGTGAAAGGTAAAACTCTCTCATCAGATGCAATTGTTTCTAATGCAAGTACAAGCAAATAAAATTCTCTTCCTAATGTGGATAAACAAAGGAATGAACTTTTTCACATTCATGTGGTAACTAAAAACACTAAGATTGATAGTCTATTTGATACTAGTTGACAAGTCAACTTAATTTCTGAAGAGGTTGTGAAGAAATTGAATCTAACTACTACTCCTCATCCTAAGGCCCCTATCCACTTGGATGGGTATGTAATGATGCACAATTGTGAGTGACAAAACAATGCAAACTTCATTTTGCCATTAGTGCTAATTTCATTGATGAAGTAGAAGTAGATGTTGTACCTCTGGATATTCGTGGGCTTGTGTTAGGAAGTCAATATCTTTTTGATAGACATGCAATCTTTTATAGGGGGAAGAATAAGTATTATTTGTTCAAAGATGATAAAGAGTACATAGTTAGATCGCATAAAGTCAAAACTAATCTTGCATTAGTAAATATTGGTCAAATGAAAAGATTAGTGAATGCAAGTAAGAACTTTGTACCGATGCTTGTAAAAGCCAAGATGGATGATAAATCTGAAGAATTTAAGGCGTGTAAACTAGAACATAAGTTCGAGTTGGTCAAAATTGTATCTACATATGATGACCTTTTTCAGGAACCAAAGGGGTTGCCCCCCAAGAGAAAGATCCAACATGAGATACATTTGCAATAGGACATGTCTCTTCCTAATATCGACATGTATTTCTTATTTGTTCTACAGAATGAGGAGATCAAGAAACAGGTTCAAGAGTTAGTCAAGAAGGGAGTGATTCGGCCAAGTACATCTCCTTGTGGCTCATTGATTGTACTAGTGCCAAAGAAGGATGGGTCTTCGAGGATGTGTATCGACTACCGATCCCTAAATAAGATCATGGTAAAGAATAGGTATCCTCTTCCTTGTATTGATGATTTACTTGATTAGCTAAAGCATGCAATTTATTTTACTAAGCTGGATTTGCGAAGAGGTTATCATCAGATTAGGATTGTAGAAAATGACATTTGGAAAACTACATTCAAGACTAAGCTTGAGGACTATACAAATGGTTGGTAATGCCTTTTGGGTTGTGCAATACACCAACCACTTTCATGAGTGTAATGAATGATGTATTTTGTCCTTTCATTGGCGAATTTGTAATAGTCTACATAGATGTTATCCTTGTATTCAGTAAGTCTTGGGATGATCATGTAAGTCATGTAAAGAAAGTTTTTGATGTTTTGAGAAAATAATTTTTTTTTGTAAAGGTTGAAATGTGAATTCTCTAAGACATCCTTAGTGTACTTAGGCTATGTCATAGGAGGTGCTCAATTGAAAGTCGACCCTACAAAGGTCGAAGTTATTGTAAAATGACCTAAGCCAAGTACCATCATAGAAGTCAGAAATTTCATAGGTGCAATTCAATACTGGAGAAAGTTTATTGCCAATTTCTCCTATATTGCATCACTGTTGCATGCTTTGAGAAGTACAACGACAAATTTTTAGTGTGGAGGACCTCAGCAGAAGGCCTTCAACACTTTGAAGGAGATGTTGAGCACCGCACCTATCCTAACTTTGCCAAACCTGTAGAAACCATTCGAGATCGAAATCGATGCAAGTGGGTTTGCCATGGGAGTTGTTCTTATGCAAGGAGGTAAGCCAATATGTTATCACACTAAAACTTTCACATCTACAATAGGAAACTATCCTACTTATGATAAGGAACTCTATGCACTAGTTCAGAGTATTAAAAAATGGAAGCACCATCTAATGGGCAAAGAAACAATCATTCACACTGATCACCAACCACTACAATACTTGCATTCACAATCAAAGTTGCAGCAAAGTAGGCATTTTAGGTGGATGGGATTCCTTCAACAATTTCACTTAATAATTAAGTACAAGAAGGGTGTCCATAACAAGGTAGCAGATATGCTTTCTAGACCTCCTATTATGAATGCATTGGTTATCCTTCAAGGTAGTTCCATGGTTGACGAAATTTTTCAAGAACAATATGCCATGGATGTTAACTTTTAAGGAAATTTATGCAGCTCTAAGTTTAGGCAAACAAGTAGAAGAAAAGAACTACTATGTGAAAGGTAAACTATTATATCATTTAGGAAAGTTATGCATTCCTAAAGGTGAACAAGCACAAGTAGTTAGGGAAGCTCATACGTCATTAATTGCTGGACATTTTGGCACCAACAAGACAATGACATAGTTGTAAAAGTTTTGTTATTGGCCTCACATGCAAGAAATTGTAACTAAATATATCAAAGGATGTATAATGTGTGCAACTGGTAAACCCAGTAACAGGAAGGGGGTTGTACACACCTCTTCTTGTTATGTCTCGAGCTTGGGAAAGTGTTTCAATAGACTTTGTTGGAGGAATTCCCATGTCTCAAAGGGGACATGACCATCTGTTTGTTGTAGCTGACAAGTTCAGCAAAATGTGTGTTCTAATGCCTTGTAAGAAACATGTCATTGTTGAATTAACAGCTCATATGTACTTCCAAAATGTATGGGTCCATTTTGGGCTCCCTACTTCCATTGTATCGAATTGAGATTCTCGATTCCTAGGAGAATTTTGGTCTACATTGTGGGATCTCATGGACACAAAGCTAAAGAAAAGTGCAGCTTTCCATCCTCAAATAGATGGACAGACAAAAGTGGTAAATAGGACAGTTGTACACTTGCTTCGAGGCTACTGTAGCAAACATCCCAAGCAATGGGATGACATTTTACACTATGTGCACCATGCCTACAACCATGCAGCACATTCTTCTACAAAAAGGTCTCCATTTGAGACATGTTTTGGATATTTGTCGTGAACTCCAATGGACTTCGCCTTTGGAAAAGATGATGTTGAAGACAAGCGCCATGATGCAGAGAAGGCTTTGAAGTTCATTCAAAAAGTTCAAGCTATTCATCAGCCAATAGAAGCTCAGTTGGAGAAGAGCCAAGCCAAATACAAGGCTCGACATGACAAGCACTAGATAGTTCATCATTTTCAGGTTGGCAATCACGTTTGGTTACATATCAACAAGGAAAGAATGCAAGGTGATGGTAAAAAGATTAAGCCTATCAAATATGGTCCCTTTGAGATCTTGGAAAAGATTGGTACCAATGCCTTTCGCCTGAATCTTCCTCCATATATGCAAATTTACTCGGTTGTAAATGTAGAAAATCTGAAGTTGTACAAGCCTCCAATGATTCTGGATGAAGAGGCTGATATTCAGGTCCCATCAATTGGTGACCTTTCACCTGAGTATGTGTCAGAGCTGCTAGAGGATGTCATTATTGATAGAAATGTCAGATCTTCAAAAAGAGGTGCTATTGAGTACCTTAAGCTAGGATGTAAAGGGATGCATCCTGGAAAAGCATAATGGATGGAGGTTGAAAGAGTGAGGGAGTGGTATCCTCACTTACTTTCCGAGTAATCAAGCTTTTGGAGATCCAAAACCTCTCCAGTGGGGAGGATTGATCCAGGAGGATATGCTTTATCAATAGTCTGATATCAAACAACAAAAAATATGTGTTTGTTGTGGGGCTTAAACCCCATGACCACTCATTTGCAAGCTTTATGCTCCACCACTCTACCACGAGATCTTCGCTAACTCATTTACGAGGCGGGTTTGTTTTAACAAATAACAAACCGCTAAGAGGGGATCGAACCCCCAACCTCCTAGCTCCTGAAGATGGTTCTAAACCATTAAGGCATGCGACATATTCAACATATAACTGGCAAAAAGGTTATTTAAAGAAGCCCATCAGGATAAGGCCGAGATTGGAGGGCTCGGGCTTGACCCGAGCCCCCCAAAATAAAACATAAAAGGAAAATTATAAACTTGAAAAGATTATATGGGTTAGGATTATTCTTGAAAGATTAAAAAGATTTTTATGTTATTTAAGGGGGATTTTTGAAGATTTATTGTTGTAAATGGGAAATAAGGTTGTTTTGTAAAATCATATGGTTATGAACCATATTAGGCAATAATTGTGTATAAAAGGAGGGTGAGTTTTGAGTTTGAGTTAGTGGTGATTTGTGAGAGAAGTTTTTATGGAGCTTGAGTGTTCATCTCTATGCATTGGAAGATTAATGTCTTGCTATTGCATTTGAAAGAGAAAGACTTTGTACTCATTGTCCTCAGGAGATTTGAAGCTTGTCCAGGTTGAAGACCTTGTAACCATTGTTGGAGCATAATCAAGGATCGGTCACTCTGTTAGAGAGAGGCCCAGAGACGAAGCCATATTGGTGAACTCTGTTATCAACTTGTGTTCTTGTCTTCTCTCTTCTTTCTCTCTTTTTAAACTCATTGCTTAATTATTGTTGTGTTTATTTAAGCATTTCAATCATGTTTTCAAGATCTTCAATTTAATCATTGTGTTAGTTAATCATACACGTGCAACAATCATAGATCCTAACATTGCTTCCCTTGTGCAATATCCATTCGAAAGACCCACAGAAAAGGCTGCTGGCTCATCAGCATGTCCACCGTCATCTAACATGCGCCTGTGGCTCCACTCTGTGTTGACGAAGGTAATGAGAAATCCCCTTGCGGAGAGCAGGTGGGCCAATTGGTTGAAAGGGTTGATACTCCCTTTTACAGGGAATGGCATCATGACTGCGTGCAGAGACTTGGCCATATCTCGTGGGGATGTGCAGAAGAGTTGAGCGTACCTTGTCATATTTAAGTCATCACAAATCATACACGCAAAATAGAGTGGTCGTATACGGCTGTTTCACCAAGATCTCTGTTAGATTATTTTATTGAAACGTTAAATCAAATCGTAGATGCAATCTTATGGTGGATTTTATGATCGATTGAGAGGTGCGACTACAATCTTATGATAGATTTTATGACGACTTTCAAGACTGTGACTGGCATCCGTCCATAGTAACTGGCCTATATCTATCATGCCTAATTAATATCCACGTGCTTTTGATATTGGATTTTCTATTATGAATCTTTGGTTAAATTGTCTTCCGTTTTTTAATTTATTTTTTTTCAAATAAGATGGTCAAAAAAGACAATTTTTTATCCCAGTGTCTCTATAAGCTATATATTCTATAATATAGTGTCATTACATTTTTACTAATCTCAAACTACAAAACTGACAAATTCTATCCACCCACTCTTCCTTGAGCATTGTCTACCTTTCGTTCTTGCACCTAAAGATGATGTCAGTTAGTTCTTAGATAAGTTACTATTGGTCCTTCTGAACCATTTCAGGCATAATGGCAAAATCTACTTTCTTTTTCATCTCTTATCTTTCCTTATTGAAGGTATTAGAGACCATAAGAGAAAACTTAAGAATCCCATTTTGCACGAAGGCCTCATTTTGCTCGTCATGGATCACATTAAATCTTTGCGTACCCCTTCTGATGACAAAGGTTCCGAATTTGTTGTTTCTAAGGAGGAGGGGTGGAATACTACGGAGGATTTGGATCATATGTTTGTGGAGAAACGTGGGAAAACTGTTTAGGGCAGTAGATATAAGGGGGTTAAATGGAGGAAGACATCCCCTGTTTTATTTGCTTCTAAGGAGAAGGATGCTAGTGATTCTCTTCATCATGGGGGTTCGAAGGATTCTTTTCCGCCTACTGACAAGGAGGGGAGCTCCCCCTTTCGAAACGATTTTAAGATTGATTCCCCCCCAACCTTAATTTGGAGAGTGAAAGCCCCTCAGATCTGTTGATATCATTAGGATGCACAAATGGATCTTTCATGAAATGAAACATATGAACATTAAAATCAGGTCACTTCAGTCAAAGATTGACAAGGGAAACGCTCATGGTGATTCTTGGGTGGATAAGGAAGGTAGAAATGTGGTGAAGGATGTGGCAAATTTGAAGTCTGATTATGAAGGCCGAATTGTAGCCTTGCAAACCAAAATGAAGAATATCAATGATAACCTTATTACATTGATTACCTTCAGCCATAAAGTGATCAAGCTAACAACATGAAAATTATGGTGGAGAAATTTTAAAGAATGCATTAGGTGAAGTCTCAAGTCATTGATCTAGATGATAAGGGCAAACAGGAAATCACTAATGATGATAAAGGACCCTTCACTTGCACCAGAGCTCACCTAAAGAAAGCTGTTGATCAGTCTATTCAGGATATCAAGAAGATTGAGCTCAAGATGTCTCTCAGCTTGAGGTTGAGGCAGCTAAGCCTTTGAAGAGTCTTAATTAGCTATGTGCTTTGGTATCTTATTATCGCCTGTTCTTGTTTCTCTCTACTTGTTATTTGTTCTCTGCCTATTATTTTGTGGGTTGGTTGTCAGTTTATTGATGGTTTGTTGATGGCAGCATTTTATAAATAGGGTTTTAGGTCTCTTCAAAACTTGTTTGACCTTTTAATCAAAAACATTCTCACTTTCTATTTTATTTTTACTATTATATAATATTTTTCTCATGGCCACATGTAGGATTAAATTATCTACGCTAGAATTCTCTTTCTTACCTAAACTAAACTATCCACATGATTGCATTGTCTTTCCCCCTCACATTTTTTTATTTCCACTTTGGTATTTAGACACTTTTCCATGCTAATATCCATTTCTTCATCCACTTGACATTTTGTTTCATCCATGTGCTGTTGTTTTTTATTTAACATTTCCTCCACTAATATCTTTGGGCCAACAATGCAACTCCTTGCTATTATTTTTAGTTGACTTAACATCTAGATAGATTTCAATGCCTCTAGTGAAAAGGTGCTAACCTCAAAAAAATTAATCTCATACAAAATTAAAGTATTCATTTTGAAACTACTTGCATTTGGATGTTCTTCTAACCTCTCTATTTATCTATGTTTGAATGTCGATGTTTTCCTATACCCCAAATTCATACACATATTACACTATTTGCATGACAAGCAACTTGGTTGTCCAATCTTATAATACATCATTTTTGCATCTATTTTGCAATAGGTATAAAGATTCCCACCCCCTTGTCTTATTATTTTCCTCCTATGCTCCTAGTTGATTTTGTTATGAAAAGCAAGGCCAAATATTTATAATCATTAACCACTTGCAAAGGATCTCCAAATATAGAGTTTATTTGTTTCTTTTTTATTCTCATGGTAAATAATTTTAGTACTCCCAAGTGTTCTCTCTATTGGTGTGAAATTGGTTTATTACCTAGCTAGTTTCATACTTATCATCCCTCAAAAAAAAATTGTTTCTCTCATGTCTATGATATAAAATTCCCTCCTTGTTTTTCTTCGCATATGGTTTCCTTTCACCACGTTATGGTCTCTTTGTAGAACTTTTTCCCTCTACCTTTTGCCTCTATTCAAATTTTCCTCAACTTTCAATGCAAATTGATAGGTTTCTTCAATTGTCACCATTCTTACCAAACTCAATTCTTCTTGGATGTTCATTCTAAGTCCTTTTATGTATCACACTACTTTCTCCTTCCTAGCTTCAATATGTCTAGTTCTAGCATTTGATTCTCTTATGAAACTTCTTAATGTACTCCTTCATTGTCCTCTCCTTTTTCTATGTTTTTTTCAATCATTTTAGCATCTCCATATCATATTCAACAAGTATGAATTGATTCTTCAATTTTTTCATCATCCTATCCTACTTTGTAATTCTTTAATTTCCTCTTTTAATTATATCTAATTGGACTTATCTCCACCAAATTGCAAGATGACCTTTCAACCTAGTTTAGTTAATTTGAACCTTTTTAGGTCTTCAGTTTACTCATACTCAAAATATTCTTCCATATCATATATTCAATCAATTTATTCCTTAGGATTTAGATTATCAATATAATTATAAATTTCAATTCTAGGTCTCTTACCGATTTTAGAAATGACTTTCAAAATCTTGATCTAATTTAAATCTTCTTTATCTAGGGTTCTTCATTTAGATCTAGAGCTTGGACTCATAATTCATCATCATCACTCTCATCTTAATTAGCTATGTGCTTTGGTGTCTTGTTCTCTAGTCTATTATTGTTTTTTCTCTATTGGTTGTTTGTTCTCTATTTGTTGTTTTGTGGGTTGGTTGTCAACTTACTGATGGTTTGTTGACAATAGCATTTTTTAAATAGGGTTTCAGCTCTCTTCAAAACCTATCTGATCCTTTAATAAAAAACATTCTTAAATTCCATATTATTTTCACTATCATATAATATTTTTCTCATGGTCATGTAGGATTAAATTATCGAACTAGAATTATCTTTTTGACCTAAACTAAATTGTCCACATGATTGCATCATCTTTCCCCCTCACGTTTTTTTTTTATTCCACTTTGGTATTTGGACACTCTTCCATGCTACTATCTGTTTCTTCATCCACTTGACATTTTATTTCATCCATGTGCTTTTTTTTTTTATTTAACTTTTCCTCCATTAATTTCTTTTTGCCAAAAATGCAACTCCTTACTCTCTATTATTTTTAATTAACTTAACATCTAGATCAAATTAAATGCCTCCACTAAAAATATGCTAACCTCATCTAAATTAATCTCATACATCATTTTAAAACTACTTGTGATTGGATGTTCTTTTAACCTCTCTATTTATCTATGCTTGAATGTTGACATTTTCATATACCCAAAATTCATACACATATTGCACCATTGGCATGACAAGCAAATTGGTTGTCTAATATTATAATACAACATTTTTGCATCTATTTTGCAATAGGTATATAGATTTCCACCCCCTTGTCTTATTATTTTCCTACTATGCTCCTAATTGATTTTTGTATGAAAAGAAAGGCCAATTATTTATGTCCATTAACCATTGGCAAAGGATCTTCAAATATAAAGTTTATTTGTTTCTTTTTTATTCTCAAGGTAAATAATTCTAGTACTCTCAAGTATTCTCTTTGTTGGTGTGAAAATGGTATATTATCTAACTAGTTTTGTAGTAGGTTATCATCCCTAAAAAAATTGTGCTTCTCTCATCTCTGTGATATAAAATTCCCTCCTTGTTTTTCTTTGCATATGGTTTCCTTTCACCACGTTGTGGTATCTTTGTAGAATTTTTTCCCTCTACCTTTATGCCTCTCTTCAAATCTTTTATTAAAATTTTCCTCAACTTTCAATGCAAATTGATAGGCTTCTTCAATTGTCATCATCCTTACCAAACTCAATTCTTCTTGATTCTAAGGCATTTTATGTATCACACCACTTTCTCCTTGCTAGCTTCACTATGTCTAGTTCTGACATTTGATTCTCTTATGAAACTCCTTAGTGCATTCCTTCATTGTTATCTCCTTTTTCTATAGGTTTCACAATCATTTTAGCATCTTCATATCATTTCAACAAGTATGAATTGATTCTTCAAATTTTTCACCATCCTATCCCACTTTGTGATTCTTTATTTTCCTCTTCTATTTATATCTAATTGGACTTCTCCCCAACTAATTGCAACATGACCTATCAACTTAGTTTAGCTAATTTGAACCTTTTTTGGATCTTCAATTTCCTCATACTAAAAATATTATTCCATATTATTTATTTAGTCAATTGATTCCTTACGATTTAGATTATCAATATAATTCAAAATTTCAATTCCAGGTATCTTAATTGGAGTATTTTCTAGATTTGATTGTGTGAGTTTTTTATTAGTGATGTTTTGGATCAAAAACAATGATCCATCATAAGAATGAGATAGAAAGAGAAGACATGAAATTGGTCTCATACCGAGTTTAGAAGGCTTTCAAAATATTGATCTAGTTTGAATCTTCCATGTCTAGGGTTTCTTCATTTAGATCAAAGGCTTGAACTCCTAGTTCATCATCATCGCTCTCATCTTCATGTCTAGGGTTTAGAATTTTTTTCCTATCTTCTACAATATACAATTTGATCTTCATTATTCTCATATTTTAAAACAGTTTTTCCATCCTTCTAGCAATATTGGGTACTCCTAGAATTCTTCTTGGTGGCATCTTTCCTTTAGATCTGGTGTAACTACCTCAAGATAGTGGTCTAACTACAAGGTTGCAACTACCTCATAATTGATGGTCTATTAACAAACACTTGTGGGCTATCTAAAGGCAACAATCTATTCACCCAAAAATATTATGAAATGTCTCTACTCCCAAAGGACTCAAAACTTAGTCTAGGACCACTTAATGTAGTCACAGATATAGGATTCGATAATTTATGTCCAACTATGAAATTGTAGTGTACTTCCCTGATTTATCTCTTTCTTTTCTGCTTCAATAAACTATTTTGTCATAGCTTACACTATCTTGTGATGCTTTGATTAGACTATTATGGATTTACATGTGATTTAAATGCTTTATCTTGGATATTGGACATATTATATTGTAATTGACATTACTATTCCATGTGAATGATGACATTATGGATTGTTATATGGGTTATTATAATGATATATGCTCATTTGATGACTTATATGTACCCATTCTATGTGTTGTTTATACTCTCTTGCGATGATTTGGGGATATTTTATTATGTACTAACCTCTATTCATGATGTGAGATCAATTATGATATTGCTTGATTGTTTGTGAGTGTCTTCTATTGTCTTCATGATAGGGACGATGTCACGTCACTCATTGTGAGTAGGATACGTTTTATTGCTATTCTCTATCACTTGCCTATATTATATATTGTATATGTTGTATCGTGGCTTTGTGGATGCAAGATTTGCAGGTACCAGACATCAGCTCCACCTAGCTTCATAGGTCTAAGCATGTCTTATCCCAATGGCAAGTTGATCGAAGATGACATAAAATCCCATTCTACACTCTAGGTTTAAGATTGATTGCCCTTGTCAGTCTTCTGTGAGTTGTTGTTCAATGTTGAGTGATCTCTTGGGTGCTTTTGATGGTATGCTTGGAGTGTTATGTTATTGGTTGATTTAGTTATTAATTAATTAAATGATTTATATAGTTTAATAATGTTAAATTTAAATTAATAGACTTATATAGTTTATAATAATAATAAAATATTTATACATATAGTTGGTAATAATAAAATAAATAAATGATTGGTATAATATTTGAAGTAATATTGGTAAATGATTTTATAATCATTGGATGTTTATTATTTATATTTATTGGCTCTTGGAATTATTAATAGTATTATTATTATTATTGCTTTGTAATAAATAAGGCTTTGATATTTAATTATATTAATATAGGCTTTGATTATATTTTATTGTTGCTTTAATTTATTTATATCCCTTGGTTTATTATATTTATTGGGCTTTATAGTTAATTGTGCCCATGAGTGTTATTTTATTATTTACCTTCGTGGGTTAATTAATTCATTCTTTCTACTTACCCTCTTATTCTATTCGTTGAATTATTGGGTAAGTTAATTAAACAATATCTTATTATTTTTACCTCGGATTTTGGAGAGGGTTGGTAAAAAATATTATTTAGTCTATTATTCTTATTGGCCGACATTAATGCATAGTTGGAGTTTTTATTTCTATTTATTTGCTTTCCTGTGATTTCATGGGAGTTGGCTTCTCGGATGCATTTTATGGAGTTGGATTTTTGATTGCTTGTTGGAGTTGGATTCCTTGGGCTTGTTTGGATTTCAATCTTCTTCCTCAATTTTCCATTTGACATTACTAGGTTGGAGGATTCTTTCTCCTACATTTTTAATTTGAAAATATTGCTTGCACCGTGTCTGTTCTCATCAGTTTCGGGAAAAATATTTCTTTTATATAGTTTTGTGTAGTTGCATAATTTGATTTATGAAATTATTATATAGTTGAGCTATAATTTGGGGAAAATATATTTCACTGTGATTTTGCTTATTTCCGTGAATGATCGACACTATGAGTTTCTGGATCCTGATTGTTGGCTTCATGTATGTTGATTTTTTCATAAGATTAGAGGTTTGGTCCTTGTATTTGAGTCTCTTTATTGTATAGTGGAAGTTGGGAGTTTTTGATTATCTGTCTGAGAGTTTTCATGTGCGAACAATGTTGGGAGATGCTTTCTCAAAAAGTTGGTTACCCCTTGTTTATTTACCTTTGAGCCTTGAAACCTTATTGATCAGCTTTGTGTGGTGCTTGAATTCCTCATCATTGTATTTTTGGAACCTTATATTATTTCCTTGATTTTATTTTATTTCTGTAAGTTTGTTACCTCCATCTGAGTTTCTGAGTAATTAAGCTAAAACTACATATGTGCTAATTCATTTGTTATATGTGTTGTTTTAAGTGTCTAATGCACTATTCTGTGTCACCAAAGCGCTGCAGAATGATGCATAAGCACTAATACCTAGTATATGTGCTAGAACTTTGTGTAAAAGCATTGAACTCCTTAGCATATGCACTATAGGAACTGTTAAATGTGTTGAACAATCAGGTGAACACATTGCACGGTTAGGTGTATGCACTAAACTGGTTGATTTTGTCTTCTGGTCTATTTTCTGGATTGTCTGCGTTTCAGATTGGATTTTTTGGTTTTATCAAACTGTGTTGAGGTTAGTCCAAAGGCTGTGATGTGCTTTTGAGTACTCTTGGATGTCCGGAGTAATATTTTGATGCGTTACTTCATTATTTGTATTGTTGCAAGATGGGTAGCTCCTTGCTATGTAGATGGTTCTTTTCTCTATAATTTTGTGAGATCTATGTGACTTATGTGATATATATTGTTGGCTCCTTGTACATTGATGAGACTTTATCTTGGTAAGCCAGATTATATTTTGTGGGCCTTCTTGCTTGACTTTTTATTTTGTTAAGGACTAGATGCATGATTAGGTGGAGTGGGCTTCCGTGAGTCTGTCAAGGTCACGAGGAAAAGACTACTAGGATAGAGCCGAGGTCTAGACCATTTGGATAGCTCATTGGAGGTTTCCCTTTGTAATTGATAAGTGATAACATAATAATTAATATTAGGTGGGTTGCGTAGAGTAACTCATCTAAGAAATATAATAAATGTGTTTTGCTATACCTCTCTGATGGATCGAAGACCGAAGTGAGGTGGTAGATCTGGTAACCGGGTAAATTGTACTACCTTATTTTCCTCAAAGGTTGAGACATTTCCGCACATGTATTCTATGTGGTAGAATGTGATGACACTCTTTCCCTACATGTTGGTGTACTAGTTCCTTATGTCTTATTGTTGAGTCGCCTCTGGAGGTCTCTTGGTTGTTGGTTTGTTTTCCTTGGTTTGTGTTAGACTTGTTTCCTCTTCGGTTGTTAGGTGTCAACTTAGATCTAGCGTGTGTATGGGACCTTGTGTCATCTCCTAGCACGAGGGGTAATTCCTTTGGTTCCACATGGTCGGGTGGTTGGTGCCTTTCTTCCATTGGGATGTTCTTCAGTGGATTCTTTTCTTGGATGCTTTGCATGGACGTGGATCTCTTATCTCTTCAGCTCATGGATGGATATTCATAGCAACTTCTTGATCATGATTTATTAGACATATATATGTAATTATATATGAGAGCTATTCTCATTGTTGTAAAAGACATTGTATTCATGTATCTAGTAGATGTTATTAGGGAAAATTATGTATCATGTGTAACTTGAGGATGTTTAATAATAAGAATAATATATATTGGATCTATGGGTGTGTACTTAGGGCTATGCTTGAGATGATGTAATTAGTTCATATTGCTATGGTTTAATAATGTGGTAATTGGTGCTTAAAATGAACTTTATGGGATGGTTGAGTATTCATAGATGGATGTAATCATCCTAGGATTAAGTAATGAATCATATATGGTTATGTGAAAGGAATTGATTATAGTAATTTAGATTACACTTGGATTATGGAATTAAAATGCTATCATGACTGGGACTTGTTAAGTGTGTAGTTTAAGTACACTTGGCATTGAGATACCTTAGGGAGGTTAGACGATTATTGATGTAATGTATTTCATTTTTGCTTGCGTAACATGATTGTTGATTATATTCACGATGAGTAGTTGTGTATCAAGTTAATGAATGTTATTGCATTGTATTGGATGCATGTATAGATGTTAAAAAAAAAAAATTGTTCTCTATTTTGCATGTTAGTTAGTGTATTTATCTAAGGTATTTTGGCAGGCATTACATCTGGTATCAGAGCTCATGTTCATACATTGGGTACTCTGGTTTCACATGAGCCTATTGTGTGTGTTGGCACTTTAGCATGGGGTGTCCCTGCTTATCATTTCTTGTATTTGTTGTCCTATATTTCTTAGGTTATAGTTCCTTTACGTCTTGATTAGACGAGATACCTGCTAGAGGTAGAGGTCGTGGCCATGTTGGTCACATGGGTACTCAAATGAATCCTCGGCCCAACGTTTGTGAAGAGTCACACCATGAGGAGCAACAACAACAACATGGTCAGCAGGTGAAAGGAGTGCAAATTGGTGATGTGATTTTGCAATTGGTCATGGTGCTTCAGGGACTTCTTGATCATTTGGGGTAGAGGCAAGAGGTGAATCAACAAGAGGGATCTTGTCATTCTAGTCATCAAGATAGAGAGGTAGAGCAGGAGCAAGTGAGGAAACATTCACATTCACCTCAGAGGAGAGTTGATGTAGTACCTGATCAGGATGTGGTTGCAACAAGTAATATGAGGGATCTTATGAGGACTCACCCTCCTACTTTTGATGACTTAGGCAATGGTATGGAGGTAGTGACTTGGCTGCTGAACTTTGGTAGGTGTTTTGTTGTGCACTTGTGTAGCAGTAACACTAAGGGAAGGTGTGCGATTATGCACCTCTGTGATTTTGAAATGACATGGTGGCATACAAAGGAGCAGAAGATGCATCTAGACATTGTGATAGTTTCATGGGAGTTATTTCTTGAGTGGTTTTGGGCTCGATTCCTTTCAGAGCATTGGAGATAGAGGAAGGCTGACAAGTTTCATGATTTGAGATAACAGGATATGACAGTTGAGCAGTTCAAGCATAGGTTCTTTGAGCTCAGGAAGTATGTTGGGATAGTGGATGATGAGCCGATATTGATTCAAAACTTTGTGAGAGGCCTTACTGATCATATATGTAGTGTCGTAAATTGTACGCACTTGCTAGGGTGGTACAATTTCACACCTAGTTTAGCACCCGCCTTAGTGCATTTTACATTTTGCATTGCATTTCTCCTTTAGCACTTAATTAATCAAATTAATTAGGTCTAAGGTCCTATTTCATCGTCCTTTGCATCATAAAGTTGGGCCCTTTCGTTAAAGCGTGCCCTTTTCATTTTATTCCTCCAATACATCACTCAATCAAAAACCCTAATTAAGTCCTATTTCGAACTTGGGGGCTTGGTTTCGGGGTCAAAACATCTCGAAATCACCTGTAACTTCGGGATTCTCTCTAAAATCATCATATCCGATGGCCCTGAAAATTTGGTGAAAAGTTGTCGGGACCGTGGAGCCCAGAGTGCACATGGTCCCGGACATTTTTCCCGAAATTTTAGGAGCACAATCCAATCATAAAATAAAGCTTAACCCCAAGAAATTGGTGGGATATTCAATCTCTAGGTCGGCCAAAAGACGAAATTACGATCTAGGGTTTCCTACATAAGAGCTCTCTTTCTTCATTTGAAGGGATCTGATTTTTGCTTTCAAGAACCTCATATGCAGCGAAAGAGCAGATCTTTGAAGAATTCAACAACATTCAACATCCCTCTATCAAGCACTTATCAAATTCATTCATCCACTTAGGGCTTGGAAGACATTGAAGAACGTCGTAAATTGTACGCACTTGCTAGGGTGGTACAATTTCACACCTAGTTTAGCACCCGCCTTAGTGCATTTTACATTTTGCATTGCATTTCTCCTTTAGCACTTAATTAATCAAATTAATTAGGTCTAAGGTCCTATTTCATCGTCCTTTGCATCATAAAGTTGGGCCCTTTCGTTAAAGCGTGCCCTTTTCATTTTATTCCTCCAATACATCACTCAATCAAAAACCCTAATTAAGTCCTATTTCGAACTTGGGGGCTTGGTTTCGGGGTCAAAACATCTCAAAATCACCTGTAACTTTGGGATTCTCTCTAAAATCATCATATCCGACGGCCCTGAAAATTTGGTGAAAAGTTGTTGGGACCGTGGCGCCCGGAGTGCACATGGTCCCGAACATTTTTCCCGAAATTTTAGGAGCACAATCCAATCATAAAATAAATCTTAACCCCAAGAAATTGGCGGGATATTCAATCTCTAGGTCGGCCAAAAGATGAAATTACGATCTAGGGTTTCCTACATAAGAGCTCTCTTTCTTCATTTGAAGGGATCCAATTTTTGTTTTCCAGAACCTCATATGCAGCGAAAGAGTAGATCTTTGAAGACTTCAACAACATTCAACATCCCTCTATCAAGCAGTTATCAAATTCATTCATCCACTTAGAGCTTGGAAGACATTGAAGAACAATAGGAGACTACCGACTGAAGATTGGCTTGTACTCCTCCCTTGAGGGTTGGGTATGATTTCATGTTGTTTTCATGTCTTTGCATAAGCTTCAATATATCCTTTATTCATGCTTTAGATCACTTTGCATCTTGATTTAGAGCATTTACATTGTCATTTACAAGCAATTAGGGTTTACTTTCTAGGTTGCTCTAGTTTGCTTTCTTGCATTTTAGGACCTTGCACACACACTAGGTCTGGACACACAATACATTTTACAAAACAACTTGGCTATTCGTGGAGGTGGAAATCACTGAAGCGGGGGTTTGACTAAGGCAAAACCCTATATAGCCACCCATACACCCTTTTCAGATATCAGTGCAGGTTCAGGACTCGGACGACACCGCAAGATACAGATCCGGAGAGAACAGGTCGAGACAACACTCTGCATCAAATTACAGAGCAGAAGACTGGGACAGGGGCGCTGGGCGCCCTGGTCCTCCGGATAGACAACATTTCTGACAGTTTCTGACAGTGTTCCAGAGTGCAAAACAATAGTTTCCGGTGCAGTTTCCAGGACAGAATCAAGACAGTGGCGCCCGCGCCCCCGTCCTGAACATTTTCAGTCCGATTTTGACTCCAGGTACACATCCGCATTCTTATTTCATCCTTGTATCTATAGCTGTTCATTGTTTAATCTCAATTCTACAATCTTGTTATTAGTTCATACTTGCATTTTGGGATTAGGGTTTGAACTTACATCATTTGATCTTCCAATTTCAACAAGGGAATAGAAATCCTAATAGATATCCCATGGCTCTCTCTTTCACAAAAAGAAGTAGCCAATTGTGCGATATCTCTAGGCTCTTTCGTATTCCGTAATGTTTGTCAAAAGGTAGAATTAGGGCATGTTAACCTAGTCACGCTTTTTCCCCTACACATTTTGGTGAACCCGACATGAAACTATCATTGCTTCCTCTTGCATTGTATTTATTAGATCTAGATCTAGATTTAGTGTGTTTCCATTTCATTTTCATTAAAAAGAAAAAAAAGAAAAAAAAAAGTGGGTTTCGTTGCATTGTGTGTTTAAATTTTATGCAATCTCTTCAAAATGTTCATGCTTTCGATGATTATTATGAGTATAGCCAAGATGAATTAGATGAAGCTTTAGATGAGTTTTTAAACCCTAAAGATGCCAAACCTTCATTTTACCAAAAACTCATAAACCTTGTTACTATGCCGTTTAGGTGTGATGAGAAAGATAAGTCGAATGATTCCTCTCAAGGATACATTCCTATCAACTCTTCCCCTGAATCTAGTAACATGGTTGTTTTCAATAATCCCCTCTATGAGGAGATGTCACCTTTTGAATCAAAAGATAAACCTTTTAATCGATATGATCATGATTTGTTGGATGATGCTCTTGAGGACTTTGTGGCTTTATCAAAATCTTTAAACAAGAACAAGACTTCTAAATTGGTTAACATGATAAACTTGAATGAACATAATAAGCCTCTCTTTGAAGTCCAAGGTGCTTATCCTTCTCCCACCTTTCAAGTTCCTAAGTCACCTCTCCTTACTATCCAAGGAGGGTATGACCATGATTCCTTTCGTACTCCGAATAAACCAATTATCACCGTGCAAGGAAGAAAACCTATAAGTCCTTACAGTTATGCTAAGCAAATAACTAGAGAGAGTTATCATGCGGTTTCCCATACTTATCACACCAGAAATAATAGGCAACCTAATCCTCCTCCTATTATCCTAGTTTCTCTTCCTAATCCTCAACCAATTCTTCCAAAAGCTCCCCGTATTTCGCAAGTTATGGGCAAGGAATATGATCTCATAGAACAACTTAAAGCTACCCCTGCTAAGATATCCCTTTGGGATTTGATTCAAACTTCTTCCCCTCATCATGGAATGTTACAAAATGCCTTGAAAGATTTGAATGTTCCTCCACCGAATACATCTAGTAATATAGCATCTTTGGTTAACTCTGTGATGAATCCTAAAGCTCAAATTGTGTTTACCCAAGATGGGTTGCCTACTAGTGAAATTCAACAGCAATATGATCCCTTGATGATTGTGGTTATCATGAAAGACACTGCTATAAGACAAACACTAGTAGATAATGGCTCTGGCCTTAATGTATGTAGCATTAATCTATTGCATAAGATGAATGTGGATACGTCTCTTATTGAGCCTGACTCTCGTCCCATTCGTGGCTTTGACAATGTGGCTAAGACTTCATTAGGTATCATCACCTTACCTCTCATAGTGGGACCTGTTACTTTGCCTACTCCTATCCATGTTATGTCGGGAAATTTAACATATAACTTGTTATTAGGGAGGCCTTGGATTCACAGCATGCAAGCTGTCCCCTCTACATTGCATAGACAAGTTAAATTCGTCTATAACAATAAGACATATACTTTGATAGGTGATACTAATTTTCAAGCTTGTCTACAAACATCTACTTCCAAAGGAGGTTCTTCTAAGCCATTCTCGTCTAGTGATGACTCTTTAAACAAGAAACCTATCGATGAATCCTCGCTCTCCGATGATCAAAATTCTTTGGATGAGTCTGGAGCTCCTGAAGAAGATTCTTCTCGACTTGAAACTACACATAAGAAGGATTTTGATCCTGAGAAGATCCTCGAAGAAGATGATTGGGGATCTCTTGATTTCAATCCCACTTTTGTAGGTGAATATAAGGTTCCTTCTAGAGAGCTTAAAATTGAAAAGAAGGAAGAAGCTAAAAACCAATCAACCTTACCTGAATCTATGAGTAATAATTTTGTGGCCGTTTCTCAAACTTCTTCTCCTCACACCTCTAATTATGAAGAGTTTGATTCTTTGTCTTATGAAAAACCACCTTCTCTTCCTGAAATGGCTGATCGTTATGGTCGTGGTTTTCGCATTTTTGCTAAGCATGGGTATCATGGAAAAGGTTGTGGTGCTCATGAACAAGGGATAAGAGTTCCTCTAGAGACTAATTTTCACAATTATGCCTTTGGACTTGGCTATAATCCCTGCAAACGTACTAAAGCTTTTAAAAGACCATGCATTAGTGTTAATGCTATCTCTACATCTCTATCAATACAACATCCTTAGTATATTGATGGGGATCCTTTGAGTGACTGTGCTTTGGATATCTTCCCTACCGATGATGCTTTAGCTGAATTCTTGGGAGCTTATGACACTCTTCCTCGTTATCATCACAATAGGGGACTCCCTTATTGTTTGAACACCGAAGCCTATTTTGGAAAAGAGATTGATAATGATGAGATTGTGAAAGAATTCCCTCAGTTAAAGGATACTCCTCAACAAAGTAATCTTCTCATAAGTGACACCATTGATGTTAAGATGGACCCTTGCAATAAAGAGAAAGTTATTAAAATTGGACAATGTTTAGATGAAGAGGAACAAAAACAATATGAAGATTTATTGCACGAATTCCCCAAGATCTTTGCTTGGACATACTCTGACATGCCTGGTATAGATCCTAAGATTGTTACTCATAATATTTTCTTAGTTCTTGATGCTAAGCCTGTGAAACAAAAAATTCAAAAAATGAATCCTAAGGTGGCTCTGCTTGTTAAGGCTGAGATTGAAAAATTATTGGAGGCTGGATTTATCCGCCCTATTGATTATTCCCCATGGATTTCAAACATTGTTGCTGTGGCTAAACCAGATAACAAAATAAGAATGTGTACCGACTTTCGGGATCTAAATAAGGCTTCCTTGAAAGATGATTTTCCCCTTCCCAACATTGACATGATAGTTGATTCTACGGCAGGACATGCCTTGTTATCCTTCATGGATGGTTTTTCAGGATACAATCAAATTTTTATTAACCCTCAAGATCAATTCAAAACCGCTTTCACCACTCCTTGGGGTACGTTTTGTTGGATAATGATGCCTTTTGGACTTAAAAATGTCGGTGCAACTTATCAACGAGCGATGACCCTTATCTTTCATGATTATATGCATAAGATTTTAGAGGATTATGTTGATGATATTTTAGCCAAATCCTTTCTTCGCATGGATCATGTTAAAATCCTTTGTCAAATCTTTGAAAGAATTCGTAAATATCACATGCGCTTGAATCCCCAAAAATGTGTTTTTGGTGTGGATAGTGGAAAACTATTAGGATTCATAGTTTCGCATCATGGGATTAAGGTGGACACTAAGAAAATAGATGCTATTGTCAACATGCCACCTCCTAGAAATGTGTCTCAACTTAAAAGCTTACAAGGAAAGATTCAAGCCATTCGTAGGTTCGTGTCTCAACTTGCAGATCGTACCTTTCCTTTTACTCAACTCCTTAAAAAGGATATCACTTTTCAATGGAATGAGGATTGTCAGCAAGCATTTGAAGATTTAAAAGTGTATTTGGCTAGTCCTCCTATTCTTCAACCTGCTGAACCTTCTAAACCTTTCCTTCTGTATACAGCTGCTTCCTCTCATGCTCTCGCAGCATTGTTGGCACAACATGATAAAGATGGTAAGGAATGTCCGGTTTATTACATAAGTCATACCTTACTCGATTATGAGACCCGATATTCTGTGATAGAAAGACAATGCTTGGCCTTGGTGTTTGTGACTCAGAAATTGAGACATTATCTTTTAAATTCAGAAGTCCATGTCATGGTAAAGTTTGATCCTTTGAAGCATCTTTTCTCTAAAACTGATTTATCAGGACGCCTAGCTAAGTGGGTTATGATGTTAACTGAATTTGACCTTAAATTTGTTTCACAAAGAGCAATTAAAGGACAAGCGTTGACCGATCACTTAGTTGAGGCCCCTTCACCTTTCTCCTTTCCTAACCCTGAGTCTTTTCCTGATGACTTCATTCTTTCTATAGAGAAAGATGAAACTTGGGAGTTATACTTTGATGGCTCTAAGTGTCGTACGGGATCGGGGGCAGGTGTTGTTCTGATTTCTCCTACAAGGAAATCTATTCCCTTATCCTATCGTCTAAATTTCCTGTGTACCAATAACATTGCTGAGTATGAGGCTCTTATAGTGGGAATAAAAGCGGCCTTGGCTCTGAACATAAAACACATACATATCTATGGGGATTCGCAATTGATTATAAGACAAGTAACAGGAATATATCAAGCAAAACAAGACAAATTATCACAATATAAAGACCTTGCTATCTCTTTATTACAAAAATTCGATTCTTATACCATGGAACCGGTTCCTCGAAAAGATAATCGACATGCGGACGCAATGGCATGTGTGGCTTCTCTTGTATCTTTAGAGGACCCTATGGTTGATCTTAAATTTGTTATTCACAACCTTATTTCTCTAGCTATTGTAGACGATTCTAGCTTGGTAACATGTTGTGACTTTGATTCAGATGAATGGTTCTCGCATATCGTAAGATATTTGATTGATGGTACCTTTCCTGATTCCGCTAATAGGAACACTAGGGCTAGAATCCGCAAGCTGTCTACTAGATATATCATTCTTTCTAATGTTCTTTACCGAAGGGGTTATGATGGCCTTCTCCTTCGCTATCTTAACAAATTGGAAATCCCCGTTGCTCTTGAAGAGGCGCATTCAAGTGCCTGTGGGGGGCACTTTGGAGGCAAATCCTTGGTTCATAGATTGCTTCGTATGGGATACTATTGGCAAACTATGCAGAAGGATTCTTTTTCATTTGTTAAAAAATGTCATCAATGTCAACAACACAATAATCTGATTCATGCTCCTGCCCAAGAATTTCATTCTCAAGTAGCTTCTTGGCCTTTCTCCGCATGGGGTTTGGATCTTATTGGTAAAATCTCTCCTCCTTCATCTCAAGGACACACCGTCATTATAACCGCAACAGATTACTTTACGAAGTGGGTAGAAGCTATTCCCCTTTGCTCTACTATTGCTGAAGTGATTTGTCAATTTCTTCTAGAAAACATCATTTCTCGATTTGGAATACCTTCCACTATAATCTTAGATAATGGGACATCATTTAAGAACAAGGACGTGAAGAAATTCCTCGAGAAGTATCATATCAAACATCAATTTTCTACACCATACTATCCTCAATCAAATGGTCAAGCCGAATCATCCAATAAAATAATTGAACAAATTCTTCGCAAAACTGTGAATAAGCATGGTAAGGATTGGAGTAACCAGCTAATCTATGCTCTTTGGGCCTACCAAACGAGTGTACGAATTGCTACGGGAACTACTCCTTATAATCTTGTTTATGGTGCTGACGCTATTATGCCCTTAGAGTTAGAGATTCCATCACTTAGGGTTTCTCTCAAAGGTATAGTAGATGATGACTCTTATAGAGAACAACGACTTCAATAGCTTGAGATGCTTGATGAACAACGTATAAACGCTCTTGAGCATATTCAAGCGTATCACAAAACTCTACAACGGAGCTATAATGATAAGGTTATTTAACGTTCCTTCTCAGTAGGTGACTTAGTCCTCTATGAGAATCAGCGCAATGTGAATGCCTTACCTGCAGAAAAGGGAAAATTTAGTCCTAATTGGCTTGGACCATATATCATTATTGAGGATTATGGATCAGGTGCTTACAAAATAGCGGATGTAGACGGTACGCCTCTTAAAGAACCTATCAATGCTATGCGCTTGCGTAGATATTATGCTTAATTCTTCATTCCTTATTTATCTTCTTTTCAGTTCTTCAACATTGGATAATATGTTAGTATCTCCTAATTAGAGAAAAATAGAATTAAATGTTATGGTGTTTAGTCTATATTGCTTCGTTCTTGACAAGCGCATCTCTTTACTTTATAGTTTGTCTTGAATTCATTTATGTAAATTATGAAAGATTTACATTCCATTATGCTAGCATATTATACAATGTCTTTATGTGTTAAGTAGAATCGTATCATGTTGTGTTTAAGTTCAAAATTAAATCACATTAGTTATATGATTCTTAGACTTAATGCATATTTCTTCCTTATCATCAATGTAGTACTTGATTAAATATTTTAATTAAGTCACACATGTATCAATTTAATCATGGAGCATTGAGAAATCAATCACATGGAAATCAAATTCTGAATATACATGTACATTTACCAAATGTATTAGATTTAATCAAAACAAAATATACATTGTTTTAAGCATTAAAGATAACACATTTGAGACAAAAGAGAAGCATGTATATATACATATATATATATATGTGTGTGTGGATCGTATACAAATACAGGTCACTGTACATCCAAAATGTGACCTCTCTTACATCATAGAATTATCTCCTATCCCTAGGGCTAGTGGCTGGAGAGTGTCGACTGGACGCTCCCTCCTAATCTGGCCGTGAAGGTGGACCCATGGGTGTGTAGCGCAATACAGACCGTGAGTGACTCCGAGAGGAACTCCTACGATCCCTATCCATGAGGATCGCACGATAGGTGGTAGCCTCGGCCTGAGCTGCTGCTAGATCTCGCCGCACCCGCTGAAGGTCCTCTGATAGGACTCTCTCTCTCTCCCTCCATATGTCTACCTGTACTCAGAATGGGGAAAACAAGTCCTCATGCCGACTCGCGTTCCCCTGAGGCCTATAAGCAATCTGTGAGGAACTGGGGATCTGTGCTATCGTGGAAATGTCTGTCACTGCCTGCTGAATCAGGGAATGCCACTCCTGCACATTAGCTATGGCAGTAGAATAGATTTTTGTTAGTACCATTCTATATCATCAAAACATTAATCAATTAATATATAAACCTACTATACCTGGATCTCCCTCACGCCAGTAGGGATCATGATATGGTAGCATCTGTGACTGGGATCTACTAGGCTCCCCTTGTTCGACTAATCTATGCATGATGGGTGTAGGCTGGACGGTACTAGGAACTGGTCTCCGTATCACCTCATGTTCCCCCCGTTGGGGAATAAGAGGAGGGTCCAGAGCTATGGTATCGTCTCCTGAATGGTGGGGAGTTGCATCTGACTCCTCCTCATCATCTCTATCCTCCTCCTCCTCATCCTCATCATCATCCTCATCCTCATTCTCCTCCTCGTCTGCATCCTCACCTGCATCCTCGTCCTCATCTCTATCTGTGTCCTCCTCCTCCTCCTTGGCATTGGGCTGATCGCCTGTAGGTGGATCAGGATCTCCTGCATCCTCATAACCCTCTCCCTCCTCTGGCTCCTCTGACCTGGATCCCTGGTCCTCGTCTCAGTCTCCATGTCTCCATGGGCCTGGATGGCCTGTCGGATGATCTGGTGGAAAGATAGGACCTGGATATGATCTCATAAACCATGAGACATACCTGCGCTGTGCACCAGGCTCTGCAGAGTAATCAGTGACTACATCCTGATCAGATCCCTCTATATCTGTAGTCTCGATGTCATCTATCGTCGGTCTCGCTACTGCTCTAGGTCTGGGAAGGACCCGTGAGTGTCAAGTATAGATGGGCACATCGGCTGGAACACACTGCTCTAGCCCAAACTGCCTCCGTACTCGGTCGAAGTAGAAAGGGACTATGATGTGTGAATATCGTCCCCGCAGTAGGCGGTTCCTCTGTAGGCATGCTAACTGTCTCTCCATCCCATCCCATCTGTGCATCCGCAGGTAAGGTCTCCACACTGTCACCTCGGCTGTTAGTCTATCAAAAATCACTCTCCAATATAACAAATCTCCAAATCTCCACTCGCTGGTAAGTGGATAAGCAAACACCCTAGGTCGCTCGCTCACCGTACTCAGCGGAAAGCCGACAGGCCTGGTGCATGTGAAGTGTTATAAAACCCACACTTGCAGAAGTGTGCATGTCATCAAACTGCAACCCTATCCAAATACATACTCCTCAAGGTCGTGATAGAGATGTGCAAGCATACTCCGACCCCAAGCATACACTCTCCTATGTCTCTCCATCGCTCTGATGCACCATGTGAGACCTCCATGCATGTGTGTACCTCGCCCATTCGGGCAGACGGCTAGTGCTATGATGGCGATCATAAGGCGTCTCAGAAGGGGTACCTCCCCTGTAGGATGTAAGAGCCAGCTGACCATAATGCGACCTCTCATCTCGCTCGGCATGACTCTCCCTATGCAATATACCTGCTCTCTCTGATGATCCTCCGCTGACCGATCGGTCACGTATGTAACAGTCACTCCTCTGATAGGAAGATGAAGTATACGGTATACATCCTCGAGTGTAACCGTCAGCTCCCCTACTGGAAGATGAAATGTGCATGTGTCAGGATCCCATCGCTCCATCAATGCCATCAGCATCACAGGATGGAACCGAATGGCTAGCATGAGGATCACATACCATAACCCCACGATCGATAATGTGTCTCTCTCTGCCTGAGTCAGCCGTGGAATCTGATCTCACAAACTACGAAGAATATGTCCCGCTGTATGCTCTCTCATGTATGGGAGACCCTGCAACACAAAAACATAACTGTAATCAGTACTCGATCATCAAAATCGCTCATGCAAACTGTCAAACATCATATGCTAACCCTGAAACCCCTCGCCAAGCCCTGATTGGGACCATGGCGCCCTGTCAGGGACCATGGTGCCCTGAAGGGACCATGGTGGCCCTATCAAGGACCATGGCACCCTGGGGGGACCAGCGCACCCCACAGGGACCATGGCGCCCTAGGTGGGCCCCGGGTCAGCCTTCAGGGCCCGCATACGATCACAGAAAAGTCAAAATGCGAAAAAATCAAAAGTCAAACGTTCAGTCAACTCACCTCGTCCAGTGGCTCGTCGTCGATCACGGCCTGGCGCAGGATCTCAATCCTTGTGGGAGGCTCTGGTCGTCGTGCAGGCATGATGATGGCTATGTGGGCTCCGCTGCAATGAACAGTATTCAGAAATCAACAAAGTGATAAATGCAAATGTCACTTTCAAGGTATATACTTTCATTTCTTTATCTTTACTTTCGAAACCCTAATTTTCCTCTGTCATTCATTTTATCATAACTTGGGTCTGGGAGATGCGATTTTTGAGCCGTTTGTTGCATTGGAATCATATTTTCATTCCCCTACTCTCGGGATGTTCCAAAAAGTGCTCTGATGAAGCCTATTTAGTGAACGTCCCTCATCAACACTCTCTTATACAATTTGTCGTAAGTAAACATGCTACCGTATTTCACCTCCCTAATAAGCAAGTCGAAATAGGGGGGGGCATATATCTACTCACAGATTTCATCACTTTCCTTAGTAAGCATTAGGTGATTTTGTGATCTAACATGTGTTTTGTAGGGTGCGGTTCCTAACTGTGTACTGCAGATACTGCTGGGGGCTTCGTCCGACAACTTATGGATATATCCTTTTTCAAATGATGTTTACTTTTCTATACTTTAGCTTGCATATGCACGTAGTACTCATATGACCGCTAAAGTGGGGGCTAAATGTAGCGTCGTAAATTGTATGCACTTGCTAGGGTGGTACAATTTCACACCTAGTTTAGCACCTGCCTTAGTGCATTTTACATTTTGCATTGCATTTCTCCTTTAGCACTTAATTAATCAAATTAATTAGGTCTAAGGTCCTATTTCATCGTCCTTTGCATCATAAAGTTGGGCCCTTTCGTTAAAGCGTGCCCTTTTCATTTTATTCCTCCAATACATCACTCAATCAAAAACCCTAATTAAGTCCTATTTCGAACTTGGGGGCTTGGTTTTGGGGTCAAAACATCTCAAAATCACCTGTAACTTCGGGATTCTCTCTAAAATCATCATATCCGACGGCCCTGAAAATTTGGTGAAAAGTTGTTGGGACCGTGGCGCCCGGAGTGCACATGGTCCCGAACATTTTTCTCGAAATTTTAGGAGCACAATCCAATCATAAAATAAAGCTTAACCCCAAGAAATTGGCGGGATATTCAATCTCTAGGTCAGCCAAAAGACGAAATTACGATCTAGGGTTTCCTACATAAGAGCTCTCTTTCTTCATTTGAAGGGATCCGATTTTTTTTTTTAGGAACCTCATATGCAGCGAAAGAGCAGATCTTTGAAGACTTCAACAACATTCAACATCCCTCTATCAAGCACTTATCAAATTCATTCATCCACTTAGGGCTTGGAAGACATTGAAGAACAATAGGACATTACCGACTGAAGATTGGCTTGTACTCCTCCCTTGAGGGTTGGGTATGATTTCATGTTGTTTTCATGTCTTTGCATAAGCTTCAATATATCCTTTATTCATGCTTTAGATCACTTTGCATCTTGATTTAGAGCATTTACATTGTCATTTACAAGCAATTAGGGTTTACTTTCTAGGTTGCTCTAGTTTGCTTTCTTGCATTTTAGGACCTTGCACACACACTAGGTCTGCACACACAATACATTTTACAAAACAACTTGGCTATTCGTGGAGGTGGAAATCACCGAAGTGGGGGTTTGACTAAGGCAAAACCCTATATAGCCGCCCATACACCCTTTTCAGATATCAGTGCAGGTTCGGGACTCGGACGACGCCGCAGGATACAGATCCGGAGAGAACAAGTCGAGACAGCACTCTGCATCAAATTGCAAAGCAGAAGACTAGGACAGGGGCGCTGGGCACCCTAGTCCTGCCAGGACAGGGGTGCTGGGCGCCCTGGTCCCTGGGACAGAGGCGCTAGGCGCCCTGGTCCTCCGGATAGACAACATTTCCGATAGTTTCCGACAGTGTTCCAGAGTACAAAATAGCAGTTTCCGATGCAGTTTCCAGGACAGAATCAGGACAGTGGCGCCCGCGCCCCCATCCCGAATATTTTCAGTCCGATTTTGACTCCGGGTACACATCCGCATTCTTATTTCATCCTTGTATTTACAGCTGTTCATTGTTTAATCTCAATTCTGCAATCTTGTTATTAGTTCATACTTGCATTTTGGGATTAGGGTTTGAACTTACATCATTTGATCTTCCAATTTCAACAAGGGAATAGAAATCCTAATAGATATCCCGTGGCTCTCTCTTTCACAAAAAGAAGTAGCCAATTGTGCGATATCTCTAGGCTCTTTTGTATTCTGTAATGTGTGTCAAAAGGTAGAATTAGGGCATGTTAACCTAGTCTCACTTTTTCCCGTACACAATATCTATGGTGAGGTTCGGATGCATGAACCTAAGACCTTGGAGGTAGTTGTAGAGAAGGAGCGGATAGAAGAGGAAAATATTGCTTTAACTTTAGGTGGTGCGATAGGTGGACAAATAGTTAGTGTTCCAGTTTTGGGATCAGTTGCGAGAGGTGTGCAGTCACAAGTGTCAGGATTTTCTAGGAGTGATCCTCCACCATCCAAGGGTAAACATAATCAATAGAAGGAGAGCTCTCAGGGTCAGAATGCTTCCCGTACACATAGATCACATGTATATAGAGAGCATAGCAGGTAGCGTGCTATTGATTTTCATGCCAATTGGTCAGTGCAGAGTTCTCAATAGAACTCTAGTAGAGGTAGTTTTCAACAGCCTAGTGCACCTTCAATCATTCGTGGTTTTACCAGAGGGAGTTGTTTCACTTGTGGTCAGCAGGGACATTACGCAATAGATTGTTCTCAGCAACCCACTTAGTTGTCAGTTCAGAGGCCAGTAGTGTCAGAATCCACTGTTGGTGATGCAAGAAGATCTCATCGTATATTTGCCACAGTAGATAACCGTCAGGATGTGCATCAGATTTCAGCAGTCGAGGCCTCATGTCGTGGCAGAGCAGCTTTCTTTGGTGATCATACACTTCAAACGACATCAGGAGTTGATCCTCACGAGTCACATCATGGAGTAGGAAAGGGTCCAATGGGGCCCAAATGAGGATTTTCAGTATTTCAGGAGGATGCAGTGTAGTTGAGACATATTTATTTCCCTACTTGTTTCAGGTTTCCAGGAGTAAGCCTACGACAAGGAGGGGAGGATGTAGCATCCTTCCCTTATTTATCTCTTCCTTTTGTGCTTTGATAGAATATTTTGTCATAGCTTAGACTATCTTGTGATGCTTGGATTAGACTATTATGAATTTACATGTGATTTAGATGCTTTATCTTGGATATTTGACATATTATATTGCATTTGACATTACTATTCCATGTGGATGATGACATTATGGATTGTTATATGGGTTATTATGATGATAGATGCTCATTTTATGACTTATATGTACCCATTCTATATGTTGTTTATAGTGTCTTGCGATGATTTGGGGATATTTTATGATGTACTAACCCAAATTCATGATGTGAGATCGATTATGATATTGCTTGATTGTTTGCGAGTGTCTTCTATTGTTTTCATGATAGGGACGATGTCATGTCACTCATTGCGAGTAGGATACATGTTGTTGCTATTATCTATCACTTGCCTATATTATATATTGTATATGTTATATCGTGACTTTATGGATGCAGGATTTGTAGGTACCAGACATCGACTCCACTTGGCTTCATAGGTCTGAGCGTGTCTTATCCCAATGGCAAGTTGATCAGAGATGACATAAAATCTTATTATACACTCTAGGTTTAATATTGATTATCCTTGTCAGTCTTGTGTGAGTTGTTGTTCAATGTTGAGTGATCTCTTGGGTGCTTTTGATGGTATGCTTGGAGTGTTATGTTATTGGTTGATTTAGTTATTATTTAATTAAATGATTTATATAGTTTAATAATGTTAAATTTAAATTAATAGACTTAAATAGTTTATAATAATAATAAAATATTTATATATATAGTTGGTAATAATAAAATAAATAAATGGTTGGTATAATATTTGAATTAATATTGGTAAATGGTTTTATAATCATTGGATGTTTATTATTTATTATTTTTTGGCTCTTGGAATTATTAATAGTATTATTATTATTATTGCTTTGTAATAAATAAGACTTTGATATTTAATTATATTAATATACGCTTTGATTATATTTTATTGTGGCTTTAATTTATTTATATCCCTTGGTTTATTATATTTATTGGGCTTTATAGTTAATTGTGCCCATGAGTGTTATTTTATTATTTACCTTTTTGGGTTGATTAATACATTCTTTCTACTTAGCCTCTTATTCTATTGGCTAAATTATTGGTTAAGTTAATTAAACAATATCCTATTATTTTTACCTCGGATTTTGGAGAGGGTTGGTAAAAAATATTATTTAGTCTCTTATTCTTATTGGCCGACATTAATGCATAGTTTGAGTTTTTATTTCTATTTATTTTCTTTCCCATGATTTCATGGGAGTTGGCTTCTCGGATGCATTTTATGGAGTTGGATTTTTGATTGGTTGTTGGAGTTGGATTCCTTGAGCTTGTTTTGATTTCAATCTTCTTCCTCAATTTTCCATTCAACATTTACCAAGTTGGAGGATTCTTTCTCTTGCATTTTCAATTTGAAAAGATTGTCTGCACCGTGTCTGTTCTCAAGAGTTTTGGGAAAAATATTTATCTTATATAGTTTTGTATAGTCGCATAATTTGATTTATGAAATTATTATATAGTTGAGCTATAATTTGGGGAAAATATATCTCACTATGATTTTGCTTATTTTTCGTGAATGATCGACACTGTGAGTTTCTAGATCTTGATTGTTGGCTTCCTGTATGTTGATTTTTGCATAAGATCAGAGGTTTGGTCCTTGTATTTGAGTCTCTTTGTTGTATAGTGGAAGTTGGGAGTCTTTTATTTTCTGTCTAAGAGTTTTCATGTCAGAACAATGTCGGGAGATGCTTTCTCATAAATTTGGTTATCCTTTGTTTATTTACCTTTGAGCCTTGAAACCTTATTGACCAACTTTGTTTGGAGGTTGCATTCCTCATTGTTGTATTTTCAAAACCCTATATTATTTCCTTGATTTTATTTTATTTCCTCCGTCTGAGTTTTTGAGTATTTGCATTAAAACTACATATGCACTAATTCATTTGTTATATGTGTTGTTTTAAGTGTCTAATGCACTATTCTGTGTCACCAAAGCACTACAAAATGATGAATATGCGTTGATACCTAGTATATGTGCTATAACTTTGTGTAAAAGCATTGAACTCCTCAGCATATGCACTGCAGGAACTGTTAAATGTGTTGAACAGTTAGGTGAATGCACTACACGGTTAGGTGTATGTGCTAAACTGACTGATTTTGTCTTTTGGTCTATTTTTGAATTGTCCGAGTTTTGGATTGCATTTTCTGGTTTTATCAGACTGTGTTGAGGTTGGTCTAGAGGCTGTGATGTACTTTTGAGTACTCTTGGATGTTCGAAGTAATATTTTGATGTGTTACTTGATCATTTGTATTGTTGCAAGATGAGTAATTCCTTGCTATGTAGATGGTTCTTTTCTCTATGATGTTGTGAGATCTATGTGACTTATGTGATATATATTGTTGGCTCCTTGTACATTGATGAGACTTTATACTGGTTAGTCGGATTGTATTTTATGGGCCTTCTTGCTTGATTGTTTATGTTGTTAAGGCCTAGATGCATGATTAGGGGGAGTGGGCTTCCGTGCATCTATCTAGGTCATGACAAATAGACTACTAGTATAGAGCTAGGGTCTAGACCATTTGGATAGCTCATTGGAGATTTTCGTTTGTAATTGATAAGTGATAACATAATAATTAATATTAGGTGGGTTGGGTAGAGTAACTCATCTAGGAAAGATAATAAATGTGTTTTTCTATACCCATCTCATGGATCAAAGACCAGAGTGAGGTGGTAGATCTAGTAACTGGGTAAACCGTACTACCTTATTTTCCTCAAAGGTTGAGACATTTTTGCATGTGTATCTTATGTGGTAGAATGTGATGACACTCTTTCCCTACATGTTGGTACTAGTTCCTTATGTCTTATTGTTGAGTCACCTTTGGAGGTCTCTTGTTTGTAGGTATGTTTTCCTTGGTTTGTGTTAGACTTGTTTCCTCTTTGGTTGTTAGGTGTCATCTTAGATCTAGAGTGTGTGTGGGACCTTGTGTCATCTCCTAGCATGAGGGGTGGTTCCTTTGGTTCCACATGGTCAGGTGGTTGGTGCCTTTCCTCCATTGGGATGTTCTTCAGTGGATTTTTTTCTTGGATTCTTTGCGTGGATGTGGATCTCTTATCTCTTCATCTCATGGATGGATATTCATAGCAACTTATTGATCATGATTCATTAGACATGTATATGTAATTGTATATGAGAGCTTCACTCATTGTTGTAAAAGACATTGTATTCATGTATCGATGTTGTTGGCATTACATTAAGTTTGTTGGTATGATGATATTTAGAAGGTTGTTGGAGATTGATGATATAATTGATAAAGGATGATTACTATCTTAATGATATTATTTTGTGATTGGTGTCAAGCAATTGATTTTTTGATTTAGTAAGATGTTGCGATATCTTAAAGAGTATGTTTTGATGAGTATGAAGATGTCGATAAGTGACACTGAAAGAATGTGAAAATGAAAGGGAGTAATAAGTTATTGAATGGGCAACTATTACCAAGTTAGACAGTGATGAGATTATGTTATTTTGATTGTTTTGATATCCTATATATGTGTATTCGAAGACTGAATAAGAAGGAGAAAAGATTTCATGTAATAGAATGAGTAAAGGTTTGATACTATTCTATTTTACCAAGAAAAGAGCCAGTCAGTGAATTCCAAGGTTATTGATGTAGGTTAAAGAAGAAATAAGTCATCGAGTGTCATCAGCAAGCAAAGCTACCAAGACAGTAACTGAGATGAATATAGAATGTCTACCGAGTAAAGTTCAGAATTAACCAAGTGTCAGCCGAGTAGTAACAGAATGCATTGGATGAATAAATACATTATTAAATGAAGGATGCCAATGAACTGGAGATTTATAGAAGATTGGAATGTCGTGCAAGAAGTTTGTTAAGGATCAATGGCAATGAAAATTCAAGAGTTAGATCTACAGCACAGATTGAACGGTCATAACCGAGCAGAAGTACCAAGGAAGGAATACAAGTTTCAAGGCAAGATAAAATGTTTTTCAGTTCAAAGGATTCAATGAACCTAGTCAAGTTTGAAGATCTGATGGCTAATATTAATCATGGGAAATGTGATTAAGGAGATTAAGTGGTTAGGAATTGCTTATAAATAAGGAATAGTTGATGAACAATGAATGCGGGCAAATAGAAGAACAATGATGTTGCCGAAATGATTACAGAGTACAAAAGATTGAAGAACTGAGTGAGAAGGCTAGCAAGGAGGAAGATAAGTCTTATGACAAGATTATTTGGAGCACATAGAGTCTTCCATAACATTTCAGATGTGAAGTTGCAGATATATTTTATTATTGTTATTTATTTTTGTAAGTGACAAGAAATCTCTTAACCGAGTGGACCTAACAGTCTTATTTGTAAATCCTCTAGCAAGGTAACATTCTAATTGAGTTTTTGAAATCCTTTGACAAGGTCACTTCTAACAAAGTGTAAGATTTTGATAGATCTGAGGGAAATCCCCTGACCAGGTCACATATAACAATGTATTTATGTAATCTTTAACAAGATTGGCTTTTAACCGAGCATACTCTAGAAGAGTATATTTTCTTAGTGGGTCCGAAATCCCACAATGGTTTTTCCCTATTTGGGTTTCTTAAATTTGGTGTTAAATGTGTTTTGATGTTTCAATTTTATCAGTTTATGAGTTTGAATGATTTACAATCATAGTTACATGTCAAGTAAGCTCTACCGAGGTTGAATCTGATTAGAACATTGAATTGTGAGTTTATCTGATCCACCCCCCCCCCCCCCCAATTTAACTAACAAATGCTATTAGGGAAAATTCATGTGTAACTTGAGAATGTTTAATAATAGGAATAATGGATATTGGATCTATGGGTGTGTACTTAGAGCTATGCTTGAGATGATTTAATTAGTTCATATTGCTATGGTTTAATAATGTGGTAATGGGTGCTTAAAATGAACCTTATGGGATGGATGAGTATTCATAAATGGATGTATGAATCATATATGGTTGTGTGAAAGGAATTGATTATAGTAAGTTAGATTGCACATGGATTATGGAAAGTAGACCAAGACGGTGAACGGAAAAGTGGCCACATGTGCAAAAAAAATGAAGTTTTTCATAACCTGTGCGTGTTCTATGAAATTCAAAAATGTGCTAGGCTTGGTAGCCAAAAATTAAAAATAAAATAAAAAAGTTCCTCAAAACATGTTACGAGTTATGCAAACCTAATGGGAACGTTAACAATTTCTCATAACCCATACAGGTTATGCAAAACTACAAGTTTTGGCCTTAGTTCTGCATAACCCGTATGGGTCATGTAGAACTAGGAACTAAAGAGGAAGTGGGAAGAGAGAGAGAGGGGGTGAGAGAGAGTTAGAGAGAGAGAGTAGGTAGAGGGGGAGGGAGAGAGAGTTAGAGAGAGAGAGTAGGGGTAGGAAGAGAGGGATAGAATAGGATAAGGAGTTGGGGAGGGAGAGATAATTAGAGATAGAGAGAGAAGGGGATAGGAAGAGAAGGATATAGGGAAAGAAAGAGAAGGGAGAAATGGTGAAAATAGGATTGAGAGAGAGAGAGAATAGGATAAGGAGAGGGGGAGGGAGGGAGAGGGAGATTAGGAAAAAGAGAAGGGGATAGAGAGAGAGAGGGAGACTAGAAAAAGGAGAGAGAGAGAGAGAGAGAGAGAGAGAGAGAGAGAGAGAGAGAGAGAGAGAGAGTGTTAGAGAGATAGAGTAGGGGGGAGAGGGGGTAAGAGATTGTAGGGGATAGGAAGAGAGGGAGAGAATAGGATAAGGAGAGAGAGAGAGAGAGAGAGAATAGGATAAGGAGAGAGAGAGAGAGAGAATAGGATAAGGAGAGAGAGAGATTGGGAGAGAGAGAGAGAGAGAGAATGGGATAGGGAGAGAGAGAGAGAGAGTAGGAGGAGGAGGAGGAGAGGGTGAGAGACATGAGGTAGAGAGAGAACGAGAAGTAGAAGAGGGTGAGAGACTCAGTAAAGAGAGAAGTGTGAGGGGGAGAGAGATTAGACATAACTCAAGGAGGATAATTATGTTAGGTCCCGGAGACAACTAAGAGGGGGGGGGTGAATTAGTTGTCCACTAAATTCAACCAAAATTAACTTAACCAAAACTTAATGCTTAATATTGGTAAACCAAAGTTTATGCCGGTAGACAGTCTTAATAGTTAATTGCAATACCGGTAAAGATTAATGCATGAAACGGAAAGACAACAACATCCACAACACATAACACCAATGTTTGTACATGGAAACCCTGTAAGGGGAAAAACCACGGTGGGAAGCCTTACCCACAATCAAATAATACTACTGCAGATAGTATGTGTTTACAATATGGATTTTGCACATGCAGAAAGGCCAGCTTCCTAGAGCTCACTGCTCAATCACAAAATGAGAGTCAGGCTGACTACAATTGGATGGTTAAATCCAATGATAATGTACTGCACAAAATAGCATCTTCATATGTTGGATTCAGTACTGGTGTAGTTCTGATTGCCCTCACAAAACCCTCCTTCAACCTTCAAATGATGTCTACATGTATAGCTCTGCTTATTTTTGCATATACTCTATTACAAATATTTTTCCCAGTCGCATATCGATCTTACAAATAAGATATTACATATATACCATAACCTAAGACTAATTGAATAGGTCAGCTCACTAAATGATATTACAATTAAATTAATTACAAACAAATCAATATCTGATGCATGATGTCATCTCAATGCATTTACAATAATAACAAATCATCTCCATAACATGTTGTGCTGATCTGGAATAGATAAGTCTATCGGTGCTTATCCTGGACCTGTTTGCTGGTAACAACAAATATGCAAACCTGAATAAACAATTAACTAAATCACCAAAACCAAGTGATCGAATAATGTCTTCGACATAACCAAGTAATTTCCAAGTCATTCCAAGTGTCAATGAACAATATAATCTGCCAGTGAACCAAATACCAGTTTCTTGCATAATTCTCTGTCTTGCCAGTGAACATAACCAAAATCTCCAAGTGTTGATAAGTGTTGACAAGCGATGACAAGTTTGACAAGTTTTGACATCAATGACAAAACCATATCAACATATCAAAAATACCAACAATCTCCCCCTTTGGCATTGATGGCAACACAAGATGGAAAAACCATCAAAGTGCCAAAATAGAAATGCCAAAAACCAAAAACCAACAATCTCCCAAAGAGATCATTAACCAGAAATAAAAAATACATAATATCTCTTCCCAAAGGATAAAGTATCTCCCCCTAGGAATAATATGTGTTATCCATGTGTTTTTCCATATCAATCTCTCCCCCTTTGACATCAAATTCCAAAGCAATACAAAACCAAATACAAAATACCAACTACTCCCCCTTAGAAGTAGCTCTCCTCATCAACACTGGAATAAAATATTTCTCTATTAATTTTGTCGGTTGATGACAAACATCAACTATCTAAGTCTGTACCGGTGGGGGTAGGACTCCAAGTTTCTCTCTGAGATACTCAAATGTTTCCTTAGGCAAAGGCTTTGTAAAAATATCTGCAATCTGCTCTTTAGTATTCACATAAACCAATTTCACTTCTTTTGCTTCAACATTCTCCTTTAGAAAGTTCAGTTTGATAGAAACATGTTTAGTTTTAGAGTGAAGTACCAGGTTCTTTGATATATCAATTGTTGTTGTATTGTCACAATAAATAGTGATAGGTTCCTTGCAATTCACCTCTATGGTAAAAACCTGGCAAATAGGCGCCACTCGTAAAGGCTATGGCTCCATTATCTTTCAGACTTGTGGCGATCACATCTACTTCATACATACATCCATCCATCCATCAACCATGGCTTGTTATTCCTCTGCAATTATGATAGTACTCCATACATCTTGCATCCCACTTTTTCATAGTCATGTCTAAAACTGGGGGCAATGCCTTTAACCTATTGATGGAAGTGGATTCTACATTGTCTTATGTGTCATTACGCTCTTCATTCAGGCAATCATCAAAAATATCAAAAACATTCAAAAATGTCCCAGAAAATATCAAAAACATTCACAAACAATACAAAATCCAAAAACATTCAAAAATGACTCACAAAATCCACAAACATTCAAAAACTATTACACAAAATCCAAAAACATCGAAAAACCATCGAAAATCACCCAAAAAACATGACAACACCTTGTACATATTCATCCGATCAGATACAAAATACTCACACAATGACCATTTATCAATCGACCACACAATCCACATCCAACAAATCAGAAACTGTCTTAAACAAGGATGCATCCTTCCTTACCAAAACAAAGACAAAAGTGACGTTTTCTTTGACAAGAAAATTATGTTAAGCTATCAAATGCTTGGTTGATTCATGAGTAATTCATTTGTTTATCTGTATCGGGATCTTTCAGCATTGTTTTGTATCGTTTGCGCATTATTTCCGATGAAGTTCTGGGGCATGTACTAATGGTGTCTACGTGGGAAGTTCACCAAGCTACGTGATCTTATGCCAAATGTAGTCATAGATCATTACGGCTTGCTGACTACAGCGTATACCTCGACCATATGGGCATGAACCATTACCAAGGATCCATATTCTTTATTCTTTATGTATATATTGTTTGTTTGCAGGTACAATTCTCTTTCTTTGGTTCCTCCTACCTCATCCAAACTGGATAAAGGTTTTATCTCTTATTACGGTATGCACTTGTCTCAGGATATGATCAGCCTAAGATCAAGGAGGACGATCCAAGTCATGCATGAATAGAGATAATCCTTGTCTGTTCCACAAGCAATACGCAGGTCAACTTGATCCATTATATCAAGTTGCTTGTATTAACTTGCTATATAAAAATCCATGTAAGAAATACTCTGGTCATCTTGAATCTTTATGTCAAGTTGCTTGTATTTTCTTACAACATTTTAAAGCTCAATGATGAAAAATAGAGCACTATGGATCGTCATTCCATCTCATCTGTATATACTGCATTCCGTTGCATTCCAACCATCCATACATTCATAATAGCTGCATATCATGCATACATAGTCATAATAATGCATACTCTATTTTCCTCTTCTTCCATAGGAATGAGTCATAGGTCCTCCATTTCTTCTAACATCGAACCCCCCCAACCCTCCCCATCTCAACAATCAGCATCACATACCCTACATCGTGTCCCAATCAACCTAATCAAGCCACGTTCATCACCATCCATCTCTAAATAGGAGGGATTGTGTTTCCTATCCTAAGTCATCCAATAAGTCAAGCCAGTTACTCTGTCTACATAGATACATCGACTCACACACACCTAGACTATCAACAAATACTCTGATCATGTATCTTTGGGTCTCAACAGGTAATCGATTATGGTAATCCTAGACTACATCAGACATTTATCATAATGACCTAGTCTCAACGGGGCTGCTATGATTCCCCACAACCATCCATCACACGCACATACTATCAATTGATCAACCAATCAAACACAATCCAACGGACAATTACATCAATTGTCTAAGTCTCAACGAGTATTTTGCTTCATATATCTTGACTTCATCGGGCAATTACATCAATTGTCTAAGTCACATCAGGTCACTTTGATTCACTTACTCAGACTTTATCATGTCCAAGCGACCAACTGACATCAACTGTCATGCATTGACTTGACCGGGGCAATTAAACCAATTGCACCAGATTGTCCAAACAATTTTGATCAATTGTATAGCATCAATCCAAACCCCACACTACATCTGCTATGTATCTCTTGCATGACCTCAGGGTACTTGCTGGCTTGTTGTTTCTTCATATTCACTCCATTTTCTCCCATTCTTTCATCATTAGTTCTAATTTCTTCTATTCTACCTCCCCTCCACTTTGCATTCTTTTTCGAGAGATCGCCCGATTTTTCAAAATAAAATTCGGCCCATCTCTCGAGGGGGCATACCACCCATTAAATTTACATTTTATGGGGCATTTCTTCACACCTATTTTTCTTTCTTTGAAACGACGCGATAAACTGCACCGTCTCAAAGAGGGGCAAATGTAGTCACATAAATTTGTCCACTTAATTAAATGAATACTTAGTATTTATTTGATTATTTAACCATCAATTAATAATTAATTAAATTAATATTTAATTAATTCATCTTAACCCTCTTCTCCTATTAATTAAATAAATTATTCAATTTATTTGATTTAATTCACTTAACCAAATTCATACCATTAATTAAATAAATAAATCATATTTGTTTAATTAAATCTTCTCTCACATTTAAATAAATTAATATTTATTTAAATCCCCCAAAATCCCACCTCTCACATTTAAATAAATTAATATTTATTTAAATCCCCCAAAATCCCACCTCTCACATTTAAATAAATAAATCATTTATTTAAATCACCTTTATCCTCCACCCACTTGTATTTTCCTACAAAAGCAAGTTGCACAATTATTTTAAATAAATAATTTATTTAAATCACCTTTATCCTCCACCCACTTGTATTTTCCTACAAAAGCAAGTTGCACAACTATTTTAAATAAATTATTTATTTAAAATCCTATTTATCCTCACCCACTTGAAACCTTTAATGGTTTCCCTTAAAGTATTCAAACTTGATGGCTTCCTTCTATAGTCTTCTTAAGACTTTAATGGTTTTCCTTAAAGTCTTCAAGCCTTTAATGGTTCCCCTCAAAGTCTTCAAGCATTTTAATGCTTTATCTTCCTTTTTTTCATTTAAATAAATTAATATTTATTTAAATATTTATCCAAATACAACTTGCACACATTTATTGAAATAAATGAATTTTTATTTTAATAAAATCCTATTTTCCCTCACCCACCAAATCCACTTGCAAAATCTAATCCCCTTCTAGATTCTTCTAACCCCTTCCTAATTAACTTAATCCATCCCCTAATTATTGTCACATTCCTAAGCAAAATGGAGTCACTTCTCAAAGCCTAAAAGTCTTTGATAACCATTAAAGACTTTCAACCTTCAACCACTAAATGTCTCAAAATCTTGGATAACCTTTGAAAGCTTCCAACCTTCAACCACTAAATGGCTCAAAGTCTTTGATAACCATTGAAGGCTTTCAACCTTCAACCACTTAATCCCCAAAGTCTCCAATAACCATTAATGGTTACCTCAAACCCTCCCACATGGTTAAAACATTTGTTTTGACTCAACCTCTACCCAACCCAAGGGTCTCATCAAGCCTTTAATGCTTTGACCATGATTATCTCTTAATCATTTGCACAAAGGTTTATCCTTGCATTAACTCCTAATCCAGTGGGTAATCCTAATTTAGGCTTGACCCTTACCTTCTAGATAACCATGAGGTCTCCTCAGGCATTCAATGCCTCCAACCTCTTCTCTCAACCCAATCTTATGTTGACACTCGTCACCATTTCATTGGTGCAAATTGTGCACATGGATCCCCAACTTTCAAGCTTGACCCTTGATTAAACCTTTCAATCCTTGCCATCCATTGCTCCATTTTTCCTATAAATAGAGCCCATTCCTTCATAATCCAGATCCTGAAAACTTGTATGCATTTAGGCTATAGACATTTTTAGAGAGCATTTAGCATAGCATAACTAAAATCTTGTCTTTTTGGTAAAATCAATCATTTTAGCATCAATAGCATAGTATTTAGCTTTTCATTTCATATTTGAAGCTTAATATTAAATCTCAATCCTCCATAAGCATCCATAGTGCAAAAAGCTACTGAGAGCTACACTCATTTGGGACTTGGAGAGGAGAGGAACAAGGGAGGAGCAACTATGAGCATCTTGATTAGCTATTTTATTCTATGTTTATATGCTTTCTATTTCATGCTTAATATCTCTCTTGATATGCCTGTTTAGGATAATCTTTTGTTGCTAACACTAATGTTTGTTTCTTGTGCTCTTGTGTGTGTTGCCATCAAACAGATTTTCTAATCCTTTTTGCAGAGCATCAGGTTCAATTTGAGAAATAAGACATACCTCTTCATTTGCCAATCTTCCTCTAGCCATAACTCCTTGAAATTTGTTTCCAATTATCTGATCTTCAGAATGATTCAATCTTACATACCGGGGTGTTTTTTCTTGTTGTTGTTCTTCAGTGACTGTTGAATCTCCAGATGATGCCGGTGTAACTGGATCACCATTCTGTACTGGTGTATTCATAATAGGTTCATTTGTGTTTATCTCAATTGCCGGTTCAGAGTCTGTGTACCTTGAATTTCCTCTAAATTGTTCATCAATCTTTACATTTGCACTCTCAACAATTTTTTGCAATCTCTTGTTAAAACATCTATATGCCTTTCTCTTAGATGAATAACCAAGAAATATTCCTTCATCACTTCTAGGATCAAATTTGCCAATATACTCATCTCTTCTAATATAACATTTACTTCCAAATATTTTGAAATATTTAAGAGTAGGAGTATTACCAAACCATAGTTCATGTGGGGTCTTACTGGTTTTTCCTCTGATGTGAACTTTGTTGAATGTATAAACAACTATATTGACCACTTCTCTCCATTATTTATGAGGTATATTTGCTTCTGATATCATACTTATGGTTGCATCCAAGATAGTTTTGTTTTTCCTTTCCACAACTCCATTCTGCTGGGGTGTCCAGGGTGCTGACAATTGTCTTATGATCCCATTCACTTAACAGAATGCATTAAATTCCTTAGATTTGAATTCACCTCCTTGATCTGATCTCAAACATTTGATTTTCTTACCGGTTTCCTTTTCTACCATCACCTTGAATAGTTTGAATTTCCCAAATGCTTCAAATTTTTCGCTAAGAAAAGTAACCCAACACATTCTAGAACAGTCATCAATGATTAGCATAAAATATATATCTCCTTGTATACTTCTAGTTCTTGCTGGACCAAATAAATCAGTATGAATTAAATCAAGAACATTGTTAAACTTCTCTGGAATACTTTGGAAAGATTCTCTAACTTGCTTTCCAAATTGACATTCCTTACATACCGGATTGTGAGGTTTAACGATCTTAGGTAAATCTCTAACTGCCTTAGTAGTACTGATTTTCACATTGCAATCAAAATTTACATGACAAAGTCTTTTATGCCATAACAAACTTTCATCAATATGTGCAATCAAACATGTTTTCTCATTGTTGTTCAAATGAAAGATATTACCTCTAGTCTGATTACCGGTTGCAATTTCCAAACCAGATCTATTTAAGATTTTGCATTTACCATTCTTGAATTGTAACTGAAATCCTTTCTCAATTAATTGACCAACACTCAAAAGATTATTCTTCAAACCTTCAACATAGTAAACATTATCAGTATTGTGTTTACCATCAAAAGATATAGTGCCTTTTCCTTTGATCAAACAAGCTTTATTATCTCCAAACCTTACTAGACCTCCATTGTAATCCTGAAAGGTTAAGAATTTACTCTTATCACCAGTCATATGATGTGAACATCCTAAATCAATAATCCATTCATCCTTATCTTCAACTTTAGTTGGTAGGGTCTGCTCTACTGGTTGAACAGTAGGTGCCGGTTGATCTTTTGCTGTAGAAACAAAAGCCCATCCATTGTCTACTGGATCTTCATCAGAATCATCAGTAACTCCTTCATTAGTATAATAAGTAGATTTGTCTTTGTTCTTCTTAAACTTGTATTTCTAATTGTCAGGGTTAGGCTTATATGTTCTTTTAGCTTCTTCTCTTAATCTTGCATGTCTATCAGGACATCTAGATGCCATATGACCAATCTTATTACAATTGAAACATTTAAAGGGTGCTTTACCTTCATACTTACTTCCAATTGGACCTTTAGGCATTTTCCTTGCAAATAGTGCTTCAAGTTCTTCAAGTTCTTCATTTTCTCTTCTACTTTCTTCAAGTTCTCTTGCATAGAAGGCTTTCCAATCAGATTTGTCAAATGATGATGATGCTACTAAAGTTTATGATGATGCATTAAAAGCTAGATCTATCTTGATAGTAGTAACAGGACCAAATTCCTCAAGCTCAAAAGCTGAAAGTTTTCCAACCAAGGTGTCTCTAGATACTGATGCATTAAGCATTGTTCTTAATTCATTTATAGAAGTAACTTTCATTTTATATGCTGGTGGAAAAGCTCTTAAAACTTTAGAAACAATCTCATCTTCACTTAAGGTTCCTCCACAACATTGTATACCCAAAACAATTTCATTTACTCTTTCCATAAAAGCAGAAATTCTTTCTTTTTCTTCCATTTTCAGACTTTCGTACCTGACCTTGAAGCATTCAAGTTTTGTAATTTTGACTGTGGAATCTCCTTCATTCAGTGTTTCTAGTTTTTCCCAAATAACTTTAGCAATAGATCTATCTGACAATCCCATGACTTATTGATCTGATAATGCGCTCAAAAGTGCTTCTCTTGCTTTGCAATCATTTTCCTCATCTTTTCCTAAGGTTGGTGGATTAGGTTGACTGGGAGTAGGAGCAGTATAGCCATTCTTTGCAACCTCCCATATATCCTTTCCAATGCAATGCAAGTGTCTCTCCATCCTGATCTTCCATATGCCATAGTTGGTTCCATCAAGTTTTGGACTGTCCTTCCTGAAATAGTTGGTAGACATTGGATCTCCTCAAGTTGTTAAACTTCTACAAAAAGAGAATCTAGCTCTCATACCAATTGTTAGGTCCTAGAGACAACTGAGAGGGGGGGGGTGAATTAGTTGTCCAATAAATTCAGCCAAAATTAACTTAACCAAAACTTAATGCTTAATATCAGTAAACCAAACTTTATGCTGGTAGACAGTCTTAACAGTTAATTGCAATACCGGTAAAGATTAATGCATGAAACAGAAAGACAACAACATCCACGACACATAACACCAATATTTGTACATGGAAACCTTGTAAGGGGAAAAAACATGGTGGGAAGCCTTACCCACAATCAAATGATACTACTATAGATAGTATGTGTTTACAATATGGATTCTGCACATGCAGAAAGGCCAGCTACCTAGAGCTCACTACTCAATCACAAAATGAGAGTCACACTGACTACAATTGGATGGTTAAATCCAATGATAATGTACTGCACAAAATAGCATCTTCATATGCTGGATTCAGTACCAGTGTAGTTTTGATTGCCTTCACAAAACCCTCCTTCAACCTTCAAATGATGTCTGCGTGTATAGCTCTACTTATTTTTGTGTATACTCTATTACAAATATTTTTCCCAATCGCATATCGATCTTACAAATAAGATCTTACATATATACCATAACCTAAGACCAATTGAATAGGTTGGCTCACTAAAAGATATTACAATAAAATTAATTACAAAAAAACCAATATCTGATGCATGATGTTGGCTCAATGTATTTACAATAATAATAAATCATCTCCATAACGGGTCGTGCTGATCTGGAATAGATAACTCTATCGGTACTTATCCTAGACCTATTTGCCGGTAATAACAAATATGCAAACCCGAATAAACAAATAACCAAATCGCCAAACCAAGTGATCGAATAATGTCTTCAACATAACCAAGTAGTTTCCAAGTCATTCCAAGTGTCGATGAACAATATAATCTATCAGTGAACCAAATACCAGTTTCTTGCATAATTCTTTGTCTTGCCGGTGAACATAACCAAAATCTCCAAGTGTTGACAAGCAATGACAAGTTTGACAAGTGTTGACATCAATGAAAAAACCATATCAACATATCCAAAATACCAACAAATTAGTGCTCAAAATAGACAGAGACGGTGATGGGGAAAGGAAGACAAGAGAGAGAGGAAAAAAAAAGAGATGTGCATGTATACAAACATATATACATATATATATATAAATATATGTATATATAACTATATATATGCATATATACATACATAAACACATATTATATATGTATGTCTATACATATGTGTAGTAAATGCTAAGTTTACAAGCATACATTTTGATGTCTTCATAACCCATACGGGCTTTGTGAGACTCACAATGATGGTTTTAGTTCTACATAACCCATGCAGGTTATGTAGAACTATGAATGGTACTTTTTTTTTTCAAAACCTGAGTGGGTTATCTTGCACATTAGAACCCATGTGGATTTTGGCTTGGTAAGAGGGCTGGAAAACAACCCTAAGGCTTGCGAGCCCATTTTTCCTCAATTTTTGTCCCTTTACATGTTTTTTCATCTTCCAACATGATTCTCGACTTCTTCATCATTAGGTTTACAAATGATCAAGTGGGTATCTCTAAAATTACCACCATAATCTCATAGGTCTTCTTAGCTTTCTAACCATATATTTTTTTCTATTTTTGTACAACATTAGCATAGTAAACTTTAATATTCTTTACCAATGCCTTGGCAGTCCTCACAGACATATGTCTACCATTTTTTTAATAACTTTTGATATACTTGACTAAATTCAAATTAAATTTTATATTTTTGTTCTACAATAGATTCTATACACTTTTAAAAAAACAAGTTTGCATTTTCGATTATTTTACTACAAGTTATGCCTAGTGCACGAACAGGTACCAAATTTTCAAGATGCAGTCACTTAAAAAAATCATTACAAAAAAGCACTCAATGGAAAATTACAAAAAAATACACAACTTCTAGATCTTAATCTTACCTATCATCCTACAAAAAGGTTTTGCAAAATACTAAATCTAAATATATATTTTGTGTAGTGCACAAAAATAGCTATGTTATGTTTTTTTTTTGAAAAAATCAGGAACAAGTTTTTGTGCGTGAGAGGTTTGATCCTCTTAATCTTATCCTATTTTAAAAAACTTTAATAGTTAAGAAACTAGATTTAGAGTAATACAACTTTTATTATGTTTTCAACTCCTATTTTTGAGTGCAAGACCTTCAAATATCTCTTTGAAGTTCAGGTTTACCTGTTTTTCAGAAAGAAAAAAAAAACACAGCCACTTATACCCCTCTTTTTATTCACCATCTTGGTGCACTTACCCTAGGACTTGTTAAGTGTGTAGTTTAAGTAGTGGCATTGAGATACCCTAGGGAAGAGATGATTATTGATGTATTGTATTTCATTTCCAATTGGTGATTATATTCGTGATGAGTAGTTGTGTATCAAGTTAATGAATATTATTTCATTGTATTGGATGCATGTATAGATGTTTTAAAATAAGAATTGTTCTCTATTTCACATGTTAGTTAGTGTATTTCTCTAGGGTATTTTGGTGGGCATTACAAAAATTGATAATTAACACAATAAAATTATGTTGAATCATATAAATAAATTCTCATTGATTCAATAATAGAAAGATTACAAAATTATTATTTACTCATTACATGTAGATTACAAATTTCTTCGCAGGCTAACAAGAAAATATGACAAAATCAAATCAAAACAAGACTTGAACTCCTAACTCTAACTCCTCTATGCTAATTTTCTAATCTCTAACTTCTCTAATCTCCTTAACTAGTATCCAATAAATTTGAATGTGCTTAAGTATGTGATTCAATCTTTAAGAATGATCTTCATCAAGGATAAGGTGTTCCAACACTTGATGTTCAGTGAAACGTTTAGTTCGGCCTAATTTTAATGATGAAGCTCCATGAATTAATGAAATATGTTGTGGTTCTATTTTAAAGTTTTGATGGTCTCATTCTTCCTCATGATGTATCAAATTTGATGCCACAAGGTACAAAAAGTCTCTACATGCTTCACCTGATGAATTGTGTTTTGTCTTTCATGCACTCTAATATTCTATTAGCAATATCTTCTAGGAAAGTGACCCAAATATTTTGAGACCCACATATGTGATAATATGTATATTTTTATAGGCATTTGATTCTCCATTGAGGACCAAATTAATTAATGTGGTGAAATAGGGTATGATTTGCTAGGATGTTTCTGCATCAACATCCCTCGTAATTTTCACATAGATTTGGCACACTTTCATGGTGGATATTATGTTCAACATATGGAAAGATAAGAATTCAATATTTTTCCATTTTTTTTGCGAATCATAATTTTTTTCTATATGTTAAAGACATGATTTTTTATAATGTGTTACTACAGATTCAAGGGTAAGCTAATATTTTTTTCACTTGAGGTGGACCACTTATAGGTGGTGTTGGATAATTGGAGTAATACCCCTTCTATTGTCAAAAAGGTTCCTTTATCTGCCTCCTCTTGGGGTTTTTACCTTTCTCAAGGGCATCATTCTAGATGTAGATTTTGTACTATGACTACTAGGAGAATAGCTCATAGGCTTCTCCTACTATTAGAAGGTATCATGTGTAGCAAGTTTGGTTGTATCCTACTCTTTGGTTCTCCACCTCTCTATAAAGTTTATAAGAGAAAATTATAGATGGAATGTGGGAGGAACCTTTGTATGGATTAATTTCAACAAATTTTCTTAGTTGTAGCTTGCTAGTTCTCTCAGTCATGTGTGAATACTAAAGAAATTTAATATGATATTAATAAGGATAAGGATAAGGATAAGGATAAGGATCATTTGGGATGTCCTATGTGTTGGGAAAAATGGTGTCTCAACCTTGCATTTATGTGAGGTTACTATTTATAGTAAGTTTTCATTTAAGCACGAAATGGTGCGAAACTCTCCCTAAAGCTTCTGGTTGGTTAGATAAGCATTCCGGTAAAGTTGCGTCACAAGGTCACAGCTAGTTTTGAAGATATTAATGTTTTCGTCTTGGAGGGGTGCAATAAAATATTTAAACTTAATTTTGGGGACTTTAGAGGCTTTGAAATGCCCTGAAAAGTTTCTGTAACCGACGAAGCGGTTACGAGGTGATAGAGCACTTCGCAAGCTTTTCGGCGCTTCAAACGGTTCGTCAATCGGACACCCGGTTCTCAAGTTATGGCCTCCGGAAGTTTGTACTCTTGAAATAGGAAAAATAATTTATATCGAATACATAAATGAGCTGTAAAAAGGGAGCGAAACGTGTTGATGTGTGCTTTAACATGTCATAGGGCATCTAGAAGGGAGATAAGGTCGGCTACACCTTATTGGGTGGTTTTAGCCCATGGTTTTGTAATACCGTTTGACGGTTTCTTGTATTGTATCTCCTATTTATGAGGTGTGTGAGATAGAGGTTGTGTGTAAGAGTCTTATGGCTATTGAGTTGCCTCTGAATCTCTGATTAGTGGTACTCCTGCGAAGAGCTTTCTCTGTAAGTATGTTGTAATCTGTTTTTGATTGCTGAATAAAATATTGAGCTGCTTTTGGAGGGTGGGGTTTTTCTCCCGAAAGGGTTTTCCCCACGTAAATCATTGTGTTGTGGTATGAATGTTATTATATCTATTTCTATTTTCTGTAACTGTTGTAATGATCTGAAAAAGTTTTGCATTACCCTCCTCTCAAGGTTAGTGTAGGAAGTTGTTTCCGCTACTTAACTTCCTTACAAGTGGTATCAGAGCCTGATCACCTTTGGTTTCAATTGTGGGCAGTTGGGTTTTTTGAACTAATCCAGATTTGAGTGGGAGCTTGTGCAGAAGACACTTTGTGATCTTGTTGCAGGAATATTCAGATGGCGAGTTCGTCAGGGAGAATAGAGGTGGAGAAATTTAATGGAAGTAATTTTGAGATGTGGAAGCTGAAGATGGAAGATCTGCTAATAGATCGAGATCTTTGGGATGCTATTGATGCGAATGTCCAAAGGCCCTCAGATCCTACTGCGGCAGCTCAGTATGATGTTATGGACCGAAAAGCCAAGGGTCTAATCAGACTATGCCTGGCAGACACTGTTCTAATCAATGTCCATGAAGAAAACTCTGCAAAGAAGCTATGGACTAAGCTTGGTGAGATGTATCAAGTGAAATCTTTATTAAATCAAATTTTCTTAAGAAAGAAATTGTATTCCTTGAAGATGGAAGAGGGTGGATGAATTGCAGACCACCTAGAAGCATTCAATATGATTGTGGCTCAATTAGTATCCGTCAGTGTTAAGATGGACGAGGAGGAAAAATGTCAGATCTTGCTTTGCTCTTTGCCTAATTCGTGGGATTCTCTTGTTATGGCTATCGGTAGTACTTCTGTTGTTTTGAAATCTGAAGATGTGGTGGGTGCCCTACTCGGTGAAGAGATGCGAAGGAAGGTATCCATCAGTTCAAAGGAAGCCCTAACTGTTCGTGGAAGACCTAAGGAGAAAGGCAAGAAGAATGAGAAGCGTGGCAAGTCCAAATCCAAAGGGAGATCGAAATCTCCTGGAAAGTCCAAAGTCATTTGCTGGAATTGCGGTAAATCGGGTCACATCCGTAAGGACTGCAAAGAAGAAAAGAAGAAGAAAAAGAAAAAGTTCGATTTTGATTCTGAGTCCGACAAGGAAGATGGTGATGCATTTATTGCGGCTTTGGCGACTCATACAGGTAATGATGCCTGGCTAATTGACTCAGGTGCATCTTTTCATATGACTTCCAATAAAGATTGGTTTTCTGAATATGAAGGATTTAATGGAGGTAAGGTGTACTTGGGTGATGATTCACCTCTAGACATTGTTGGTTGAGGTAAAGTTAGAATCAAGTTTTCTGATGGTAGAATAAAAAGGATTAATGGTGTGCTACATATCCCTGGATTAAAACGAAACCTGTTATCTGTGAGCAAACTAATAGATGCAGGTGTGCACGTAGTCTTTTCTGAAACAGGATGTAAGATGATTAAGGGTGCTATGGTAGTTGCTAGAGGTGTCAGGTTTGGCACTTTGTATAAGCTTGAAGCATACACTGTTGAGTGTAATAGCACTTCTGTAAAAAGTAAATCTGTGGATACTTCACTGGAAGATTTGAAGGTTTCACCTTCAGCAGATGGAAATGGTTTTTGGGTACCTAAGGGTGCTCTTTCTTCTGAAGCAAAGTTACCTACAGAGAAGACTATGTTATGGCACCAGAGACTTGGCCACATTGGAGAAAAGGGTCTAAGGACCTTGAAAAATAAAAACCTTGTTGAAGGTTTGAATGACTGTAACCTTGACTTTGATTTCTGTGAGCATTGCATGTATGGAAAACAAAACCACATTCAGTTTTACTCGAGTTCTCATAAAACTTGTGGTGTTTTGGATCTTATCCATTCTGATGTGTTTGGTCCAGTAGATGTCTCTTCGATTGGAAAATCCACATATTATATTTCATTTATTGATGATTTTAGTAGAAGGACATGGGTTTATTTCCTAAAGAGTAAATCTGAAGTTTTAGTCGTTTTAAAGAATTTAAAGCAATGGTTGAGTTGCAGACTGGAAAGAAAATAAAATGTTTGAGAACTGATAATGGCGGTGAGTTTTGCTCTAATGATTTTGATAGATTTTGTAAAGACTGTGGAATTAACAGGCAGAAGACAACTCCGTATTCTCCACAGCAGAATGGAGTTGCAAAAAGAATGAACAGGACACTGATGGAGAAGGCTAGGAGTATGTTGAGTGGTGCTGGTCTCGAACAAAAGTTTTGGGCTGAAGCTGTTGCCACTGCTTGCTACCTGATTAACAGGTCTCCTACATCAGCTCTTGTTGATAAAACGCCTATGGAAGCATGGTCAGGTCACAAGCCTTCATTGAGACATCTTAGAGTTTTTGGTTGCGAGGCATATGCACATGTGCCAAAGGAGAAGCGAACAAAGTTGGAGAACAAGGCTGTGAAATGTATCTTCATCGGGTATAGTTATGGTGTGAAAGGATACAAGCTTTGAGACCCTATTGCACAAAAGGTAATTCATAGTAGAAGTGTTATTTTTAGAGAAATTAAGTCTCCTTCTGTTACATTGCAGCCAAAACAGACTAAAAAAGAAGATGTGATTCAACTTCCTTCTACACCTGAAAGAGTTGAATCGAGACCCCTAGATAGGCAAGAATTTGAGGAGAGCTCGTCTAGCTCTGAATCTTCAGAAGAGGAGGAAGAACCTCCAACTCAGCTTGTTCGAAGGTCTACAAGACATAGACAACCACCTGAAAGGTATTCACCTGATGATTGGAGATTTATTTTTGCTCTGAATACTAGTGTGGATGAACCGAAATCTGTAGAAGAGGCATTAGGTATGAATGATGCAGAATCCTGGAAGATTGCTATGGAGGAAGAAATGGCAGCTTTGAAAAAGAATGATACATGGGATCTTGTACCATTGCCTGAAGGACGAAAACCTATTGGTTGTAAATGGGTGTTCAAGAAAAAGATTGGTTCAGATGGAAGCATTGAGAAGTATAAAGCAAGGTTGGTTGCAAAAGGCTACTCTCAGGTTGAGGGTGTTGATTACGGTGAGATATTTTCTCCTGTTGTAAAAATGATGTCTATTAGATTTTTGCTTTCTATTGCTATTGCTTATGATTTAGAGGTTGAGCAAATGGATGTGAAAACTGCTTTTCTTCATGGTGATTTGGAGGAAGATATTTATATGACACAACCGGAGCACTATGTGGTGAAAGGCAAAAGTAATTTGGTCTGTAAATTGAAGAAATCTTTGTATGGCCTCAAACAAAGTCCTAGGATGTGGTACCAGAAATTTGATACATATGTGTTGAGTTTGGGATTTGAACATTCTAAATCAGATCACTGTGTTTATTATAAATCTGATGGTGATCATTTCTTATTCATTGCATTGTATGTTGATGATATGTTATTCATTGGTAAAGGGAAAGGTATGATTTCAGAACTGAAGTCTCAGCTCGCTGCTAAATTTGAAATGAAAGATCTTGGTGCAGCAAAGCACATTCTTGGGATGGAAATTAGAAGAGATAGGGTAAACAGAAAGCTATGGCTAGGCCAGAGTAAGTATGTGAATTCAGTGTTACAGAGGTTCAACATGCAGAATTGTAGACCATTGAGTGTTCCTTTTACAGTTGGAACGAAACTATCTGTTTCAGATTGTCCTACATCCCCATTGGAGATGGAAGACATGAGTAGAGTGCCTTACCAGAGTGCGGTTGGAAGCTTGATGTATGCTATGGTCTGTACTAGACCAGATATTGCCCAAGCAGTGGGAGTACTTTCTAGATATATGTCTAATCCTGGTAGAGTTCATTGGGATGCAGTCAAAAGAGTCTTCAGATATTTGAAGGGTACTTCAGAGTATTCTTTGTGTTATCATGGTAATTCAGTTGGAGACATGACTTCCCTTGATATCCATGGTTATGTGGATTCAGATTGGGCAGGTGATATTGATAGCAGAAGATCCACCAGTGCATATGTGTTTACTTTGTTTGGTGGTGCAATTAGTTGGATGAGTAAGCGATAGGCTGTGGTTGCTTTATCCACTACTGAAGCAGAGTATATGGCAGCTACTCATGCTTGTAAAGAGGCCATTTGGCTTAAGAGACTGTGTTCGGATATTGGAATAAAACAAGGTACAGTGACAGTTTACTGTGACAGTCAGAGTGCAATTAGCCTAGCTAAGAACCCGACATTTCATGCCCGGACCAAACATATTGATGTTCAGTATCATTTTGTTAGAGATATGGTCGAAGATGGTAGGGTGAAGCTGGTTAAGGTGGAAACATTGATGAATGTTGCAGATGCTTTAACTAAGGCTGTGAGCACAGAGAAGTTCAGATGGTGTTCAGAGTCTATGGGCCTTATGGCCCCTAGCAATTAATTCATTGTGTTGACATTCCCTTCCGCTCATGCAAGGTGTTCGACAAGTGGGAGATTTGTTGGGAAAAATGGTGTCTCAACCTTGCATTTATGTGAGGTTACTATTTATAGTAAGTTTTCATTTGAGCACGAAATGGTGCGAAACTCTCCCTAAAGCTTCTAGTTGGTTAGATAAGCATTCCGGTAAAGTTGCGTCGCAAGGTCACAGCTAGTTTTGAAGATATTAATGTTTTCATCTTGGAGGGGTGCAATAAAATATTTAAACTTAATTTTGGGGACTTTAGAGGCTCCGAAATGCCCTGAAAAGTTTTTGTAACCGGCAAAGCGGTTACGAGGTGATAGAGCACTTCGCGAGCTTTCCGGCGCTTCAAACGATTCGTCAATCGGACACCCGGTTCTCAAGTTATGGCCTCCAGAAGTTTGTACTCTTGAAATAGGAAAAATAATTTATATCGAATACATAAATGAGCTGTAAAAAGGGAGCGAAACATGTTGATGTGTGCTTTAACATGTCATAGGGCATCTAGAAGGGAGATAAGGTCGGCTACACCTTATTGGGTGGTTTTAGCCCATGGTTTTGTAATACCGTTTGACGGTTTCTTGTATTGTATCTCCTATTTATGAGGTGTGTGAGATAGAGGTTGTGTGTAAGAGTCTTATGGCTATTGAGTTGCCTCTGAATCTCTGATTAGTGGTACTCCTGCGAAGAGCTTGCTCTGCAAGTATGTTGTAATCTGTTTTTGATTGCTGAATAAAATATTGAGCTGCTTTTGGAGGGTGGGGTTTTTCTCCCGAAAGGTTTTCCCCACGTAAATCATTGTGTTGTGGTATGAATGTTATTATATCTATTTCTATTTTCTGTAACTGTTGTAATGATCTGAAAATTTTTTGCATTACCCTCCTCCCAAGGTTAGTGTAGAAAGTTGTTTCCGCTACTTAACTTCCTTACACTATGTATACTATAAACCCTACTAATGTATGGGGTATGCGGATGACCAATATCTTCCTCCTCCTCCCTTTAGTTCTTACCACTTAGTAGCTTTGTATTAGTCTTTTTTTGTGTTGGGTTTTGCCCCATTTGTACATAGGGCTGTGACTATTTCCACCCACCTTTTTTATGAATATATGTAGCAATAATTTATAACTAGGAATATTAACATTTATTCATCAAAAAAATATTTATAATCATCAATGAGTTAATGTTTAATAGATATGCTTGGTTTTAAATTTGATCCTATTGAAGAGCATTTCCAAAATGGTGTCCATATTTTTCATGGAAATTTACAATTACATACTTAAACATTAGAAAGTGAAATAATAAGGCTACATCTATTTTAGTTAGAATGCACTTTTTTTTCTCCACGCTATATTATTAAATTGCAAGGAAAATCCCCCTTCAAATTGCAAGTGTGTAAAATTTTATGAGAAGATTGATATTATATTATTTGTTCATTGATGCCATCACTACTAGAAAAACCATAGCAATCTCATACAATTGCTTTGGCTTTTAAGTTGTCATATGAGAATGTTATTGCTCTTAAAGGTTATCGTGGTCCTCCTAAAAATATTTATTTAATTATATTGTAAACACATATAAATTAATATTAATTAAAAAACCATCAAGAGTATAGAAGTTTTTTTCAAAAAATGTAGCTAGTTGGCACTCACAACCCTTAAAAAGACCTACCACAATCAAAATAAAATATAAAATTAAATCAAAGTGCATACAAAGTGTATTATTGTAAAGTGTATCCCTTTACAATTTCACACTCTATTTGGATCCCTATTTTAGTGTGCTTTCTCCTAGATCATTTTAAGCCTATTTGAGCCCTATCCTACCCTATAATTTAATTGTTAATATCATAATTTGACTATTGTCAAATTTTTAAATTAGGACCAAATATAGCATCACAAACCTTTACATTCATGATTCTCTTTAAGAGACACTATTTTGGGGGGACCTAGGCACCCATTACATTGTCTCGCCAAAATTATTGTCATTGCTAGTGTCAACCTTCATAATTCAAATTATGGTTTTCATTATTGTAGTTAATCATTTTATGTTTTCCTTTTATCAAAAATACCTTGTGAATCCTATATAAATTAATTTGGACACCCCCAGGACTAGGGCATTAGCACACCAATCCCACACTTTCAACCCTAGATTTCCAAATATGAGCTATTGTGTTGTTTTTTTTTGTAACTTACTATTATTCTTGAAAGTCATCATTTTCTATCATTTAGCCTAGTTAATTTACACACTTCACAATCCCAAATCCATTACAACAAAAGAACATAAACCCAAGTGTTCAACTCTCCTATCAAGGTTGTAGCTTAATCTATTCACGTTCCAACACTATGTTATTAAAAATTGAGATCCTAGTTTGTATCCATAAGCCTAGGATCTCATTTCCATACATATCATTTTGGTGAACATGGTATGCTATATTACTTTTGATTTGCATTTATATAGCTGATTTATATGCATTTACATGATTCATGCTTTCAATCATTTTTAAAATCTATTGCTTATGCAATTACATTACATGCATTTAGATAGTTAATTTACCAACATATCATTTTGGTGAACCCGGTGTGCTACATAGCTTCTAGTTTACATTTGTGTATCTAATTTATATGCATCTGCATGGTTCATTCTTGCAATCATTTATAAAATCTATTTATTATTCACTTACATTGCATTAGTTTAGATAGTTAATTCACCAAAAATATAATTTTGGTGAACCCAAGATGTCTCATACTTGCATATCTTCTAATTCTAAAAAGCACAAATCTAATATAAATATAGTAAACTGATTCATTTATTAGATATTTCTATTACATGTATGTGGTAGATGTTATAGTTTGAAAAAAAAAAAAAAATTACAATCTCATTATATGTTTAATTAGTTGATTACTTTTCCAATTTAATAATGAAGATATCTCATACATGTGACGGTGGTTTATTTGTCCTTATATCACTTTATCCCTCTCCTAACCATGATAAAATTGTGATACAAGAGATTTATATGGTCAACACTTCCCCTAATAATGCTTTACCTTCTATACATTCCAATTCTCCCCTTTATAGAGATAGAGCCTTGATGAACAATGATTGTCCCTCCCCAAAAGCCTCTCTTAGTCATGACAATATTTTGGTGCAAGAAGAGGATATCATTAACATTTATCTCAAGGATCTCTTTCTTGTGGATGAAGCATATAAGAATCATGATGATTCTTATCCAAAGAATTACCTCTCCCATGAGAATAATTTGGTACAAGAGGGACTTTCTTTAGACATTAACAATCCAAACTTTAACACATTAATGGACATAGATGCCTATTCCTCTCCTAGAGACTACCTTACTCATCAAGACATTTCAATGCAACATTATGTTATTGTAATATGGTGAAAAGTGATGAGAGGAGATCAAGTGGAAATCTTTACCCTCAAGAAAGGAGTGAAAGTTTCACAAAGGATTCCATTCAACTTCTCACGTACATTATATTTAAAAGAGGGGGTTGAATTCACTAGATCCAATCTCAATGAAAAGAGATTGAATGATAAGTAAATTGTAGGGAATTTGCAATAAATTTAGAAAGTAAAGTAACCCTCTTTTAAAATAGACAAGTTGAATTAAGAGAATTGAGACTAAGTGTAAATATGACAAAGAAATGATTATATCTTGGGATAGAGATGCATGATGAAGTTGTGCACCTAGAATTAGTAGTAAAATGTTGAGACGAAGCTCCCCTACAAATTTGAGCAAAATTTGTTAGGACCGGGTTGAAAGTGTACTTGGTCCTCTGAAAAATCCGCACGCCGAAAAGGGTTTTTCCGTCTCTAAAAATGGAGTCTAAACCTGCAATTATAGTTGTGCACTTGCAACCTACACATAGAAAAGAGAGGAAATGTTGTTGGGATTGGTGTTTTGCATTCAGACCAAACCCCATTTTGGAATTAACCAGGTGATTGAAAATACTTGCAAGTACATGAAAGGAAATGTCTGAAGTAAAGTTCACCTCAAGAGGGGATTCAATTGAAATGTTGATAGAATTGATTGAAAGGATATGTAGAATATAATGTCTTGAATGTTGGTAGAGATCTCCTCTTCAATGGTTGAATCCTTGACTTGAATGCAACACCTAGCCTTGAAAGGAGACTTGAAATTCTCAATGCTTGAAGGGATGTTTGAATGCTTGAATGCTTGATGACAATGTCACTTGGTAATTTCACCTTATGATCTCTTATGCTTGGTTACACTTCTTGAAATTAATTTTCGATTATTGGAATTATACAAATAGGAGGGGAGATGTTCCTTATATACTTGCCAATTAGGGGTTTTTAACTAATTTTCCATCTTAGGCCAACATAGGAAAAAAATTTCCTACTCAAAATTGCCAAGTCCAATGCAGGATTAGGTCAAGGGACGCCCAAAATAGGGTAGGGACATGGGCACCACACCCTTGTCTTAGGGGGGCTAGGGTTCCATGCCCCTGTCCTGCCCTAATTTAGGATAGGCAGTGATGAAAAGGTAGTGTGGGGTGGCAAAAAATGCAAGTTCTTGATGTTTGAGCATGTCTCGGTTCTCCAATCAGGCTTAGGGATTCATTCACCAATGCAGAAACCCAAATGCGGTTGAAAATTTTAAGGTTACAATTTGATGATGCTACATTTAGCCCCCACTTTAGCGGGAGTATAAGCATATGCTAATACTGCCATTAAAGTACAAGGAAACAATATTGAAAGACTTTCACCATGTCAAGGAGGTAAGATACACCAAGCCCCCAGTGGAATAAGGATCCTACAACTTCAATTGACAAAGTAAAAGGGAAGATCAAGAGGGAGAGAACCATGCCTACAAGTAGTAAGGTTCCCTTCACTATGAGTCATGAAAAGTAAGGATGCCAAAAATTACAAAGCGAAGCCAAGTTCACTAAGTAACTCAAAGTATCAAAAAGGAAAATACGAGTGAAGTATATGCCCCCATGTTAAAGTGATCGTGCATGCCTTATTGAGAGCGATTGTTTTAAGGTAGGATACACCAAAGAGAGAGAAAGAGAGGGAGCACGTCATTGCAAGGATTTAGCCCCCCATCGAGGAATAAACCCAAGGATAATGAACATAAAACACAAAGAACAAGGTGGCTTCTCTTTCCTTAGGGTCGGTATGTTGTATGATAACTCATGTATATCATGAATATATGCATAGAATAGTCCCCATTCCCCAAAGAAAGCAAAATGCCTTGGAAGAAAGGGAACACGTGTCTTTTGAGTCAACATGAAAAAGACCAAAAGAGATCTCAATGCTTTGCATCATCCTCAAGTAGACATCACTAGGGATAAAAAATAGAAGAATAGGGATACACATAGAAGAATGGGCACAAAAGAGAGAGAAAAGAGAGAGGTAGGGGATCTACGATGCTAATGCAACTAGTCTAGCATGACATCCACCTCTCGATCTTGTTGATCACTATTTTGGGAAGGCAGGAAACATGCTAGAGGAGCAGCATTGAGCACAATAGATGGAACTATCACAAGATCCAAACAATGACTATGCTCATGTGCTAAGTCACTTTGTTTGTTCTGAGGAGCTAGGATTAAGGCTTTTAAAAATTTTACAGATAAATGTTTGTTGAGATCAACATATTCATAGTCACTATCAGAAGCATTAGGACTTGTATTGCCATCATGAATAACATTTTCACCTATTTATTCATCAAGATTTATAGAAAGAGGAGCTCTAACGTGAATAGAAGTAAAACCATCACATGTTTTTTGCAACTTATGATTTGGAGATTTAGGTTCAAGATCTTTCTTAGGAGAAACAAGAATCATGTCAACTGTGTGTTTGTTGGGAGATTGAAAAGTTTGATAAACAACTTCACGAGCTCTAGCATGACGTTTTTGTCGGTGATCTCTTGCACTACGATTTCATCAAGTCTTAGTAGAAGGATGAGAAGGAGAAATATTTATTGAAGGAGGAATGTTTTTTTAAAGAGAATTTTTTGTTGAAAGAGGAATGTTTTCATCTTTGGTAGTTGGATGGTTAGGTTGAGGTCTCTTAGGTTGAACAAGAGGAGAGGTAGGTCTCTTCTCTCTATAAGAGCAAGGAGGCAAAATTGCACCATATAAAGGAGGGATGTTCAGAGTAGGAAGGAGACTAGGTCTATTGTGAGGAGGAGGTACAGGTCTAACCTTAGGAGGAATATTATTGTTCTTCTTAGGAGAAGGCATAGTTTAATCCATAGGAATAGGTTGGGAATCTTTCTTAGGAGGAAGATTAGCTCTATCCGTTAGAGGAAGAATTTCATCTTCAAGAATAGTGGGGATATCAAATGTTGGAGTTCTAGGTTGGATTAAGGATAAGATCATATCTTTCTTCCATTTCTAATAATATTGAAAGAGAGCATCACTTCTTGTTGGAAGAGATTGAAATTGTTGAGGCCAAAATTAATCAATAGGAACACCTGGGCTTCTTTTGATTGGTTGAAATAGGCTATGGTTAACAGTTATGATTTCTCCATTGTGGGGAAATTTCAAACACTTATGGATTGGAGAGGCAATAGCCTTCATGGAAGATAGCCAAGGGTAACCTAACTTCACACATAATTGTTTAGATGAAGGAATGATAATAAAGTTGACATCTATAGATTTAGTGTGAACCTCAATAAGGAGTGTGATAGAACCAATAGTAGGACAAGAAAATCCATCAAATAATTTAATGACCACATTAGTATCATCATATATTGCTTTAAGCAAATGAAAAGTATAAAGATATTCATCAGTGATGATACTAACCATGCAAGAGGGATCAACAAGCACACCACAACAAGGTTTGTCTTAGATTCTTGCAACCATGTATAAAGTGCCATCAAGTGCTCTAATGGTCTCATGAGGTTCAAATGTGAAACATTGATCCTTAGGTGTTTCTTGTTTCTCTACCATATTCACTAAATTTGGAGCCATTGTAGTGATATCAGAAGGAGAGAAAGAGGTATGTTCAGTTTCAACCACATTAGAGGTATGAGAGGGTAAAGGATCAGTAAAAATCTTAAGATTTTGATTAGGAGGAGCTAATGATTTGTTTCCCTTATCATTCACAACTACCACATATATAGTATTATTATCAATCAGGTCTTAAAGCTTACTTTTTAATGTAAAACATTTCTCAGTATCATGACTAGGTTGACAATGAAATTGGCAAAAAGAATTATTATCAAAGTAAGGTGAGGCTAGCTTAGAAGGGTCAATTATTTTATTGGAGGGAGTTTGATAACATTTCTTTGTAACAACTGAGACATGATGCTATGCAAATATTCATTCAAAGGAGTAGATTGTCTTTCTCTTTTGAAAAATTTAGAAATAGGAGGCACACCAGTTCTAGCATTCATATTGTTGTTGTTGATGGTGTCATTGAATTTGATGAAGCTATTATTCAGTTTGAACTTCACAAACGATTGTTGAGCACTCTTACCCTTATCACTCAAATCCATAGGAGTAGATTTCTCTAGTTGACTCATAGTTAGTTGATAATTGTGAAGTGTTGTGCAGAAATACGGAAAGGAAGTAAACTTAGAAAGGAGAAGTTTGTCCCTAACGTCTTTTTGAAAATTAGAAATGAAAATTCTTTGAATATCATTATCAAGCACTGGAAAAGAAATTTGAGAACACAACTGCTTATATCTACCAATGAAATCAGTCACTTTTTCTTTAACACCTTGTTTGCAATGCATTAAATCAGTCAGAGTGATTTTAGGACCTATGTTGTTTTGAAATTGTTGAATAAAAGAATATTCTAATTGTTGAAAAGAAGTAATAGAATAGGAAGGAAAAGAGCAATACCATTGTAAATCCTTATCTCTTAGCGTTCTAGTAAACAATTTGGCAAGCAATCTTTGATCATAAGAAAAGTTGGTACACAAGGTTTGGAATGTTTTGACGTGTGTTAAAGGATCACCTTTTCCATTATAGAGTTCTAATTGAGGGACTTCAATGTGTTTAGGAGGGAAAAATCTAACAATATCAAGAGAAAGTAGGCTCACAACATCAAATGTGGGTACATTAAACTTGGATTGACTCATAGAAGCGATTTATTGTTGCAATAATGACACAGTTTGGGAAAGGCTATTAATGGTTGCTTCGGTTGAAGAATTTATGTTAGACATGTTTGATTGAGAAGGTGGTGTGATGTTATTTAAAGAAGGCATTGATTGAGAATAGGGTGGTGGAACACTATGGTAAGTAGGCATAGGTGATGATTGAGTAGGAAATGGAACACTAAAAGGAGAGATAGAATGATTGTATGAATTTCCCCCTTGTGTCACATTGATTAAAGGATTGATTGAGGGAGAGGGATTTCCCCCATGACTAATGGTTGTAGGTATGACATTTGGAGTTGATGTAGCCATGATGTTTGAAGTGAAAGCAAGAATGCTAGTCATTCGAGTGGTCAAAGGAATAGAATGATTGATTTGTGTAGGAGGTTGTGAATAACCTAAGGTCTTAGCACAACTCTTTATAGGTATGACATTAGAATCAACAATATGAGAAATACCATGCAATATATCAATTCCATTCTTATCTCTTTGAATCGTGCATTTTAGACCTTCAATTAATGGAAGAACTTCAATATTAGGATATTCTTGGGACATCGATTGTTGGAAATTGTCAAAATCATTGTCCAATTTTGAAAGTAGATCTATGGAAACTCTAGTCAAAACTTCTTCGTCGTCATTGGGTAAGTGCACAAAGATGGTGGTCAAAAAGGGGGCTATAAGTGGACACTTTTTTTTTTGAAATCAGGTGAACCTGAACTTAGAGGCAAAATTTGAAAGTCATCCACTCAAGATATGAAGATAATCAAAGAACAAATATTATAGTACTCTGAATCTAGTTTCTAAACTACTAAACTTTTTAAAAATTGGATAAGATTAAGGGGGTCAAATCCTTTGTGCATGAAAAACTAACCCTATTTTTTTCTGAAAAACATAACATAGTGTCTAACGTGCGCATCAAAAAAGTCATAGTTAGATTTAGTATTTTGACAAATCCTTTGGCAGAAAGATAGTTAAGAGTGAGCACTAGAAGATGTGTATTTTTTTGTAATTTTTTGTTGAGTATTTTTTTTTATGATTTTTCCAATCGAGCACATCCTGAAAATTCGGTACCTGTTCATGCGCGAAGCATAAGTTGCACTAAACAAATCAAAAATACAATTTTTTTTTTAAATTGTAAAGAATCAAGTGCACTACAATAATATATAGTTTTTTTTAAATTTGGATACGTGTATCAAAAGTTATTCAAAAAATTGTACACCTATGTCTGTGAGAACTATGGAGACACTTGTAAAAGAAATTCAATAATAATATGTTATTGTTGTTCAAATTGAAAACAAATTATATGGTTAGAAAGCTCAAAAGATGGGTGAAAATATGGTGGCAATTTTAGAAATACCCACTTTATGAAGTGTAAACCTGATGATGACAAAGTTGATAAACCAAGTTGATAAAATAAAACACATCAAAAATGAGAGAAATGGAGGGAAATCAAACTTCCGATCCATAGCTTTGTCATCCAGGCCTATTTCCAAGCCTAATCAGTCAAAAGCATGTCCGGGGTATGTATAGTGTAAGCAGTGCGTACATGCTTGTTTCCCTATAAATAGCACGTACGCGCTATTGTATAATATGATATTCTATATATAATATGTGTATATACATATAATATATGTAATATATAATGTGTATAATATGACATTGTATATATAATATGTTTATATACATATAATATGTTTATATACACATAATATATTAAACATATATCTACACATGTAAGTGTATCGTCTCTCCCTCTCAAATGCATACAAGCTCTCTCTCTCTCTCTCTCTCTCTCTCTCTCTCTCTCTCTCTCTCTCCATACCCCATCCCTCTTTCTCTTCTTCTCTCCCTCCATACCCCACTGCAACTGTGTCTGCACTTCTATAGAAGTGAATTTATTTTGTATCTACAACTTCCTCTTTGATTTTTATCATGTATCCTCTCCTAAAAAAATTGACTGATGGATTTTTGTGTGTATATTGAATAGGAGGAATAGGGTTTGAAATTGAACCACAAGTGTATTACCATGACAAACAAGGAAACCTGTAGCAATATTCTTCTTGAATGTGTTTTTAATGAGCAGAGCAGATGTGGAAAATAGTGTCAACAAAGCAACATGATGAGTCAAAGTACCTGCAATATGTTTTTCAAAAGAAAACAACAGGTAGGAAGAGAAAGAGGGAGAGTAACACAGATGATGTCCTATAGAATGATAGTGGTGGGTATGCGAGATTTCCCATGTTGTTACATAATTCCTGTCACCTAAAGAAATTAAAGTTTGTTTTATGCATGGTAGTGGTAGTATATGATGATCATCACTTGTCAAACAGCTTGGAACGGTACATACCCATTAAAGAAATCAAGTGTGTAATTCCTATAGTCACAATCGAGATTAGTCTTATAACCTTCCAAATTTAATAACATCATATGTTTTAGAATTTAGGCAGTACTCTTAGGGTTAGGTCAATCTCTTACACTTGCTTTTTAGTGAAGCCTCGTTGTTTGTTCTCTTGGTTTCTCATTGTATGATGTTCTATTCATAACTTTAAATTTAATATATCATTTTATTAGCCCACCATATGACCCCTTAGGTGTCATTAGAGGTTGTATTGTTTCCTAAGAGGTCATATGGTATCCTGTGACCCCTTAAGACCCCTCCTCTTTCCCTCCCCCCTACCCTCCCCCTCCCCCTCTCTCTCTCTCCCTCTCCCTCCCTCTACCTCCCTCCCTCCCTCCCTCTCTCTCTCTCTCTCTCTCTCTCTCTCTCTCTCTCTCTCTCTCTCTCTCCATCTCCCTTCCTCCATATCCCTTCTTCTCTCCCACCCCCTCTTCTCTCTCCCTCTCCCTCCCTCTACCTCTCTTCCTCTCTCTACATTCCCTCCCCCATCTCTCTCTCTCCCCCTCTCTCTCCCTCTCTCTCTACCTGCAATATGTTTCTCAGAAGAAAACAACAGGTAGGAAGAGAAAGAGGGAGAGTAACATAGATGATGTCCTGTAGAATGATAGTGGTGGGTATGCGAGAGTTCCCATGTTGTTACACAATGCCTATCACCTAAAGAAATTAAAGTTTGTTTTATGCATGGCAGTGGTAGTATGTAATGATCATCACTTGTCAAACAACTTGGAACGGTACGTACCCGTGAAAGAAATCAAGTGTGTAATTCCTATAGTCACAATCGAGATTAGTCTTATAACCTTGCAAATTTAATAGCATCATATGTTTTAGAACTTAGGCAGTACTCTTAGGGTTAGGTCAAGCTCTTACACTTGATTTTTAGTGAAGCCTCGTTGTTTGTTCGCTTGGAGTCTCGTTGTTTGATGTTCTATTCATAACTTTAAATTTAATATATCATTTTATTAGCCCACCATATGACCCCTTAGGTGTCATTAGAGATCGTATTGTTTCCTAAGAGGTCATATGGTATCATGTGACCCCTTAAGACCGTTCCTCTTTCCCTCCCCCCTACTCTCCCCCTCTCTCTCTCTCTCTCTCTCTCTCTCTCTCTCTCTCTCTCTCTCTCTCCATACCCCTTCTTCTCTCCCACCTCCCCTCTTCTCTCTCCCTCTCCCTCCCTCTACCTCTCTCCCTCCATCTACCTTCCCTCCCCCGTCTCTCTCTCTCTCCCTCTCTCTCCCTCTCTCTCTACTTGCAATATGTTTTTCAGAAGAAAACAACAGGTAGGAAGAGAAAGAGGGAGAGTAACACAAATGATGTCATGTAGAATGATAGTGGTGGGTATGCGAGAGTTCCCATGTTGTTACACAACGCCTGTCACCTAAAGAAATTAGAGGTGTCATTAGAGGTCATTAGAGGTTGTATTGTTTCCAAAGAGGTCATATGGTATCCTATGACTCCTTAAGACCCCTCCTCTTTCCATCCCCCCTACTCTCCCCCCTCTCCCTCTCTCTCTCTCTCTCTCTCTCTCTCTCTCTCTCTCTCTCTCTCTCTCTCTTCCCCTCCCTCTCTCTCTCTCTCTTCCCCTCCCTCTCTCTCTCCCTCTCCCTCCTTCCCTCTCTCCCTCTCTCTACCTTCCCTCCCCCCTCTTCTCTCCCTCTCTCCCTCCCTCTACCTCTCCCTTCCCCCCATGTTCTCTCCTTGTCTCCCTCTCTCTCCCTCTCCCCTCTCCTCTCCCTCTGTCTCCCTCTCCCACCCCCCCTCTCTCTCTCTCTCTCTCTCTCTCTCTCTCTCTCTCTCTCTCTCTCTCTCTCTCTCTCTCTCTCTCTCTCTCTCTCCCTCTCTCCTTCCCTCTACCTCTCCCTTCCCCCCATGTTCTCTCCCTCTCTCCCTCTCTCTCCCTCTCCCCTCTCCTCTCCCTCTCTCTCCCTCTCTCCCTCTCTCTCCCTCTCCCCTCTCCTCTCCCTCTCTCTACCTTCCCTCCCCCATCTCTCTCCCTCTCCTCTCCCTCTCCCACCCCCCCTCCTCTCTCTCTCTCTCTCTCTCTCTCTCTCTCTCTCTCTCTCTCTCTCTCCAGCTCTCCCTTCCCCCATGTTCTCTCCCTTAGTTGTCATTAGAGGTCATATTATTTCCTAAGAGGTCATATGGTATCTTGTAACCCCTTAAGACCCCTCCTCTTTCCCTCCCCCCTACTCTCTCTCTCTCTCTCTCTCTCTCTCTCTCTCTCTCTCTCTCTCACTCACTCACTCACTCTCTCACTCTCTCATAGGCGCGTAAGAGGTATTATTCCCATTATTTGATACCCTACGATAACATTTTTAGGCTTAGTAGCGCGTACATGCTACTTATCAGCCTAGAATGGGGGAAAAGAATACCGTTGGGTTTGTCAACATTTTATGGTCTAACAGCGTGTATGCGGTTATCAATGTAGTGTGTACATGGTTTATAGACATAGTTTTAGTTGCCCAAGAGCCTCAACGGCCTCAAAAGAAGTTTTTGAGGTCGTTGAAGGCCCCACTAGAACTATGTCTACACTTCTATCACTGTTGTATACATAAAAGTGATTTTTTTGTTTTTGCATGATTTCAAATGATTGAATTGTTGTTTTTAGTAGTTTTTTTGTTTTTTCATGGTTTCAAATGATTGAATTGTGATTGTTTAATAGTTTGATTCCAAAAAATAGTGATAAGATGCATATTTATGGTTATTTGTTTATTTATGAACTTTTCTTTACATATATATGTAATATGATTCTATTGAGGTCAACTGATCTCAACCATGGGAAAGAACAAGCGAGGAATGATGGAACAATAAGAGGCTCAAAAGGAAAGACAAAGGCAGCGTATGAAGAAATTGTGTGACATAAGAACAATGGGAGAAGAAGGTATGTCAACATCAACATCTCAATTCGATTTACCAAACGAATATAATCCACCTAATGCAATTGAAGAAAAAACATTTGATAATTTACTATTTGAACCTAATGCAATTGAAGAAGAAACATTTGATAATTTACCATTTGAACCTAATGCAATTGAAGAAGAAACATTTGATAATTTACCATTTGAACCTAATGCAATTGAAGAAGATACCGCATTGAATAATCAATTAAATGGTGAACATATTACACCTTCTCTACTTGATGAATTGAATGTACATAATGCACCGATGTCAACACCTCCTAGAATCATTCGTAGGAAACCAAAGTATCTAATTGACATTGATGAGAATATATTGAAGTCAATGCCCAATAAAATGATTGAATGAACTTGTAGGAGAATGGTTAAAGGAATATGGCAAAACTATTTTAAAAACTTAAATCAAACCGCAAGATGTCAATTAATTGTTCAAATGATTAAAAATTTGAATTTTAGAGAGACAATGAAAATTCTAGGCCTAAGATCATCTAAAAGTAACATTGAAAGAACTATTGTCAGAAATATATTTGATGCATATCAATGTATTGGTTCAAAATCACATAGTAAAGATTCTAATGCTACTCGATGTGTCATTACATCAACCATAATGAGCAAGAAAATAAAAAAAGAAAGTTTGATAAGCAAAACAAGTAAGTCATTAAACATTAGTAGAAAAACATTAAGTAAAGCATTAAAGGGGCGAGAACAAATAGAGGAACCTAACAATAATTCTCTTTGGGCATTCTCGGGTAGACTACCATGCAAAGATAAGGTTGTTGTAGATGCACTAAAAACATTAATTAATTTTTTTTGGCATGACAACACAAGAGTATCGCCCAACCAAAGAGATGTTGTTAGAAGGCGAATTGGGTCTAAAAATCATGAGCCACATGCGAAACACTATTTGGATATGACTCAAACTAAATTTTATGAAAGATTCCTTCAAAAGTTTCCTCAAATAAAAATTTCTCAAAGATTTTTTGAAATGGCAAAATCATGTACACACCACATGTTGTTGTAGGATGCATATTGAATTTTCCATGCATTATGATATTTTTCGTCATATTTGTTCTACTTTGCACACTAACGATGTTTTGCAAGAATGTAATATGCACCTCCTAAGTCAGCAAGAGAATTTATTTCAAGTGTGTTATGTAATAGAAATGATGGTTGCATTTATTATAAGATGCCTTGTTTGGAAGGTTCTTGTGCTATATGTGGTGGTTTGCAACGTTTACCAAGATGCATACTCTTGGAGAGCACACATGAAATTGGTAAGAAACTAGTTTCTTTTGAAAAATACAAGACAGTCACATATGGAGTTAAAGATAGAAAAGATTTGAAGAGATGTGAGCTGGTGAAAAATGATATATGTGTAGCTCAATTTATGAAAATGTTTCAAGAGAAACTAGTTTATGAGTACATAATGCATACACATAGAGCTCGATGGTTAGATGAGAAATTCAAGTTGTGTAAGGACACATTTCCTTGTGGCACCATTGTCTCTATCATTGATTTCACTAAAAATTATACACTACAACCTCAAAATGAAGTGCAATCCATGTATTATCACTCTACACAAGTTTCTATTTTTGTACACATAGCATTCATGCATGTAGATGATAGCACAAAGGAGGATAGAAAGGTTGTAAGAGAGTATCACTTCTACATAAGTGATGATCGTACTCATTCATCGGAGTTTGTACAAGGATGCTTTAAAGTTTTCTATGATAGTTTAAGGGAAAGGAACATACAATACAACCGACACTTAATATGGTTAGATAATTGCACTGCACAATTCAAGAATGCAAGGATGTTTTATTGGCTAACAAGGATGCATGTGACAAGTGGTGTACAACATTTTTGGAATTTCACTAAGGCGGCTAGACATGGTAAGGGAGAGCATAATGGTGCAGGAGCATGTGTTAAAAGAGCCCTAGCCAGGGAAGAATTGAAGTACAAAGGTGGTGCTGAGTTGGTAGATGCAGAAACAATTGTATAATGGTGTAAGTCTATGATGGGTCCAGGTAATCTAGGTACGTCATTGGTTCGTAGATATTTTTGGTTGATTACTGAATCTAACATTGAAAACTATCTAGATTGTTGTACAGTTGCAGGATTGAGTGATATGCACTCATTTATGAGTTCAAATTCAAGTTCACTGGTAATTTATACAAGACAGATGGTATGTTTTTGCTCTTCATGCATGTATTTTTTGTGGGAAGAATGTGAATCAGAAGAGTGGGTTGACAAATGGTCTTGTAGACCGTTGGTTCCCATTGATTCATATCAAATTCTCAAAGCACTACAATTGAGCCAGATGGAGACATCAGTGGATTTTGACCATGTATCCGACCTAGTGGATTCAAGTGATTTTTTGAGTTAATTTTTTTGTAAGTATTCTTTTTGGTTCATTTTGTTGTACATCATACTTTATTTTTGGTATTAATTAAAACTTTATAAAAGGCAGGTCATGTGTATGCAGTTCTTGCAAAAGAGAACAATGAAGAAGGAACAAATTACTATTTGTGTCGTTGTGTTGAGCCTAAAAGAAAATTGACAACCACAATCATTGATGAAGAGGGTATTGAGTACCCAATAGGGTCTGTTGTCGTGACAGGAACATTGCTTCAGAGATACCCTATCAAGAATTATGATGTTTGGTTGTTCAAGGACTTTGAAACACATAGACATATTCTTCATTTCTCTAACCTTGTTGTTGCAACAAATATTCATTTGATGAAGTATCATGGTAGATCTCATAACAAGATTTTATGGAAAGTTCATGAATCTGGCCACAAGGCAATACTTGACAGGAAAATGGGTTAGAGCCGATCCTGAAGGCTCACTTGATTGATTCTATGGTTCAGAGTAGAATGATTTTGAGAATTTTGTATAAATCGTCAACGAATTGTTCTAGATTCATTTTTTGTATTAATAAATACCCATGAGCTGATTTTTACATGTTTAGGGGCACAATTTTGTATATTTAAGTGGCAATGAGCTGATTTGTACATATGTACATGCCAAATTTTGTATATTAAAATGGTGATGAGTTGAATCACACATATTGTAATGCCAAATTTTGTATAAAAGCCCATGAGATGATTTGTATATTAAAATGGCAATGAGCTAAATCGCATATATTGTAATGCCAAATTTTGTATAAAATCCCATGACATTATTTGTAAGACAATTTTTTATATAATCAAATAGCCAAGAGCTTATTTGACCATATTTAGAGGAAAATTTTTGAATAATATGTGACAATGTTTTGTGACTATGTTTTGAGTATATGTGATGTGTCCCTGGTCAATCATGAGCATTCTTGATTCTTGTATAATCATGGATAATTATTTGAGTCATTATTGGGTCATAGGGGTCATAGGTTGAGACTAGATACAATTTGAGCAAAAAATGTCAAAAAAGTTGTTAAGCAACTTCTACATTGCGTCGGTAGGGTATGACTCTCAATGTTTTGGTGCTTTGGGATGCATAAAAGGGCCATGCCTAGTATAAACCTTCCCACCCAGACACAATCGCGACATCATTTTGTGCACATGAGTAACATAATCAATTCTAGCCAATCTTGCAACTTTTCCTTGCAAGCAACTGACAATTTTTTGAGCAGGCGAAAAAATGCTACTAATTGAAGATGGCTCCAAGTCATCAAAAACTAAGATAGGCCATTGTAGAGGAGCCTCATGCGACCCCACGTGATCAAACAGATCGAGCGTATATGTCATGGATTGGAAGAAACAGTCCGTCAAATTTTGACAATTTTTTGGACTCAGGGCACTTGAGAGATCGTACCGGTAGGGTATGACTCTCGACATTCTGGCACTTTGGAATGCACGATAGGGTCATTCCTAGCATAAAAATTCCCACCCAAATGCGCTTGCAATGTCCATTTGTGTGCACGAGGAACATAATCAATTCTAGCCAATCTTGCAACTTTTCCTTGCAAGCAACTAACGGTTTTTTAAGCAAGTGAAAAAATGCTACTTATTGAAAATGGCTTCAAGTCATCGAAAACCAAGATAGGCCATTGTAGAAGAGCCTCACACAACCCCATGTGATCAAACAGATTGACCATATATGTCATGGATTGGAAGAAACAGTCCGTCAAATTTTGACAATTTTTTGGACTTAGGGCACTTGAGAGATCGCACCGGTAAGGTATGACTCTCGACGTTTTGGTGCTTTGGGATGCATGACAGGGCCATGCCTAGCGTAAACCTACCCACCCAGATGTGCTCGCGATGTCAGTTTGTGCACACGAGGAACATAATCAATTATAGCCAATCTTGCAACTTTTCCTTGCAAGCAACTGATAGTTTTTTTAGTAGCCAAAAAAATGCTACTAATTGAAAATGGCTTCGAGTCATCAAAAAACAAGATAGGCCATTATAGAGGAGCCTCATGTGACCCCACAGGATCAAACAGATCGACCATATGTGTCATGGATTGGAAGAAATAGTTCATCAAATTTTGACAATTTTTTGGACTCGGGGCACTTGAGAGATTGCACCGGTAGGGTATGACTCTCGATGTTCTGGTACTTTGGGATGAATGAAAAGGCCATTCCTAGCATAAACCTACCCACTCGGACATGCTCACGATGTCGGTTTGTGCACATGAGGAACAAAATCAATTCGAGCCAATCTTGCAACTTTTCCTTGCAAGCAACTGACAGTTTTTTGAGCAGGCGAAAAAATGCTACGCATTGAAAATGTCTTTGAGTCATCAAAAACTAAGATAGGCCATTGTAGAGGAGCCTCATGTGACCCCATGGGATCAAACAGATCGACCTTATGTATCATGGATTGGAAGAAATAGTCCATCAAATTTTGACAATTTTTTGGACTTAGGGCACTTGAGAGATCACACCAGTAGGGTATGACTCTTGACGTTCTGGTGCTTTGGGATGGATGAAAAGGCCATGCCTAACATAAACTTTCCCACCCAGATGCACTCGCGATGTTGGTTTGTGCACATGAGGAACATAATCAATTGTAGCCAATCTTGCAACTTTTCCTTGCAAGCAACTGATGGTTTTTTGAGCAGGCAAAAAAATGCTACTAATTGAAAATGGCTCTGAGTCATCAAAAATTGAGATAGGCCATTGTAGAGGAGCCTCACGCGACCCCATAGGATCAAACAGATTGACCATATGTGTCATGGATTGGAAGAAACAGTCCATCAAATTTTCACAATTTTTTGGACTCAGGACACTTGAGATATTGCATCGGTAGGGTATGACTCTTGACGTTCTGGTGCTTTGGGATGCACAACAGGGCCATCCCTAGCGTAAACCTTCCCACCCAAACATGCTCGTGATGTCGATTTCTACACACGAGGAACAAAATTTGACCATTGCGAGCCTGAGGTTGCTCTCACACCAAACACATTGTTGTTTATATTCATATTGTCGATTTTTGTTATTTATATTCATATTTTTAATTACATATGCAAATATTCATTTAAATTTATAAAAGGGCAGCCACCAAATACAACGAATACACAATAATGAACTGAATACAAGGAGTTTTGTAGGGTTAATTCAACATTTTAGAAATTTTATCAAATCATATTCCACGATTGCAATGCTTTATATCATATATTTTTGTTGTTTATATACATATTGTTGATTACATATGCAAATATTCATTTAAATTTATAAAAGGACAACCACAAAATACAATGAATACAAAATAATGAACTCGTTACACATTTATTGGATCGAATATCGATATTTATATATATAAAAAAAGGCATGTCTGCCAAGTCAATACAAGTATTACAAAAATGTGGCATATGCCATGTCCAAATCGATATACAATAAAAATGTAGAATATATGTACATGTATTGGTCATTCTATGACCAAAACTAACACTATATGATCCTAAACTTGTGGTGGATCATCAAAATCAAGCCTCTTCGGTGCAGTACGCGGCTCTGTAGATGGCTGCAAAACCACAATTCAAAAGCCAAGTTAGAATTATTTTGTATAAAATAGTTCACAATTAACATCATAACTATGCATTTAACTTTAATTCCTTTGCAATTGAAACGTAGATTACCTCATCGGCTGATCCAGGAGCTAATGTCTTCGCTCTCCTCTCCTTGTCACTCTTAGGAGTTTTCTTGAAGACATACTTAAATTGATCCACGTTATGGCCGTACCGCAAAGGAGTCTATTGTAGATTAAATGTACAATTAATACAATGTACTAACATATATATATCAAAAACACTTAAAAGCTATAATATAGAGAACAATGATGTACCTGTACCTGAGATGCTTCTCCAATGGACTGAGGATGGCTCACCATCGGTGTAGAAACTGATGCTATTACCTATACAAAAAATGTACAAAGATTAAATACAATTAATATAATGATAAGTATTGAAGGTTGAAAACAATTAATTTTACATATCAAACAAAAGTGTACCGGATCTTAAGATGCTTCTCCAGTGCAAGGAGGAGGGTTTGCCATTGACGAAATAGGTATGGATATTTCTTGTATGAAAAAATTATAAGATTATAATATATCACAAGTTCACATGTACGCGTGCATATAATCATGAAACCAAGAAAACAAAGTACAGATACATACCTCCGCCCTGTCTTGATCCATGGGCGAATCAGGTGCATTCAACATATCCACAAAGCTCAATGGCCGTTGTACATGTAAAATAGACAAAAAACATTAATCAATCTACAAACCCCAACTAATACTTGATTTTAACATTTTCAAACAATTGTACAACTAAAAATGTGTTCAATTACCTTCTTCACACATTTTGGTGTCTTCGAGGAATTAGTTTTCTTAGGACGAGCCCTAGATGTGGAGGAGGTACCCTAAAAACACAAAATTAACATGAGATATTAGTACATATAATAAATTAAACATAATTTTAAAAATATAAAAAGAAATGACTTGCATATTCCATCAAAACAATACATAAAAAGAGTTGTACAAAATATGATAACGTATAGCCTTGTAGGCCAAAATTGATCGCTGAGAGCATGATGTCATCAATCTAAGACATTTCGTCCCCTGTCAACACCTACAAACTAGAAATTGGACCAAGCATTAAAGATAGTTAGTATATCTTGTATTTTTTGAATTCAAAGTGTACTATTCTATTTTAACATGTTACAAAATTTATACCTCAGGCATTGAAGTTGCAGCTATGGTAACTGGAGGAGGTGTATGGGATACCGCTGCTGCATCCTGAAATGCATATTATTTGTCTCAATTTAAATCAATGTATAAATGAAAATTCATTTATGTAATTACAAATTTAAAGTGACTAATAAATAAAATGTTATGAATTCAAATCAACACACCTATGTCTATGGCTCATGGGCAAACACCATGTCCATCAACTCATCTGTCAACGCGACATCCTCAACCATGTGAACCTGACATCTACAACAGAAAATCATGCACGGATGATATGAGTATCCATCTGCATTGGCTACATCATCTATTCCCGAGCAACTGACACACATATGCTCGATGGACTCTTTGTCGCCCTCTAATGGCTCATCATCCAATACAATACGATGTGCTAATGATGTCCCATGCTGGATGATGGCACCAGTCAATGTTGTGGCCACCTGAAGAGTCTGTAGCTCCATCGAATCTTTCAGCTCTAATGGGATAGCCTGATGCACCTTGGGTTTGGGTGCTAGGGGGTGGTGAATCTCCGTGGCTAATCACCTACAGGCTCCAGGTCTATCTTGGGCAGAGCCACCACCTCTACCATGAAACTCTCTCATGTCAAAATAGTTTGGCCACACATTGAGCACAAACTCACAATATATTTTTCTCAAAAAATATAATGGCACCTCATAATTATTACAAGGTGGATCATCAAAGACCATCCACCACCTCTGCCAAAAAAGATTCTTCATCTACATATTGGTACACCAATGTATGGGAAACCTCTTTGCATTAAGAGGTAATGACTAACCAATTTTGGGATCAACAAAAAGGGCACATATTTGTTGTTTATAAATATTTTTGTTTTTTACTCCATCGTATGATAGCCCATTGGCATAGAATTGACGTCACCTATCCCTAAAGATTCCCCATTTGGTATTTTTTGTGGAAACAGCTATGGCACCACTAGCTAATGTTTCTAGGCTAGTGACGAGGGATTGATGATGGTCAAGTTCAGAGGTTTTCAATTTTACAATGAGTCTATTCATTTTAGACATATTTTGTCCGAACTGATTAATTAATTCTTCCTATGTTTCGGTTGTGCGGTCAAAAGGAGGAATTAGGGGTTGTTCTTGTGTGTTTTCAAGAGGTGCATTTGGTTGTTCTTGTCGGTTTTCAGGAGGTGCATTTGGTTGTTCTTGTTCTGGATTAGAAGAATCTGGTTTTTGAAACAGAAAATGAAAAAACCTAATCAACATTAATGAAATTAAATTCAAAATGTAAAACAAATTGACTAAACCAGAAAGAAAGACAAAAATAAATAAAAACAAACTTTGATCCATAGCCTGGAGGACAAATTTAGCACCCCATTCAGGGTTTAGGTTAGAAAATGGGGAAAAAATGAAGTAAAAAATGCACTTTATGGGTAAATGAGACCCAGTTTTTTTTTTTAAACTTTTTTCACCAGGCATCGCGTACACGGTTTTATTTGGATTATTAGCACGTATGCACTCATTTTCCTATAAGCAGCATGTACATGCTAATTTTCCTAGGTGTAGCACGTACGCGCTCATTTTCCTAAAAGTAGCGCGTACGCGCTACTTTTTCTAGGCTCGGGAAGAACAAACCTAAGCGCGTACGCAGGAATTTGAAATTTTAAAACCGCGTACGCGCTGCCTTTTTTTCCAAGTTTTTTTTGGGTGGTGTCCACTTTTCTGACCACCATCTTTGTGCACACGCCCCATTGGAATCATCAATTGGGTAGATCAGGATGTTACTAGGATGGGAAGAATTAGCATTATCCTCATTGAAGAAGTCACCCAAATTAGGCTCCATCTCTCCAAGAATTAAACCTTTTTAAGACTTAATTCTAATGCTTCATCTAACAGGGATAGTATAGGTAGGACTAATAGTTGTAAAAATTATGCACTAGAGGGAAATTTTGAATTTTGAATTTTTATTTTTAATGTTGGGAACAAAGTTTGCAAAATTGAATAAGACAATTTGAACTTTGTGGAAAGAAGAAATGACATACTTTTCAAGAAAATTTATGATAAAAAGAGATTGAAATTTAAAATTAGGGCCAATGGGATACCACTTAATTAAAATTGATAAAATGAAGGTTTTAAAATCAGGATAGATTATAATTAACCACTTAATGTTAAATGTTTTCTTGAAATTTGTAATGTTAAAATTGGGAAATATTTTTTATTTTAAAGGGATTAAAATTCAACAAAATCAGCCAATTTTCTAGATTTAAGCAATTAAATACAATCATAACAGTCTCCCAAAATTTTGGGAAAAAAGTCGAGGACTCGGTTGAAAGTGTATCTGGTCCACCCAACTTTTTCAAAAAATTTTAGGGATGAAAGCTATGATGATTTGAATGCTAACCCCCAAAAATTGATTGATTTTATGATCTCTAGATATTCGAAAATAAGGTTTGAATGTCAAAATAGGATCCTATTAGGGTTTTGAAAAATATGAGAAGGGTATGTGCACAAAGATGGTGGTCAAAAAAGTGGACACCACCCAAAAAAAACATGGAAAAACAAGTAGCGCGTACGCGGTTCTGAAATTTGAAATGACCGCGTACGTGCTTAGGTTTGTTGTTCCCGAGCCTAGAGAAGGTAGTGCATACGTGCTTCTTTTAGGGAAAGTAGTGAGTAGGCACTACCTCTAGGAAAATGAGCACGTACGCACTACTTATAGGAAAATGAGCATGTACGTGATGCCTATCAAAAATTGTTTTTAAAAAAAAATTGGGTCTTATTTTCCTGTGAATAGCGTATTTTTAGTTTGTTTTGTCTTCATTTTCTCTCCTAAACCACAAACGAGGTGCTAGATTTCTCCTCCAAACACTATGGATCAAAGTTAGTTTTTGTTTATTTTTGTCTTTCCTTCCCGTTTGTTCAATTTTTTTTACATTTTGAATTTAATTTCATTAATTTTGATTAGGTTTTTTCATTTTTTGTTTCAAAAACCAGATTCTTCTAATCCACAACAAGAACAACCAAATGCACCTCCTGAAAACCCACAAGATACACCCCCAATTCCTCCTTTTGACCTCACACCTGAAACACAGGAGCAATTAATTAATCAGTTAGGATAAAATATGTCTAAAATCAATAGATTAATTGTTAAATTGAAAACATCTGAACTTGAGCATCATCAATCCCTTGTCACTATCTTAGAAACATTAGCTAGTGGTGCCATAGATGTTTCCACACAAATTACCAAATGGGGAAGCTTTAGGGATAGGTGACGTCAATTCTATGTCAATGGGCTATCATACGAGGGAGTAAAAAACAAAAATATTAGTAAACAACAAATATGTGCCCTTTTCATTGATCCCAAAACTGGTCAGTCATTACCTCTTAATGCAAAGAGGTTTCCCATACATTGGTGTACCAATGTGAAAATGAAGAATCTTTTTTGGCAAAGGTGGTGGATGGTCTTTGATGATCCACCTTGTAATAATTATGAGGTGCCATTATATTTTTTGAGAAAAGTATATTGTGAGTTTGTGTTCAATTTGCGCCCAAACTATTTTGACATGAGAGAGTTCCATGGTAGAGGTGGTGGCTCTGCCCAAGATAGACCTAGAACCCGTAGGCGATTACCCACGGAGATTCACCACCCCTAGCACCCAAACCCAAGGTGCATCAGGTTGTCCCGGTAGAGCTGAAAGAGTCGATGGAGCTACAGACTCTTCAGACAGCCACAACATTGATTGGTGCCATCATCCATCATGGAACGTCATTAGCACACCCTATTGTATTGGATGATGAAACATTAGTTTCTCCAGGTGGCGACAAAGAGCCCATCCAGCATATGTGTGTCAGTTCCTCAGGGATATGCTCAGGGACAGATGATGTAGCCGGTGCAAATGGATCCACATCTCATCCGTGCATGATTTGCGGGAGTAGATGTCAAGCTCGCAAGGCTGAGGATTTCGCACTGATAGATGAGTTGATGGACATGGTGTTTTCCAATGAGCAACAGACACAGGTCTGTTGATTTGAATTCATAGCATTTTATTTATCAGACACTTTAAATTTGTAATTACATAAATGAATTTTCATTTATACATCAATTTAAATTGAGACAAATAATATGCATTTCAGGATGCACTAGCAGTATCCCATCCTCCTCCCCCAGTCACTACAGCTGCAACTTCAATGCCTGAGGTACAAATTTTGTAACATGTTAAAATATAATTACAAATAGAATAGTACACTTTGAATTCAAAAAAATACAAGTGTATGCTGGAAAAGTGGTATCAACCTAGTGGAGGAGAAAACAATTCAAACACACACACGAAACATTGCATTAGAGGTTAGAAATCAATCAAAACAAGTTAAATGAATCTAAACTCTTGAAATCATTCTATGTTCCTCTATCTCCAAGGATCTTCAAGATTCAAGGTGGCTCTTGGCTTGGAAGAGCACTTGATTCTTTAAGATGACAACCTAAAGAACGAGATTTATGATTCTAAGATCTAAATGGAATGCAACCAAGATCCTAGTGATGATTTAGATATAAAACTAGATGATGATAGGATGCAAGATATTGATATGAAGCTTAAACTAGTATGAAAATGATACTAAGATAAAGCTAACATGATATGAGATTAACATGATATATCTAAGATTATAATGCTATCAAAATGATCTAACATGCTATTCTATCAAAGAGAGATAATATGCTTAATGTTATGAGACTATAAGTTTGATGCACAAATACTTGATCCTTTTGAAGAAGGAATGTGCTCTATTTATAGGGAAAATAGGGCAATGGATGGTCAAGATTAGATAATCTTAACAAGGGCCAGGATTGAAAGTTAATCAATCCATGTTCACAATTCTCACCAATGAAATGGTGACAATTGTCAACAAGAGACTGCTTGAGAGGAGATGTAAGAAGCATTAAATGCTTGAGAAGACCTCATGGTTACCTTTGAAGGTAAGGGTTAAGGTTGGGTTAGGGTTATCCAATGGATAAAGGTTTTACCCAAAGGATAAACTCATGTGCAAGGGTTAAAGGGATAACCATGGTCAAAGCAATGAATGCTTGATGAGACCCTTGGGTTAGATGAAGGTTGAGTTAGGCAAAAAGTCTCTAACCATGCCACAAATGGTTAGTTAACCATTAAAGGTTTGGAAGACTTTGGGGACAAATTTGTAAGAGTCCTTCTAAATTTGGGGGTATTCAACAAGTTAGCTTGTTGAAGGCATAAAGGCTTTATTACTTTTGGAAGACTTTACTCCAAATTTGAGAAGTGACCTCCTCAAATTTAGGGAAAGGGGATAATGGATGGGTTTAGGCTAATTGATTAGGATTAGATGGATTCTATAAGAAATTAGGAAGACGGTTAGGATGCAAGTGGGTGAGGAAAATAGAATTTAATTAAAATAAAATTAATTTATTTCAATTGTGGTTGCAAATTTGCATTTGTAGGATTTTGCAAGTGGGGGGATTTTAATTAAATGTAAATTTAATTAAATGAGCTAGAAGGGGGATTTTAATTAAATGTAAATTTAATTAAATGGGTTAGAAGGGGGATTTAATTAAATGTGAATTTAATTAAATGGCTTAGATAGAAGAATGGTATATTCATTAAATCTTAATTTAATTAATTAGAAGATTTAAGAATAATTAAATGAATAAAATTCACTTAATTCATTGTGCAACTTTTATGTGTCTACATTTTGCCCCTCTTTGAGTTGATATGTGATCACATGTTGATTCAAAGAAGATTTGCTGGATATGCTGTCGGAATTTGTCGATATGATGTTGTGTGTTGAAATGTCGATATGATGCCCTAGATTTGATGATTGATATTGATGATGCTCCAAATATGAAGACTTGATTTGATATGAAAAATTGATATGAAACTAATATGAAATTGATGTCGATATTTGATATGATAATGCCCCCTCAGGAGATCATTCGTGTACAAAAGGCATGAATGATCTCTCGAAAGAAGAAGAATGCTATTTGAAAGATAGAAGAGTGGATAGTGATAACATACATGGGTTTGATAAGATTGATTGGATTGAGATTAAGATTGATCAGATTAAGATCAAGTCTGGTTTCAGGTATGACACCTCCGGTATAAGACATGGATGATTAATCATCTGGTTTCAGGAATGATACCACCTGTATAAGACATGAATGATCGAGCATCTGGTTTCAGGATTGATACCACCTATATAAGACATGGATGATCGAGTGTCCGGTTTCAGGAACGATATATCCTGTATAAGATAGGTCAAAATGCCTGGTTTCAGGAATGATATATCTTGTATAAGAGCTGATCAAAACATCTGATTTCAGGAACGATATATCCTATATAAGAATTGATCAAAACATCTGGTTTCAGGAAAGATACATCCTGTATAAAACATGATAGATGATAGTTTGGAAGAATGATAGAAGATAGTTGGGAAGAATGATGAAGATATGAAAGTGAAGAAAGATTCCTTGATGATGCGATAGATATGCATGTGAGGGATGCAATGATGAATGATATGCACTATGTTTCGATATGAGATTTTATGAGGATGATGTGATGCTTAGATAAATGCTCTTGATTTTGATTATGACGTGAATGTATGACTCATGATGAGATGAATGAAAATGTGATGATGCATTGCTTTGATTTATGAGTGTTGGCATCACAATAGAAAGGAGATTGTTGGCATTTCAATAAGGATATTGAGAAGGTTGTTGGAGATTATTGATATAATTGAAGAAGGATGATTACTGTCTTAATAATATTATTTTGTCATTGATGTCAAAAAATTAATTTTCTGATTTAGTATGATGTTGCCATATCTTTATAAGTATGTTTTGATGAGTATTAAGAGGTTGGTAAGTGACATAGAAAGAATGTGATAATGAAGGGGAGAAATAAGTTATTCAATGGGCAACTATTACCGAGTTAGACAATGATGAGATCATGTTGTTTTGATTGTTTTGATATCCTACATATGTTGTTGATTACAAGTTTAATACTGTACTATGTCACCGAGCAAAGAATCTAGTCGGTAAACCCTAAAGAATCTAGTCGGTAAACCCTAAAGTACCTAGTCGGTAAACCCTAAGGTTATTGATATCGGTTAAAGAAGGCAGAATGTCTACCGAGTGAAGTTCAGTATTAACCAAGTAACAACCGAGTTATAATAGATCACATTGGATGAATAAAAGCATTATTTAATGAAGGATGCCAATGAGCTAGAGATGAATAAATGATTGGTATGTCATGCAAGAAGTTTGTTGAGGATCAACAATATGGAAAATCAAGAGGAAGATCTACACAACAAAACGAAACCGCAATAACCTAGCACAAGTTCCAAGGAAGGAATGCAAGTTCCAAGGCGAGCTAAAACGTTTTCAGATCGAAGGATATAATGAACCTAGTCAAGTTTGATGATTTGATGGCTAAGATTGATCATGGGAAATGTGATCAAGGAGATTAAGCAGTTAGAAATTGTTTATAAATAAGGAATTGTTGATGAACAATGTATGTGGGCAAAATAGAAGAAAAGTGACACGACAATAGTCATCACCGAGCATAGAAGATTAAAGATCTCATTGAAGAACAGATTGAGAAGCCCATCAAGAAGCAAGACAAGTCTTATGACAAGATTGTTTTGAGTATATAGAATCTACTTTAGCATTTTAGATGTGAAGTTGCAGAGATATTTTATTACTGTTATTTATTTTGTAAGTGATAGGAAATCTCTTAACCGAGTGGACTTAACAGTCTTATTTGTAAACCCCCTAGCAAGGTAACATTCTAAATGAGTGTTTGAAATCCTTTGACAAATTCACTTCTAACAAAGTGCAAGACTCTAACAAGTCTGAGGGAAATCCCTTAATTGGGTCACATCTAACAATGTGTTTTTGTAATCTATAACTGGATTAGCTTTTAACCGAGCATACTCTAGAAGGGATATTTCTTAGTGGGTCTGAAATCCCATAGTGGTTTTTTCCTATTTGGATTTCCACATTAAATCTGGTGTTAAATGTGTTATGATGTTTTAATTGTATCTATTTATGAGTATTGAATGATTTACAGTCATAACTGCATATCAGTAAAGGCTACCGAGGTTGAATCTAGTGAGATGTATCTTGAAAATGAGATCTATGATATTGATAATGATGTGCAACTAAATGCAAGATTAAAAATGATGTGCAACCTAATGCAAGATTAAGATGATAATGATGTGCAGCTAATGCAAAGCTTAATATGCATTCCCGTTCTCAATGTTGCCATCTATTGTGATGAAAGTGCTAGTGCTTCCTTTGTTTTCATCATCGAGCCTTGATTTGTTGAAAGTTGATACATGTCTCATGGTATAATTGAACCATAATGACCTGAGTATAACTTACATGGATTTTGATATTGCAAGATGACACAAGCATCGAAGTATAATTGAACCAAGATGACCTGAGTGTTGCTTGCTTAAACAGACAAGAGTTAACCTTTTCCCCATACAAATCCGAAATATCCTCAGTGATATGTTACCTGATCACGTCGTAAGACAAATTTGCATGGTAAAAGACTTCACTCATAGATAGAAGACAAATAAAATATCATGTTCCTTCCTTGCTTCTCTAGTCGTAAGACATCTTGGAGGTGCTCAGGAGATATGATAAGAAAAAATTAACAACCATAAGTAAGCATGCATGCTATTTGGAATGTATTCTTGTCAAATAAAACATCTTGCAAATACATCTTTGTTTAGTTGAAATCAGTTCAAGTCCATGATGTCTATCCTTCTTGCATTGTCATTTGTCATTTGTTGGTTGTTATGATCCTTGTTGTCTTGCTACGTGTTTGGTCTGATGTTGAAAACCTTTGAAGGCTAAATTCCCCTAGCGAGGTCAGGATTTTGCCCCTTGTTGTTGATACTACTTCGATATGGATATGTACACTAATCACCAAGCCAAGGTGGGATATGATTTGGGTAACTGATTCAGATAAACCAAGGACACTGACTACGCTAAGTATGTCCAAGATTGATAAGCATTTGAGAATTTTTGGTGATGTCTCAGATGGGTGGAAATGATATGTACAATATGATTTATGAAACATGTATTGCCATCGATTGATAAAGATAAGGCTAACTAGAATAAAATATAGCAGTCATACTGATCTATGTCATTATTTTGATTTGTTTGATGATTGATAAGAATGTCTAGTTTCAAAGAGTGAGTACCCTGTATAAGACCGATATGTCTGGTTTCGAGGGTACCTATCCTTGTATAAGACATGTTTGATGTTGATAGATGGATTGATTATCAAGACTCGATGATTGATAGGAATGTCTGGTTTCAAAGAAAGAGTGCCCCGTATAAGACCGACATGTCTGGTTTTGAGTGTATCTATCCCTGTATAAGACATGCTTGATGTTGATGTTTATGTCGAGTAATGAATTGATTAACAAGACATGTGATCAGTTTGATTAGAGGCTTTGAGAGTTTTCCTGTTGTTGAATTGATTTGATGGATGGTCCATGCTTTCATGTTTTTTTGAGTTTCAATTTTTATTTGATTTTGTCAATTTTTTTATTTTTAGTTTTTGGATATTTTTATTTATTTTTATTTTTTTTTAGTTTTTTGGATATTTTGATTTTTTTGAGTTTTTGGATATTTTGATTTTTTTGAGTTTTTGGATATTTTGATTTTTTTGAGTTTGTGGATTATAAGAAAGATGTATTTGGTTGTCCCAATGTATAGCAAGACTAGGAACATTATGAATGGATGACTGAACCATTGAGGTGGAAAGGGATTTTTTGTCCATAGATTTGATCAAGATCAAGGATGGAAAAGGGGATATGTATAGGATAGGATATGGATAGCATTGGAGGATGGAAGAAATGAATAGATAGGATAAGGGATATGGATAAGAGGATATGGATAAGCTGATGATAGAAGAAATAAATAGATAGGATAAGGGATATGGATTAGAGTGAAGCAAGATTGTAGAAAGAATTAGATGATAGAAGATATGAATAGATAGGATAAGGGATATAGATTAGAGTGAAGCAAGATTGTAGAAAGAATTGGATGATAGAAGATATGAATAGATAGGATAAGGGATATGGATTAGAGTGAAGCAAGATTATAGAAATAATTGGATGATAGAAGCTATGAATAGATAGGATAGATGGTATGGATTAGAGTGAAGCAAGATTGTAGAAAGAATTGGATGATAGAAGATATGAATAGATAGGATAAGGTATATGGATTAGAGTGAAGCAAGATTATAGAAATAATTGGATGATAGAAGCTATGAATAGATAGGATAGATGGTATAGATAAAGTGAAGCAAGATTATATAAATAATAGGATGATAGAAGCTATGAATAGATAGGATAGATGGTATGGATTAGAGTGAAGCAAGATTGTATAAAGAATTGGATGATAGAAGCTATGAATAGATAGGATAGATGGTATGGATTAGAGTGAAGCAAGATTGTAGAAAGAATTGGATGATAGAAGATATGAATAGATAGGATAAGGGATATGGATTAGAGTGAAGCAAGATTATAGAAATAATTGGATGATAGAAGCTATGAATAGATAGGATAGATGGTATGGATAAAGTGAAGAAAGATTGCAGATAGAATTGGAGGATAGAAGAAATGAATAGATAGGATAAGGGATATGGATTAGAGGACATGGATAAGGTGAAGAAAGGTCATAGATAATGATGAAGTTAGATAGGGTAATGAATATTGGAGGAAGGATAATGGGAGATATGGTAAGAAGAATAGAGTGGATGAAATTTTCCCCCAAGCATAGAGGTTTCCATTTGCAAAAAGTTGATATGTAAGATTGTCACAACATTTAGCACCATCTGAATAAGTGTTCTTGAAATTTTCAAAGATAGAGACCCAACCCACACTTAGAACCTCTAGAAATTTCAACTGAACATTTCTAGCAACTAGGAAGTAGACTCAAAAGGGAAGAAGAATCCTAAACTAGATCAAGGTACTTAGTCTTTGATTACCCATGTGTGTGCAAGTGGGTTCATTCTGGCTCATATGATCATTGTAATCTTCAGAATCCAACATGGCTAGCTACATGAGTCACCCTGACTTCAAAAGCATCCTGGGTAGAGCCTCGTTGCCAACAAGCGCCATAGCCCCGATGAGGTTATCGCTATAATCTCACAAATATTGCTCTATTGCCAGCCAGGCATCCATAGCCCTGATGGAGTTACTTGCATGTTCCCATAGCCAATCATTTTGATATTGCATTTCATTGCATTTTGCTTTTCTTGATATTAATTTTCTTGCTCATGCTTTTGATATTTCTTTTTTCTCTTTATTTTTCTTGCATTGGCTTGTAAGTGATGAAACTTACATGGTCTGATAATTATAGTGGCGTTGAAGCAAGATTTTAGATTTTTAACTAGCCATGTCTTCAATTTAAGAGATCACAATGATTTAGAGAAATCAATTAAGTGTATGAGATATAGTAATCAAAAGATGTCAGTACCAAGATACGATAAGTGGTTCTTTTTTGGATTGAGTGTGTATCCCAACCAAAGAAAATGTTAAAGAGGAACAACTTTGGATTCTGAAGCATTTCATGAATAGATATCTAAGAAAAGGATTGAACATTAGATTTGAGCATGGGCAAGTATGTGACAAAATGACACAAACACCTACATCACAGATGATGAATTTAAGTGAAGGATTGAATGATAGGGATGGAAGGATGAAAAAAAGGTGTTGGATAATAGCTAGAAAGTTTGAAGATTTTTTATGAGGATAGATGGAAATGTATTCAAGATGAGTGTCGGTACACAGCTCGAGAAGTGATGAAGAGGAGGAGGAAAATTGAATTTTTGGGACAGAAGGACCCAAAATAGATAGAGGAAATGATAGAAGAATATATTTGGGAAGATGTTTAGATAGAGGGTTGAAAGAAGTTCAAAGATATGTGCCTTTGTTAATCTTTCTTATGGATCATTTGAGGTGATGGAATGGAAGATGGAGGGAGGTAAGGACCCAAGATGGATGGAAGGAATGGAGAGTTTGATTGTGGAATGAAAGGACCTAAGATATATTTGGAGGATGAAGAGATTGAATTTGAAATGAAAGAACCTAAGATAGATTTGGAGGATGAAGAGATTGACTTTGGAATGAAAGGACCTAAGATAGATTTGGAGGATGAAAGGATTCCTTGATCTTGATCTTGACTTGGAGTAGGATCAATTGAGTTTGTGCTTTCCTCTTGATTTGGAATTAGATTAGTGGAAGAGATGGAAGGGATATCATGCTCTTGCTTAGGAGGTGGATGTTGAATGGGACTCTGCTCTTGAGATGAAAGGGGATCATCGTGGATGGAATACCAAAATTTTAGGGGATCATCATAAGATTCTTGATAGGTGGGATCTTGATCAAAAATCAGATTAGATTGGAGAGCCATGATATCTTGATCTTGATTTACGCTAGGAGTCATTTCCTTTGACTGGATTTCCTTTTTCTTGGTTTGATAATGAATGGTCATACAAATTATTAAAGCTGATGTTTTTGATAGGTTGACGCAGATAAACTTACTCCTGTTAATAAGGGTTCTAGGATTAGGTTGTCTCTTCTTTAACTTAGTTTTTTTATGAAGACTCATTCATCTCAAAATATGAGGAGTGGTCATACACAAATGATCAATAGTTTCCTTTGATGTTTGGATTGAGATACTTCATTTGGAAACTTAAGTCTACTTTTACCAAATGAAGGTTTAGATGCCCCCCCATGACAAAGTGTGTCAAATGATATGGATAAAGTCTCCCGATACGGAAACTTGATTTGACAACTTAAGATTTAAACTTGGTATGTTGTTTGTTTGATAGAATCCATTGGATGACGGACCTTTTGATCAGTGTGATGATGTAACCTGATTTTGATAGGAAAAAGTGTTATCTCTAGCTAGTTTAAGATCGAGCAATTTGTTCTAAGACTGACTTGTTTGATTTGGAAATGATTTCTTTGGTGTTGCTGATTTGATTTCTTATGACCATGTTTGATATTGGACCTGAAAGGATACTCAAGAAGTTTGAAATTTTTTTTTTTAGAAAGGCTTGTTTTGCTCTCTGGTTTTTTGAGTTTTGACCATGCGCTAAGCTAGAGACTAGATGTGCTAAAGAATGATCCAAATGTGCTACAAGAAGACCCTGATGTGCTAAGCTGCCTTTGTTATGCACTAACTCAGATTGTTTGATTTTGATTGGTTTGGATAGATTATGCGCTAATATGTTCCAATTACGTGCTATTGTTTGAGCTCAAAGCACTATGATATGCCTCGAATGCGCTACACTGATGTCTATATGCACTAGACTGATGCTGACAAGCGCTACCTAAAATTTCACCAGTATGATACTAGTTATACACTATTTTGATTGATGAAAGCGCTAAGATTTGGCTTGTATGTGCTAGAGAATGTTCCAGATGCGCTAGGAAGTTGCTCCTATGTGCTAAACTGTCATGATTGCTCTATTTTTGCTGTTTTTGAATTTTAACACTTGTGATTTTGATGGATGATTTTGTTTTGGATACTCAAGCTTACTAAGTCAAATAGATAAACTCTTGATTACTTGGTTTGATATTCCCCTAATCTTGTTGGATGAAAGTCTTTCCTAAAGATAGTTGAAATGTTGATAACTATCTCAAAAGATGCTTTGTTGGATTTGGAAATCTTCTCCACTTTATGATTTTTCCTTGTTTGAACTGACTTTTGAGTTTGATTGTTGGATACTTTGCAAGATATTTTAACATTTGTGACAAGAATACATAGCACACATGAAGACAATGGGCATCCTAATGCTAAACATTGAGTGTATGTTCTTTTGAGGTTGTGTTCAAATCCTTGATGTTATCACTAGTTTGATTTACAACAAAAGACACATTAGATAGACTTTTTATTCAAAGGTCATTGACAATATCATAGCCCACTAGTCTTGATACTTCGTTAGCTCAAACAGCTTTGTCACCCCCTAGGGGGCACCCGTTTTTTTGCCTTTTTCCATAAATTAACTCAAAGTGAATTTCTTCACAATTGAGTAGTTATCTTGGGAGATATATGGTGAGCGATCTTGGGGGTGGATTCTTCCCCACCCTTGCACTATGATATTGCCAATGTTTGGCAACTGACTCAGCTCAAAGTTTATAATGATAAGGTTCATAATCAGGCTTCCATTCAGTCTTCAGTGATAAACTCCCTCAAGAGGCTTCCCAACCTTTAGAAAAAAGACTTTACGTATCGTGAAGATACTGGGGGAAGGCTAATCGCTGAGTAAAACCGTTGAAGGGACTTTCGTCAACCTCCACTTTTGATTATAGTGGGTTGGAACACTTGGTGTCAAAGCCATTTCCCACTTAGGTCATTCCCTTCACACCGGCCAAAGAATGGCTTTAAGAGTTTTTCAACCCCTCGGGAAGGCAGGCCTGCTAAAGGATTTAATGCTTGAAATACAAAAAGCGTAAGAGTGGTTTGACTTTTTGATCACCCAATTAAGGGGAGAGCATATACCTTCCACTTTTGAGACAAGGTAAACAAGGTTCTTTTTACCCTTTCATAGCAAAGTGTGTATTTCTAACAAGCATGATGTTCTTTTTACCCTTTCATAGCAAAGTGTGTATTTCCAAAACCTTTGTAAAAGAATCCTAGTCAACAAATTAAATCGTGATTTTGGTCAACAAAATTAAAGTTGATAGGGGAAAGTTTTCCCTCTTTGTTTTGCATAAAATGAAGATGAGGTTCTTTTTCCTTTTGTAATGAATTGAGATTGATCCTTTTAGGCACCAAAGGAAAGTGAAGTTTGTTTTAACCTTGCTAAAAGTAAGTTTGCTTGTTCTTTTTAGAGCTCCAAACAAAATGTTTTCCCTAACTTGTAGGAATGAAAGGTTTGTTTAGTTGTTCTTTTTACCTTGCAATAAAGAAAGATGAATTTTATTTTAAGCACCAAAAACAAGTTTGAGGTTCATTTGATGCACTCCAAAATAAAATGTGAGGTTTATTTTAACTTGTACAAGAAGGGAGAGTGGATTCTTTTTAACCAACTTTTGTTGAAAGAAAGTTAAAATAGAAACTTAAAGCCTCTAAACTAACTCCTTCCCCTGCACAAAAAAGATTAGAACCTGCACACAATTAGTGATCAAATGTTAGTGTGGGCTTACACAAGCCTAAATTATGATCTTGGTTACAAATTTTACAATCCTGATCCTAAAATGCCCTAAAATTTGACTAAGTCTGAATTTTGGATGATCTTCCAAAAACTATTGCATTACAACTCTTAGAGGTCTGAAACCCCTCTCAAACATCTTGACAATATATATGGAATATAACTTAAAGTATTCTTCTCTTTTCTCTTTCTTATACTTAAATGTTATATTCCATATATATTCTACCTCCTACAAGCCTAATTTTTTACTCTGTCATTAATTTTTGCCTATGCCAACTCTATACACTAAACTATTGCACAGATGCACTAAGAAATAATGTCTATGCGCTAAGAAAAAGCACCTATGTGCTATTATGTGGCCTGAATGTGCTAAAATATTATTCCTATGAGTTTGACAAGCAGAAAAGGAGATGCGCCAAAAAGAAGATTAGATGTACTGAAAGATGGTTTCTATGCACTAATATGTACCATGGATGCACTAAATTTTAGCACAAATGCGCTACAGAAAGTTTTGGATGCGCTATTCTGATATCTTGGCATGATTGTTGTCTTCTACCTACATGAAAAATGATGTTATTTTTGGGGACGTGCCCCACAGTGGGTGCCAGAAATATATGCTGGAAAAGTGGTATCAACCTGGTGGAGGAGAAAACAATTCAAAAACATAGATGAAACATTTCATTAGAGGTTAAAAATCAATCAAAACAAGTTAAATGAATCTAAACTCTTAAAGTCATTCCATGTTCCTCTATCTCCAAGGATCTTCAAGATTCAAGGTGGCTCTCAGCTTGGAAGAGCACTTGATTCTTTAAGATGACAACCTAAAGAATGAGATTTATGATTCTAAGATCTAAATGGAATGCAACCAAGATCCTAGTGATGATTTAGATATGAAACTAGATGATGATAGGATGCAAGATATTGATATGAAGCTTAAACTAGTATGAAAATGATACTAAGATAAAGCTAACATGATATGAGATTAACATGGTATATCTAAGATTATAATGCTATCAAAATGATCTAACATGCTATTCTATCAAAGAGAGATAATATGTTTAATGTTATGAGACTATAAGTTTGATGCACAAAGACTTGATCCTTTTGAAGAAGGAATGGGCTCTATTTAGAGGGAAAATAGGGCAATTGATGGTCAAGATTGGATAATCTTAACAAGGGCCAGGATTGAAAGTTAATCAATCCATGTTCACAATTCTCACCAATGAAATGGTGACAATTGTCAACAAGAGACTGCTTGAGAGGAGATGTAAGAAGCATTAAATGCTTGAGAAGACCTCATGGTTACCTTAGAAGGTAAGGGTTTGTAGCTAGGAAATCGGAAATCATCAAAGCATATCAAAATTAATCTAGCTCAATCACGAAAGCTCAAATGCAATGATCAATCCTAAACACACTCAATAAAGACATGAAAATAAGACATTCAAGATTTAAAAGCTAAGCAAACCAAATGCAGATCTAAATATCTCCTTCATGTGGCTCCATTGTCCTTCTTTCTTCTTCAAATAGCTTTGTTTGTGGATCTCACCTACAAGTACATACACATGAGATGAAAGCAAGTAGACAAGATAGTAGCACAAGAATACTTGAAGCGTGATTGATTTGACAAAGTGATTGATTCGACAAAGTGATTAGATGGGATTGAAGAAATTCAACCAATTTATAGAGAAATTGGAGAAAAAGATCAAATTAGCATGATTCGATTCAAATGGAAATTGCAAATCAAAAATGTCAATTATGACAAATTATGCACTTTCTATGCAAAATTTGATTGATTGATGATTCATGACAATTTATGACAAATTTCTATGTCAAAATTGATTGATTGTCAATTATGACAAATTATGACAAATTTCTATGTCATTCCCATGAAATTAGGAGAAAAATAGGAGAGAATTGAAATTAGGTGAATTAGAAATTGATGAAAATTAGGAAATTAGGAATTTAGGAGAAATTAGGTAAATTAATTAATAATTTGTCATTTATTAATTAATTCACAAAAAGAGGAATAATTAGCCAATTAAATGAACATTTAATTGTGATGAGAAGACTTAGGATAAATAAATAATTTATTAATCCTAGAGAGAGAAATGACAAACAGGGTTAAATGATTAAATCACGGAACCCTAGAAGATGAATTAGCAATGCAAGGATGACAATTATGTCTTGATGAAAGATAATTGACTCGATCATGATTCTGATTAACAAAGGAACAATGTGATAAATGCGCCAATTGATGAGGAACAATGACTAATTGATCCAAATTGACATAATTGAGAAGGACAACGATCGATGTCAAATCAATCACAAAATGACAAAATTGACAAGAGGACAAGGATCGATGACAAAATAGATTGCAAAACGACAACATTGAAAATGACCTCGATCGATGACAAATCGATCGCAAGATGATAAGATTGAAAATGACAACGATCGATGACAAATCGATCGCAAGATGACAAGATTGATAAGAGGACAAAACCCTAATTAGGATTGACGATGTCCAAAATGATGACAAATTAACACGCACATTGATGCGACAGGATAAGATTGACCAAAATCATGACTGAAGATTGTTGTCGACAAGACCAAATTCGAAGGCGAGATGAATGAAGAATGCAGAAGAATGACTCGATGCTCACAAATGATAAAGACCAAGTGCGAATCATAGGAGAAATGTTAATGCGACACAAAAACCTAAAATGAGGCAATGCGTAAATGTTAAAGTATGATTCCGCAAGCGTTGACCATTTTTAGGTGTCTACAGGGTTATCCAATGGATAAAGGTTTTACCCAAAGGATAAACTATTGTGCAAGGGTTAAAGGGATAACCATGGTCAAAGCAATGAATGCTTGATAAGACCCTTGGGTTAGATGAAGGTTGAGTTAGACAAAAAGTCTCTAACCATGCCACAAAGGGTTAGTTAATCATTAATGGTTTGTAAGACTTTGGGGACAAATTTGTAAGAGTCCTTCCAAATTTGGGGGTATTCAACAAGTTAGCTTGTTGAAAGAATAAAGGCTTTATTGCTTTTGGAAGACTTTACTCCAAATTTGAGAAGTGACCTCCTCAAATTTAGGGAAAGGGGATAATGGATGGGTTTAGGCTAATTGATTAGGATTAGATGGATTCTATAAGAAATTAGGAAGAGGGTTAGGATGCAAGTGGGAGATGTAGGAAAATGCAAGTGGGTGAGGAAAAGAGAATTTAATTAAAATAAAATTAATTTATTTCAATTGTGGTTGCAAATTTGCATTTGTAGGATTTTGTAAGTGGGGGGATTTTAATTAAATGTAAATTTAATTAAATGGGCTAGAAGGGGGATTTTAATTAAATGTAAATTTAATTAAATGGGTTAGAAGGGGGATTTAATTAAATGTGAATTTAATTAAATGGCTTAGATAGAAGAATTGTATATTAATTAAATCTTAATTTAATTAATTAGAAGATTTAAGAATAATTAAATGAATAAAATTCACTTAATTCATTGTGCAACTTTTATATGTCTACAACAAGATATACTAACTATCTTTAATGCTTGGTCCAATTTTTGGTTTGTAGGTGTTGACAGGGGACCAAATGTCCCAGATTGATGACATCATGCTCTCAGCGATCGATTTTGGCCTACAAGGCTATACGGTATCATATTTTGTACAACCCTTTTTATGTATTGTATTGATGGAATATGCAAGTCATTTCATTTTAGAATTTTAAAATTATGTTTAATTTATTATTTGTACTAATATCTCATGTTAATTTTGTGTTTTTAGGGTACCCCCTCCGTGTCTAGGGATCATCCTAAGAAAAAGAATTCCTCAAGGATGCCAAAACATGGGAAGAAGGTAATTGAACACATTTTTAGTTGTACAATTGTTTTAAAATGTTGAAATCAAGTATTAGTTGGGGTTTGTAGATTGATTGGTGTTTTTTGTCTATTTTACATGTACAATGGCCATTGAGCTATGTGGATTTATTGAATGCACCTGATTCGCCCGTGGATCAAGAGAGGGCAGACGTATGTATCTCTCCTTTATTTTCTCAATTTCATGATTATATGCATGTGTACATGTGAACTTGTGATATATTATAATCTTATTTTTTTTCATACAGGAAATATCCATACCTATTTCATCAATGACGAACCCTCCTCTATGCACTAGAGAAGCATCTCAGGATCTGGTACACTTTTGTTTGATATGTAAAATTAATTATTTTTAACCTACAATACTTATCATTATATTAATTATATTTAATCTTTGAACATTTTTTGTATAGGTAATAGCAACAATTTCTCCATCGATGGTGAGTCATCCTCAGTCCATTAGAGAAGCATCTCAGGAAGAGGTACATCATTGTTCTCTATATTATAGCTTTTAAATGTTTTTGATATATTTATGTTAGTATGTTGTATTAATTGTACATTTAATCTACAATAGACCCCTTCACAGTACGACCATAACGTGGATCCATTTAAGTATGTTTTCAAGAAAACTCCTAAGAGTGACAAGGAGAGGAGAGCGAATACATTAGCTCCTAGATCAGCTGATGAGGTAATCTATATTTCAATTGCAAAGCAATTATAATTAAATGCATAGTTATATTGTTAATTGTGAACTATTTTCTACAAAAGAATTCTAACTTGGCTTTTGAATTGTGGTTTTGCAGCCATCTACAGAGCCACGTATTGCATTGAAGAGGCTTGATTTTGATGATCCACCATAAGTTTAGGATCATATAGTGTTAGTTTTGGTCATAGAATGACCAATACATGTAGATATATTCTACATTTTTATTGTATATCAATTTGGACATGGCATATGCCACATTTTTGTAATACTTGTATTGACTTGGCAGACATGCCTTTTTTTATATATATATAAATGTCGATATTCAATCCAATAAATGTGTACTGAGTTCATTATTTTGTATTCATTGTATTTTGTGGTTGTCCTTTAATTGATCATTTTCCTATGTAATCAACAATATGAATATAAACAACAAAACTATATGATATAAAACATTGCAATCGTGGAATATGATTTGATAAAATTTCTAAAATATTGAATTAACCCTACAAAACTCCTTGTATTTAGTTCATTATTATGTATTTGTTGTATTTGGTGGCTGCCCTTTTATAAATTTAAATGAATATTTGCATATGTAATCAACAATATGAATATAAACAACAAAAATCGACAATATGAATATAAACAACAATATGTGTTTGGTGCAAGAGCACCCTCATGCTTGCAATGGTCAAATTTTGTTCGTCATGTGCACAAACTGACATTGCGAGCACATATCAAAATTTGACGGGCTATTTCTTCAAATCCAGGACACATATGGCCAATTTGTTTGAACTTGTGGTATTGCGTGAGGCTCCTCTACAATGGCCTATCTCGGTTTTTGATGACTTAGAGCCATTTTTAATTGGTAGTAGTTTTTTGCCTGCTGCAAAAACCTTCAGTTGCATGCAATGCAAAGTTGCAGGATTGGCTATAATTGATTCAGCTCATCGTGTGCACAAACCGACATCGTGAGTGCATCTAGGTGGGCACGTTTACACAAGGCATTCCCTTGTCATGCATCCCAAAGCACCAGAATGTTGAGAGTCATACCGTACCAGTGCGATCTCTCAAGTGTCCTGAGTCCAAAAAATTATCAAAATTTGACGGACTGTTTCTTCAAATCCAGGACATATATGGTTGATCTATTTGAACTCGTGGGTTTGTGTGAGGATCCTCTACAATGGCCTATCTTGGGTTTTGATGACTTGGAGCCATTTTCAATTGGTAGCATTTTTTCACTTGCTGCAAAAACTACCAGTTGCATGCAATGCAAAGTTGCAAGATTGGCTAGAATTGATTCAGTTAGTTGTGTGCACAAACCGACATCATGAAATCATCTGGGTGTGTAGGTCTACGCTAGGCATTCCCCTCTCATGCATCCCAAATTGCTGGAACATTGAGAGTCATACCGTACTAGGGCGATCTCTCAAGTGTCATGAGTCCAAAAAATTGTCAAAATTTGACGGACTGTTTCTTCCAATCTAGGACACATATGGTCGATCTATTTGGACCCATGGGGTTGCATGAGGCTCCTCTACAATGGCCTATCTCATTTTTTGATGAAATGGAGCTATTTTCAATTGGTAGTATTTTTTCACCTACTGCAAAAATTGCGAGTTGCATGTAATGCAAAGTTGCAGAATTGGCTAGAATTGCTTTGGTTCGTCATGTGCACAAACCGACGTCACAAGCACATCTGAGTGGGTAGTTTTATGCTAGGCATGGCCCTGTTGTGCATCCCAAAGTGTCAAAATGCTAAGAGTCATACCCTACCGATGCAATGTAGAAGTTGCTTGACAATTTTTTTGACAACAATGACAAATTTTCCTCAAATTGTATCTAGTCTTAATCTATGGCCCCTATGACCCGATAATGACTCAAATAATTCTCCATGATTATACAAGAATCAATAATGTTCATGATTGACCAGGGACACATCACATATACTCAAAACATAGTCACAAAACATTGACACACAAAATAGTCACAAAATATTCAAAAATTTGCCTCAAAATATGGTCAAATCAGCTCTTGGTTATTTGATTATACAAAAAAATGTCTTACAAATCATCTCATGGGCTTTTATATAAAATTTGGCATTACAATATGTGTGATTCAGCTCATCGCCATTTTAATATACAAAATTTGGCATGAACATATGTACAAATCAATTCGTTGCCATTTAAATATACAAAATTATGCCCCTAAACATGTAAAAATCAGCTCATGGGCATTTATATATACAAAAAATGAATATATAACAATTTGTCAATGATTTCTACAAAATTCTCAAAATCATTCTACTATGAACCGTAGAATCAATCAAGTGAGCCTTTAGGAATGACTCTAACCTATATTGTGTCAAGTATTGCCTTGTGGTTAGATTCAAGAACTTTCCATAAAATCTTGTTATGGGGTCTACCATGATACTTCATCAAATGAGTATTTGTTGCAACAACAAGGTTAGAGAAATGAAGAATATGTCTGTGTGTTTCAAAGTCCTCAAACAACCAAACATCAAAATTCATGATAGGGTATCTCTGAAGCCATGTTCCTGTCATGACAACAGACCCTATTGGGTACTCAATACCCTCTCCATCAATGATTGTGATTGTCAATTTTCTTTTTGGCTCAACACAACGACATAAATAGTAATTTGTTCCTTCTTCATTGCTCTCTTCTGCAACAACTACATACACATGACCTGTATTTTATAAAGTGTTAATTAATACCAAAAATAAAGTATGATGTACAACAAAATGAACCAAAAATAATACTTGCAAAAAAATTAACTCAAAAAATCACCCGAATCCACTAGGTCGGATACATGGTCAAAATCCACTGATGTCTCCATCTGGCTCAATTGTAGTGCTTTGGGAATTTGATATGAATCAATGGGAATGAATGATCTACAAAACAATTTCTCAACCCACTCTTATGATTCAGATTCTTCCCACAAACAATACATGCATGAAGAGCAAAAACATACCATCAGTCTCGTATAAATTACCAGTGAACTTGAATTTGAACTCATAAATGAGTGCATGTCACTCGATCCTACAAGTGTACAACAATCTAGATAGTTTTCAATGTTAGATTCAGTGATCAACCAAAAATATCTATGAACCATTGACGTACCTGGATTACGTGGACCCATCATAGACTTACACCATTGCACAATTGATCCTGCATCCATCAACTCAGCACCACCTTTGTACTTCAATTGTTCTCTAGCTAGGGCTCTTTTCACACATTCTCCTACACCATCATGCTCTCCCTTACCATGTCTAGCCTTAGTGAAATTCTAAAAATGTTGTACACCGCTTGTCATATGCATCCTTGTCAACCAATAAAACATCCTTGCATTCTTGAATTATGCGGTACAATTATCTGACCATATTAAGTGTCGGTTGTATCGTATGTTCCTTTCCCTTAAACTATCATAGAAAAATTTAAAGCATCTTTGTACAAACTCTAATGAATGAGTACGATCATCACTTATGTAGAAATGATACTCTTACAACCTTTCTATCTTCCTTTGTGCTATCATCTACATGCATGAATGCTATGTGTACAAAAATAGAAACTTGGGTAGAGTGATAATACATAGATTGCACTTCATTTTGAGGTTGTAGTGTAAATTTTCAGCAAAATCAACGATAAAGACAATGGTGCCAAGAGGAAATGTCTCCTTAAATAACTTGAATTTCTCATCTAACCATCAAGCTCTATGCATATGTATTATGTACTCATAAACTAGTTTCTTTTGAAACATTTTCATAAATTCAGCTACACATATATCATTTTTCACTAGCTCACATCTCTTCAAATGTTTTCCATCTTTAACTCCATATGTGATTGTCTTGTATTTTCCGAAAGAAACTAGTTTCGTACCAATTTCATAAGTTCTCTCCAAATGTACGCGTCTTGGTAAACATTGCAAACTACCACATATAGCACAAGAACCTTCCAAACAAGGCAACTTATAATCAATGCAACCATCATGTCTATTACATAGCACACTTGAAATAAACTCTCTTACCGGCTTAGGAGGTGCTTGTATATTGTATTCCTGCAAAACATCGTTAGTGTGAAAAGTAGAACAAATATGACAAAAAATATTATAGTGCATGGAAAATTCAATATGCATCCTACAACAACACGTGGTGCATACATGATTAATCTTAATATAAAAAGGTTTTGTCATTTCAAAAAATCTTTGAGAAATTATTATTTGAGGAAACTTTTGAAGGAATCTTTCATAAAATTTAGTTTGAGTCATATCCAAATAGTGTTTGGCATGTGGCTCACAATTTTTAGACCCAATTCGCCTTCTAATAACATCTCTTTGGCTGGGTGAAACTCTTGTGTTGTCATGCCAAAAAAATTCAATTAATGGTCTTAGTGCATCAACAACAACCTTTTCTTTGCATGGTAGTCTACTCGAGAAATCCCAAAGAGAATTATTATTAGGTTCCTCTATTTTTTTCCGCCTCTTTAATACTTTGCTTAATGTTGATCTACTAATGTTTAATGACTTATTTTTCTTATCAAATGATCTTTTTTTATTTTCTTGCTCATTATGGTTGATGTAATGACACGTCAAGTAGCATTAGAATATTTAGTACGTGATTTTGAACCAATAGCTTGATATGCATCAAATAGATTTCTCACAATAGTTCTTTCACTGTTACTTTCAGATGATCTTAGGCCTAGAATTTTCATTGTCTTTCTAAAATTCAAATTTTTAATCATTTGAACAATTAATTGACATCTTGCAGTTTGATTTAAGTTTTCAAAATAGTTTTGCCATATTCTTTTAACCATTCTCCTACAAGTTCATTCATTCATTTTATTGGGCATTGGCTTCAATATATTCTCATCAATGTCAATTAGATACTTTGATTTCCTACGAATGATTCTAGGAGGTGTTAACATCGGTGCATTAGGTACATTCAATTCATCAAATAGAGAAGGTATATGTTCATCATTTAATTGATTATTCAATGTGGTATCTTCTTCAATTGCATTAGGTTCATATGGTAAATCAAATGTCTCTTCTTCAATTGCAGTAGGTGCATTATGTTCATTTGGTAAATCGAATTGAGATGTTGAGGATGGCATACCTTCTTCTCCCATTGTTCTTATGTCACGTAATTTCTTCATACATTGCCTTTATCTTTCCTTTTCAACCTCTCATTGTTCCATCGTTCCTCGCTTGTTATTTCCCATGGCTGATATCGGTTGTCCTAAATAGAATCATATTACATATATATGTAAACAAAAGTTCATAAACAAACAAATAACCATAAATATGCATCTTATCACTATTTTTGGAATCAAACTATTAAACAATCACAATACTATTGACGAAACTAATAAGAACAACAATTCAATTATTTGTAATCATGCCAAAACAAAAAATTCACTTACTTCTATGTATAAAACAGTGATAGAAGTGTAGACACAGTTCTAGTGGGGCCTTCAACAACCTCAAAAACTTATTTTGAGGTCATTGAGGCTCTTGGGAAACTAAAACTATGTTTATGTACCACGTACGTGCTACATTAATAACCGCATATGTGTTGTTAGTCCATAAAATGTTGGCAAGCACAACGGTATTTTTTTCCCACTTTGTACTAATAAGTAGCACGTACGTGCTCCTAAGCCTAAAAATGTTATCGCAGGGTAGTGAATAATGGGCTCAGTACCCCGTACATGCTCCTACACCTATGGCAAGGCAATGAACTAATAGGTTCAGTACCCCATACTCGTTATTAGTAGTAGAAAAAATGTGAATGAAAAGGGAGGGAGGTAGAGAGAGAGAGAGGGAGAGGGGGGAGAGTGGGGGGGGGGAGAGAGGAGGGGGGGGGAAGGGAAGGAGGGAGAGAGGGAGAGAAGAAGGAGGGGGGAGGGAGAGGAGAGGTGGGAGGGAGGGAGAGGAAGAGAAAGAGAGAGGGAAGGAGGGAGAGAGAGAGAGAGAGAGAGAGAGAGAGAGAGAGAGAGAGAGAGAGAGAGAGAGATGGTGGGGGGAAGGTAGAGAGAGGTAGAGGGACAGAGAGAGGGAGAGAAGAGAGGGGAGGGACGGAGAGAAGAAGGGGTATGGAGGAAGGGAGAGGGAGAGTAGGGGGGAGAGGAAGAGAGAGAGAGAGGGAAGGAGGTAAAGGGAGAGAGAGGGAGAGAGAGAGGGGGGAGGGAAGGTAGAGAGAGGGAGAGAGGGAGAGGGAGGGAGAGAGGGAGAGAAGAGGGGGGAGGGAGGGAGAGAAGATTAGGTATGGAGGAAGGGAGAGGGAGAGTAGGGGGGAGGGAGAGAGGAGGGAAGGAAGGAGAGAAAAGGAGGGAAGGAGGGAGAGGGATAGAGGGGGCAAGAGAGAGAGAGAGAGAGAGAGAGAGAGAGAGAGAGAGGAGTAAGAGAGACGAGGGAAGGAGAGAGAGAGAGAGAGAGAGAGAGAGAGAAGGGGAGGAGGGGGAGAGAGAGAAGGAAGGAGGGAGAGAGAGAGAGAGAGGGAGGGAGGGGGAGGGAAGGTAGAGAGAGGGAGAGAGCGAGAGAGAGAGGGATGGGGGTATGGAGGAAGGTAGAAGTGGAGAGAGAGAGAGAGAGAGAGAGAGAGAGAGAGAGAGAGAGAGAAGAAGGAGGGGGGATGGAGAGGAAGAGAGATCGAATCCAGGACACAATATGACCCTTAGAACACAATATGACCCTTAGAACACAATATGACCCCTAACAACATCTAAGGGGTCATATGACACTATATTATCCCTTAGCACACCATAGGACCTATAATGAAACCAAATAGTGTCCTCAGGGGTCATAGAACACCATATGACCCTTTAGAACACCATAGGGTGTTGTTATGGGTCATTGGTGTCCCGAGGGGTCATATGGCATCCTATGACCCCTTAGGACACCATATGGTGTTGTTATGGGTCGTATGGTGTCTTAAGGGGTCATATGGTGTCCTAAGGGGTCATAGGACACCATATGACCTCTTAGGAAACAATACAACCTCTAATGACACCTAAGGGGTCATATGGTGGGCTAATAAAATGATATATTAAATTTAAAGTTATGAATAGAACATCATACAATAGAACATCAGTAGTTTAGTTTTGATATAGCTAAGTTAGACCATTGTTAGCATAAGAGAGACTCCAAGCAAACAACAACAAGGCTTCACTAAAAAGCAAGTGTAAGAGCTTGACCTAACCCTAAGAGTACTGCCTAAGTTCTAAAACATATGATGCTATTAAATTTGCAAGGTTATAGGACTGATCTTGATTGTGACTATAGGAATTATAGAAGAAGAGAAAGAGGGAGGGAGAGAAGAAGAGAAAGAGGGATGGGGTATGGAGGAAGGGAGAAGGAGATAGAGAGAGAGAGAGAGAATAAGGAGGGGAGAGGGAGAGGAAGAGAGATTGAATCTAGGACACAATATGACCCTTAGAACACAATATGACCCCTAACAACATCTAAGGGGTCATAGGGTGTCCTAAGGGGTCATATGACACTATATTATTCCTTAGCACACCATAGGACCTATAACGACACCAAATAGTGTCCTAAGGGGTCATAGATGATCATATGACCCTTTAGAATGCCATATGTTGTTGTTATGGGTCATTGGTGTCCCGAGGGGTCATATGGCATCCTATGATGCCTTAGGACACCATATGGTGTTGTTATGGGTCGTATGGTGTCTTAAGGGGTCATATGGTGTCCTAAGGGGTCATAGGACACCATATGACCTCTTAGGAAACAATACGACCTCAAATGACACCTAAGGGGTCATATGGTGGGCTAATAAAATGATATATTAAATTTAAAGTTATGAACAGAACATCATACAATAGAACATCAATAGTTTAGTTTTGATATAGCTAAGTTAGACCATTGTCAGCATAAGAGAGACTCCAAGTCAACAAACAATGAGGCTTTGCTAAAAAGCAAGTGTAATAGCTTGACCTAACCCTAAGAGTACTGCCTAGGTTCTAAAACATATGATGCTATTAAATTTGTAAGGTTATAGGACTGATATTGATTGTGACTATAGGAATTACACACTTAATTGATTTCATGGGTATGTACCATTCCAAGCCATTTGACAAGTGATGATCATCATATACTACCACTACCATGCATACAACAAACTTTAATTTCTTTAGGTGATAGGAATTGTGTAATAATATGGGAACTCTCGCATACCCACCACTATCATTCTCTAGGAAATCATCTATGTTACCCTCCCTCTTTCTCTTCCTACCGGTTTTTTCCTTCTGAAAAATATATTGCAAGTACTCTAACTCATCATGCTGATTTGACACTATTTTCCACATCTTCTCTACTCATTAGAAACATATTCGAGATGAATATTGTTGCAGGTTTCCTTGTTTGTCACGGTAATGCACCCGTGGTTAATTTCAAACCCTATTCCTCCTATTCAATATACACACACAAATCCATCAGTCAATTTTCTTAGGAGAGCATACATGATAAAAATCAAAGAGGAAGTTGCAGACAAGAAATAAATTCACTTACTTCTATAGAAGTACAGACATAGTTGCAGTGGGGTATGGAGGAAGGGAGGGAGAGAAGAAGAGAAAGAGATATGGGGTATGGAGGAAGGGAGAAGGGGAGAGAGAAAGAGAGAGAGGGATGGGGTATGGAGAGAGAGGAGGGAGAGGAAGAGAGATCGAATCGAGGACACAAGATGACCCTTATAACACAATATGACCCCTAACAACATCTAAGGGGTCATAGGGTGTCCTAAGGGGTCATATGACACTATATTATCCCTTAGCACGCCATAGGACCTATAATAACACCAAATAGTGTCATAAGGGGTCATAGAACACCATATGACCCTTTAGAACACTATATGGTGTTGTTATGGGTCATTGGTGTCTCGAGGGGTCATATGGCATCCTATGACCCCTTAGGACACCATATGGTGTTGTTATGGGTCGTATGGTGTCTTAAGGGATCATATGGTGTCTTAAGGGGTCACAAGACACCATATGACCTCTTAGGAAACAATACGACCTCTAATGACACCTAAGGGGTCATATGGTGGGCTAATAAAATGATATATTAAATTTAAAGTTATGAATAGAACATCATACAATAGAACATCAATATTCTAGTTTTGATATAGCTAAGTTAGACAATTGTTAGCATAAGAGAGAATCCAAGAAAACAAACAATGAGGCTTCACTAAAATCAAGTGTAAGAGCTTGACCTAACCCTAAGAGTACTGCCTAAGTTCTAAAACATATGATGCTATTAAATTTGCAAGGTTATAGGACTGATCTCGATTGTGACTATAGGAATTGTACACTTAATTTCTTTCATGGGTATGTATTGTTCCAAGTCGTTTGACAAGTGATGATCATCATATACTACCACTGACATGCATACAACAAACTTTAATTTTTTTAGGTGACAGGTGTTGTGTAACAACATGGGAACTCTCGCATACCCACTACTATCATTCTCCAGGAAATCATGTGTTACTCTCCCTCTTTCTCTTCCTACTGGTTGTTTCCTTCTGAAAAATATATTGCAAGTACTCTAACTCATCATGTTGCTTTGTTGACACTATTTTCCACATCTGCTCTACTCATTAAAAACACATTCAAGAAGAATATTGCTGCAGGTTTCCTTGTTTGTCACGGTAATGCACCTATGGTTCAATTTCAAACCCTATTCCTCTTATTCAATATATACACACAAATCCATCAGTCAATTTTCTTAGGATAGCATACATGATAAAAATCAAAGAGGAAGTTGCAGACAAGAAATAAATTCACTTAATTATATAGAAGTGCAGACACAGTTGTAATGGGGTATGGAGGGAGGGAGGGAGAGAAGAAGAGAAAGAGGGATGGGGTATGGAGGAAGGGAGAAGGGGAGAGAGCAAGAGAGAGAGAGAGGGATGGGGTATGGAGGAAGGGAGAAGGGGAGAGAGGGAGGGAGAGAGAGAGGGATGGGGTATGGAGGAAGGGAGAAGGGGAGAGAGAGAGAGAGAGAGAGAGAGAGAGAGACCTTGTATGCATTTGAGAGGGGGAGACAATACATTTATATGTGTATATATATAATTAATATATTATATATTATTATATACACATATATATATATATATATTATATATTATATGTATATACACATATCATATATACAATATCATATTATACACATATTATATATACAATATCATATTATACAATAGTGCGTACGCATTGTTTATAGTAAAAAGAGTGTGTATGCGCTTCTTACACCATAAGTACCTCGTACACGCTTTTGACTGTTTAGGCTTCGAAATAGGCCTAGATGACAAAGCTACAGTTTGGAAGTTTGATTTCCCTCCATTTCTCTCATTTTTGACTTGTTTTATTTTATCAACTTGGTTTATCGACTTTGTCATCATCAGGTTTACACTTCATCAAGTGGGTATTTCTAAAATTGCCACCATATTTTCACCCATCTTCTGAGCTTTCTAACCATATATTTTTAAAAAAATTTGAACAACAATAACATATTATTATTGAATTTCTTTTAACAGTGTCTCCATAGTTCTCACAGACATAGGTGCACCATTTTTTTAATCACTTTTGATATACTTATCCAAATTTAAAAAACATTATATATTATTGTAGTGCACTTGATTCTTTACAATTTTTTTTAAAAAATTGTATTTTTGATTTGTTTAGTGCAACTTATGCTTCGCGCACGAATAGGTACCTAATTTTTAGGATGTGCTCGATTGAAAATATCATAAAAAACCAAATACTCAACAAAAAATTATAAAAAATTACACATCTTCTAGTGCTCACTCTTAACTATCTTTCTGCCAAAGGATTTGTCAAAATACTAAATCTAACTATGACTTTTTTGATGCACATGTTAGACACTATGTTATGTTTTTCAGAAAAAATCAAGGTCTATTTTTAGTGCGCGAAGGATTTGACCCACTTAATCTTATCCAATTTTTAAAAAGTTTAGTATTTTGGAAACTAGAATCAGAGTACTACAATATTTGTTCCTTGATTATCTTCATATCTTGAGTGGATGACTTTCAAATTTTTCCTACAAGTTCATGTTCACATGATTTCAAAAAAAAAAAAAAAGTGTCCACTTATACCCCCCTTTTTGACCACCATCTTTGTGCACTTACCCAGTAATTGAACTGCAATTTTGAAAAAGGTCAAACCTAATGGATAGGGGCACCTTAAATAATATTTAGAAAAATGAAATTGATTGAAATTGGCACAAAATCCTAGTAAATTTGAATTTTAGGCAAGAATAAAATTCTTAAAATAGTCCTAAATCTGAAAATTAAATGTGAATCCAATGTTTGCACAAATTCAAGTTGATTTTTGAAAATTAGGGTTTTGACAATTAACCACTTAATTTTGTAAATTTGATTTGCAAATTGAAGAAGACAATGAAACAATTGAATTTGACAAGAAAAGTAATTTTCAGATCTAAGACAATAGATAGCAATTTTTGCAAAACACAAGTTCAATTTTGATAACTAGGGTTTTGAATGAAATACCCACTAAGTTTTGTAAGAAAATTAAAATTGTAAATGAAAAATATGCAATAAATTTTAATGTAAAGCATGTAAGACGTCGGGTTCACCAAAATGTAATGTGGTGAAAATTGATGAGAGGAGATCAATTGGAAAGCTTTACCCTCAAGAAAGGAGTGAAAGATTCACAAATGATTCCCTTCAACTTCTCACGCACATCACATTTAAAAGAGGGGGTTGAATTCACTAGATCCAATCTCAATGAAAAGAGATTGAATGCTAAGTAAATTGTAGGGAATTTGCAATTAATTTGGAAAGTAAAGTAACCCTCTTTGAAAATAGACAAGTTGAATTAAGAGAATTGAGACTAAGAGTAAAGATGACAAAGAAATTATTATATCTTCAGATAGAGATGCGAGATGAAGTTGTGCACCTGGAATTAGCAGTAAGATGTCGAGATGAAGCTCCCCTACAAATTTGAGCAAAATTTGTCGGGACCAGGTTGAAAGTGTACTTGGTCCTCTGGAAAATCCACGCTAAAAAGGGTTTTTTTTGTCTCTAAAAATTGAGTCTAAACCTGCAATTACAGTTGTGCACCTGCAACCTACACACATAAAAAAGAGGAAATGTTATTGGGATTAGGGATTTGCCTTTAGGTCAAACCCCGTTTTGGAATTAACCAAGTGATTGAAAATACTTGCAAGTACATGAAATGAAATGTCTGAAGTAAAGTTCACCTCAAGAGGGGATGCGATTGAAATGTTGATAAAATTGAATGAAAGGATATATAGAATATAATGTCGTGAATGTTGGTAGAGATCTCCTCTTCAATGGTGGAATCCTTGACTTGAATGAAACACCTAGCCTTGAAAGGAGACATGAAATGCTCAATGCTTGAAGGGATGTTTGAATGCTTGAATGATTGATGACAATGTCGGTTTGTAATTTCGCCTTATTATCGCTTATGCTTGATTTCGCTTCTTGAACTTAATTTTTTCTTATTCGAATTTTGCAAATAGGAGAGGAGATGCTCTATATATACGTGCCAATTAGGGATTTTTAACTATTTTTCCATCTTAGGCCAACAAAGGAAAACTTTTTCCCACTCACAATTAACAAGCGCAATATAGGATTAGGCCAAGGGAGGCCCAAAATAGGGCTGGGATAGGGGCACCACGCCCCTATCCTTCCCTAATTTAGGACATGAAGTGACAGAAAAGCGGTGCAAAGTGGCAGAAAATGCAAGTTTTTGATGCTTAAGCATGTCTCAGGTCTCCAATCAAGCTTAGGGATTCATCCACCAATGCAAAGACCCAAATACGGTCGAAAATTGCAAGGTCTCAATTTTATGACGCTATAGTTATTCACTTCCTTACATGCCACATAATATTACACTAAGTAAAGATGAAACATTGAGTGATGAGAACACTTCATTCCATCCAAGCAATTGTAATGTGCTTATAAGAATCTAACCTAATAAAAGAGGACCCCCTTACCTCCCAAATGGAAATGAATGATTCTAATAAATATTTGTACCCTCCTAAAAAGATCAATCCCCGTTTATATATACATCCTTTTAGTAATTCAAAATATGCTTACACAAATAATTTTAATTAATTTTATGATGAAATTTCTTCCCCATTAGAGTTGCATACACATTGCATGTTGGGTTTGACATGATTTCTAAACAAGGATATAATGGACAAGGAATTGGACATATGGAACAAGGAATTATGGTCCCTATAGATCCCATACCTCATTATCATAGATAAGGCATAGGAATCTCTACTTCTCCTTTCCCTCCATGACATCCTTAATTACCTCCAAACATACAAAATCACTTTCTTTCACATAATATTGGTATAGTATCTATTAGAACCCTAAAATTCCTGACAGAATCTAGCATTTCTTGACTTGTAAAATCTTGAGATCACTTTCCTTGTTTTGTCATCAGCAAGCTTTTGTATTCAAAAGAAGGGAAAAGCCCATCCTTAAAGCATAATTCCATATGTTTTAGCCTATCCCTATGAACACTTGTTTGAGAAGAATGGTTTATTTATCAGGTGAGGTTATTATTGTTACAAGTTCATTAATGAAAGACATGAACATCAAAGCAATAAATATCATTAGGAATGTTTTGAGGTATGGATGCTATGTGTGGGGATAAATGTGGCTCCTACAAGAGTTGAGACCAACACTTAGCACTAGGGAGGAATAAACAATTATCCATGATTTCAATTCATGAAGCCAAGAAGACCACCTTATATTCTTCATTGTACAGAAAATTTTGTATTGGCAAGACTCGCCAATTGTAACAAAAGGATGACTTTTCGGAATAGCCTATGCCCTAGTGAACAAAGGAAACACTATGACAAAATGATAAGTTATATCAATAAGCCCTTTTCGATATGACTCTTGCAAATTTGCAATGGAAATCTACTTATCAACATAATGTTGTGGTTCTGTCGAATACAATAATGCTATACCAAAAGAGTAAGCTACAAGGAAAGGAAAAACTTATCGGGCAACAATATATAAGCTATACCAAAAGCATAAAATGTAAGGTTTTTTGGCGATGTCAAAGTAGGTGTCTAGTCACTTCACCGAAAATATGGGTTTTCGGTATGATGACCAAAGAATTTCAGAGTGTGGAAATATTACGTCGAAATCTACTTCTATATCGAAAAGATTGGTGGGCCCCATTTCTATGATTAAATAAGTGTCGACAAAATTGGCCAGGAACCTATGACAAACTCTATGATTTCACTATGATAAATCAAAATGGGATAGGATGTGAATCTTATACCAAAAGTATATGCTATAGAGAAAATGAAAGTTGTCAGAATATAGCCCTAAAAATTACACCGATATATATAGACATTTAGAACAGATATTAGTATGATGAATGGACTCTACAAAGCAAGAATGTGCATTATGCCAAAATCCAATCTTACACTGAAATAAGGTCATATTGGGATAACTAAAATTTGTTATATCGACAAGGATTTACACTTCGATGAAATTGAAAATAGCGAAGAAAGGATTAGGAGTTTTGACAAACTAGAAAGTTACACCAAAAAGACTTAGGTGGCGGCAAAGCGATGGGTAGAGTTCCCCGACATTAATGCACACCAAAATTAATGTCAATATCACATGAATTTGAATTTAAAGAATCCATGGTTGTTCTGCAACTATATTCAAGGCAGTGTTTCATGAGATTCTTAAGAAGTGAATTGTACTGAAACATAACTATCAAAGTATTCAGACAACACATACAAAGATAGCTTTGAGCCAGGTGAGAAGATGAAGGATCAAAGTTCACTCCCACATTGCAAGTAAGTTTTATCTTTGAAGAAAATATTTTGATCAATTCTACATTTTCTACTTGATGGAGGGTACTTCAAAGAAAACTAGGGCTAAAAAACAGAAAAAGGAAACCACTAAAATAGAAGTTTCCCAAGAACCCAAACCTAAAAAGAAAAAAAAGGAGTGGAGACACCTGAACCAGGATCTAATGGATCCATTTCTCGATTTTGGTCCAAAACCCAAACAATCCTCACAAGTAAGATTAGACATACTGGGAGATAAAAATGAGGGGCCGAGAGATATCTGGACACCAATGAGGGGGTTTGATATAGTGCTTTACCACTATAGAAAGAGTAACAAACTAGAACCTATTTGCAACCAATGGACTTACAATATTGGAAAATTAGCAATCCCAAATAATTTCTTCATGAATACAGATGTAATGACTGCATTTATAAAAAAACTATGACCCAAGCACAAAAATCATCAAGGACACCACTGGGCAGATATTGTTACCCGTCACAAGGGATTTCATGTCCAGAGTATTTGATTTGGATATAACATCGGACCAACCCATTGACCCTACAATTCTGATTAATGAATACACCAGGCTCACAGATACATATAAAAGATGGAGACCGCTCACCCACAAACAGAAAAAGGGAAACAAAGGGAAATTTTTTGAAGAAAATGAACACCCTCCCTTCGAGCTAGACCAATTTGAAGAATATTTCAAGTATACTTATTATGCCATATGTCAAATCATGGGGTATGAAGCCAATGTTCTAATGGATGTGGTGCCAATGGTGTTGGTTGTCGATGTCCAAATACATGATGCTAGGTCGTTCGATTATGTATCTTTAATGGTTAATCAAATAACTCATGGTTTGGAGAGATTAAAGGGTAACTCTGAAGAAATGCATTTCAAACATTATTTTGTATTGATGCACATATTATTTTATGTAGGATAGGAAAATAATTTATGGTCTGACAATATCAGAGTCATAGAATATGATAGATAGGGTTTGAGGAGACCGGTCTAAATGTGGGCAGTCGTGTGGGATCAAAGATGCCCATGGTCTCAATACTTGTGCTTTGAAGAATACTTCATTAAGCCCATACTTCATCTTCTTGGTCATCCTTGTACCTATACTTTGTCACTTGAAATAAAGAAGTTCTTGAGTCCCAAGGAATTTGATGAGAAGCCAACAATTAACCATAATTGGGGAGATTGGTATGCACTCAGTGACTGCACCAAGTTTAGAGTATTTGGATTTGAGGGTTCTCATTTTTTATTACCAAAAATTGTACCAAATAGGATTGCTTATTTGGAAATTATGAGATAATTGGCCGAGTCAAGCTACACCCATTTGGGAATAAATGGAAAACAGTCTCTTATGGTAGGCTATTTGTCTTTTGGTGAGTTTACAGTATTTACTACTAAAGGTTATGAGTCTATTAAAGATAAATTAGCCTATTATGGCATGACATCAAGAGATCTGGGGGTGAAATTTGACCCTGAAGGATTTATCAGTGTTGTCAAACAAATGCAAAAGTTGCACCCTTATGAGCATGTGCCACTAGAAAATGATGACTTGATTAGGAATCTGGACAAACGACAAGCTATGGATAAGTTAGAGGCCTATGATAAGGTCTGCAAGGCAGAAGAGTGGAGAAGAAGCCATGAATTATTGAAGGATAGTGCTTATGATAGCATTCAAGATCTAATTGCTCATGCCAATGAGAATATTTCTCACTTAGATGATATTCAAGAAGGGGTCCCTCCAAGTGTGTTTGAAAAGGATGAAAGGAAGATCCCAAGGAGAGGAGCACAAGTGATCACACCTCTCATGTATACATCACCACAACCCTCCCCTTCAATTTAGAGTGACATGGGAGATGTTAGAGAATAGGTCCCATCTCACATCCCTCAAGGAAAATAAATAGTAGAGGTAGAAGATGAGGATGACAAGGAAGATGTCAGAATGCCTATAGGAGAGAAACTTTCATTTCAGATGATGATTTTATTTATTCTCAAGAGTTTAAAACTTTCCTGTACAGATATAAAGGCAAGTTGCTCAAGCAACAAGTTGGAGAAATTACTCTTGAGAATGAAACTAAACTTCTTGCTAAGCTTCAACATGATGTGGATCATCATATTTTCTCCATTACCCCTGAAATAGGAAGACAATTGTTGTAGGAAGCAGGAGTACTCATTTTCCCAGGATGGAACATGATCCCATCTGTGTTATTTGATAACTTTGTTAAAAGTACTGGTAATGAAAATATATTGCTTCCTCATGATGTAGACAGTATATATTTAGGATCAAGTTTTCACCTTGAGGAGGAGAAACTTTTACAGTGGACCCTTATCCAAATAGAAAAATGCAAATTCTGGTAGAAACTAATAAAGTTTTTTGACATTTAATGGTGCAGAAAGTAGGAGAAATTGGCCCTTTGGAAACAACAGACTTGAATGTCAATGTTGCTCAGTTCAACTGGGCCCAAATGAGACATGTTAAAAGAGAAAGAGATATATACAAGGAGAAATTTAAAAAGGTCGAGGAACTCCGGTTGCATCTTCAAGAAAGGATAAAATCAGTCTCACAGGAGGAGTTCTCATATGAGCATGAACAACAAATTGCTATTGCCTTGCAAGACACCAACTATTGGAAATACAAAGCAGAGAAATTTTAGAAGAAGGCAAAGAAATTGGAAGAACAAGGAAATAAAATTGTGTATAATATGATGGCTGATTTGCTCACACATAGGCATAAAGAGATGATGCTTCATGTTGATGAATATTGGAAGACATATGCAGGAACATACCGTTCCTTCCAAGAACATGTTAGGTTAACTAAGTGCCTGAATGAGAAAGTTGATAAAATGAAAGATACTGCCACCACTGAGATACCTAAGGAAGCAAAAAGGCTAGTAGCAAAACACAAAGAATACCATGAGGAATTGGAAGAGGATATGGCCCAGTTAAATAAGGAGGGTGCAGAGAATCTGCCAGCGGTCCTAAATGGAGAAGATGGAGAGGTCATGCCACAAGAGCTATGGAAAGAAGGACTTATTGGTGAGCTACCCAAGGCTTTGAACCTGATCAATGATGATGAAACAAACAAATTCTATTGGAAGGAGTTTGCAATGAGGCACTTCATCATGGGAATTCACACATACAAGGATCAAGAATATATTGATCATTTGGGTGCAGTCAATCTGTTTTTAGTTAGAAATTAAGTTTAAGAGCTAGTTATTTCAATTTATGTACACCTTTTCTCAAGAGACGTGTTGTTTAATTGATCTATCTTTACAAAAATAAGATCATTTTCATGTTTAAAAAAAAAAAAAGAACAAAACATTATTAGAAGAAAAAAGACTTATCACTCAATTAGAAGCATTTTATACTTTTATGGTGCAATTCTCCTATAAGTAATACAAGAATGAGAAATCTTTCTGCTTATTTGTTATATTTAGATTGTTGTGGTTCATCTTTTGAATCTCCTTGATATTTTGATACTAAGAAGATTAAAGGGTGCATTGAGAATTCCTTCTACATATTGTTATCTTGTTATTTTCATTCAGTGAACAAGAAGGCATGCATTCTTGGATGAGTATTGTATAAGTTTGATTAAATTTCTTATATAGTGATTGTCATAATAAGAGAAATAAGTGTAGGAAGGTCAGCAGTGGATGGTTGTGTAGGACTGTCTAGCAGGGAGACAGAATGAAAGGGGTTCCATAAGACTTTGTGCTCAATTAAGAGGAAGACACTGGTCAACATTGCATATTTAGAATTACATTCTATCAAATCTTAATAAGATATTTTATCTCAATTTCATAAAGTAAGAAGTAAGATTTTATTTCAGTTTTAGTTTTGCAAAGTAGGAGTAAAAGATAAGCTCAAGATCATTCTCATTCTCAGGCCATTTGAGAGTGATCGATAATAGAAACATTGTAACATAATCTGTCTAAGTATCACCAACCATAGCATAAGTAGGGAAGGGTTGGTGATAAGGTATACCCGCCTTGGCCTGACAAGGCCAGAATTGAAGGGAAATAAGATCAAATTGATCATTCCACTAGTTGGCCAAAATTAGTTGTTGATCCTAATCATAGAAAGTGGCATACTCTTAGGGATCATCAAACCAGTGATTTTGAGCTCCAATAGTATCTAACCACTTTCCTTTATCTAGAGAAGACCACATATTATTAAGACTCCTAAGAGACCATTTGATCATCCTTCCACCTTTAAAATATTATGAAACTCAATGAGGTGCCATAGAGATTTGTTTTTTGGTTCTTATCATCGCATGCATGGTCATTACCACTAGCGATCATAGAACATTTAAAAGAGAAGTTATAAAACTTGTTCACAATGGTATCATTACTATAACACTAGACATTAACATTTTTATAAATTTAGTTTCTCATATGGGTATATGCACGAAGTTGTGGTACCAAAAAGGTGCCACACTTCAAAAAAAAAAATTTAAGCACATAAGGCGCATGCACTATAGGGTGCGCACCCTATAGTGCAGTGCACCTTATAAGACATGCACCTTATGTGCATTGTAAACCTCAAAAAAACTTTGCTCTGCATTTTGGATGCATTCTACATTCCAAACCCATGTTTTGGCATTTTTGGGTGCTATTTTCTTGCACTTGCCCTTTGTAAAAGCTTGAAATTGGGCACTAAGTTGTCCATCTCTCATAAAAATGTCACCACGTCATCGAAGAGCTCAAAGAGGTATGTATTTTTATTTTCTTATTGTCACTTTTTTATTAATTTGAAGATTAAACTAGGTTTATTGATTTAAATTTATTTTCATTATCAAGAAATGAGATTAGACAAGAAAATGTTGAAAACACTCAATCACCTCCTCATGAAGACCATATTGAAGAAGAAGCACATCAAGAACCTCCTACAATCCCTAGACACCCCATAGGTACACAAGAAAACCTATTATTTAAAATAGAAAATAGCCAAAAAGAGCTTGAAGGTTTAATCACAAGGCTAAAAGATCCCACTGGAACAAACTCCCATAGGACAAACCTTGCCAGTTCTTTGCAATCTATTGTATCTCACATACAATCTGTGAGTGGGCAAATAAATTTTTGGTCCCGTAAGAAGGAAGAACAAAAGCAATTTTATGCTAACAAATTATCATATGCGGCAGTGAAGAAAAAGAAAATTAATAAATTTGACTTGTGTGCTCTTTTTACGGACCCCCGAACGAATCAACCTTTACACCCTAGATGTAGGAGATTCCCTATTCATTGGTGTCATCATGAAGGGATTAAGAACAATTTTTGGGATAGGTGGTAGATGGTATTTGATCAGCTCCCATGCAATAATCATGAGGTACCCCAATACTTTTTGAGAAAACTGTACTATGAGTTTGTCCTTAATGAGATCCCAAACTATTTTGATTTTCTAGATTTTCAAGGTAGAGGTGGGGGTTCCTCACATGATAGAGAGGGTGCACAACCTGATCCAAATCTCCCACCAAGACCCTTGGCTAGACCTATGGTGGAGCATGTTATTATTCCTTCCATTGTGAAGGAGAGTATTGAGGTCGAAACTCTAGACTTGATTAGCTCACTCACTCAGACCCTTATAGAGTATGCTAGTCCTCTAGTAGAGGGTGATGTGAGTGATGATGTTGATTCTTCTAGGCATCGAGTTCCAGCTCATTTTTGTCAATCTTGTAGTTCTCTTTGCACTTATGATCCTAAAAGTTTTGAGAATGCACGTGCACGAGCGAATTTTGCTACAGAGAACATTGTCATGACAAAATCCTTGCTGAACGAAACATTTGGCATTGATACCCCTGGTGAATTTCATTACAAGTTCATTTCATTCTTTTTATTAAATCTTATATGTAAATTTGAGAATATATCTAAATTAGTAAATTATTATGATAAAAAATTAGGGTCAAAGTGTTCACAATACTAGCAACATTCCTGCAGCACCCTTTTTCACTACTTCGTCGACTCCACAAGTATACAATGAGTGAAAAAATATAATTATTATATGTAGATAGTTGAACCTTATGTGAATGATTTTCTAATTACTCATTTTGGATGTCAAATAGTTTGATGCTAGAGCTTCAACATCAACACCTCGTAGTGTATTTCATTGACAATCTTTCACCCAAGTAAACAATTTATCTTTAATGTTGTTATTAAATAATATAGATAGTTTTGGTGATTAATCAATATACTTTGTTTAATTTTCAGATGTTGAATTCAAAGACTCCTCCTACTGTCTATGCATCATTGGAGCGCGGTGTTGCTGCAGCAGTAGCAAGTTCAACTGCTTTAACAGAAGTATGAGACATATTTGTAAATTTAGTAAATTTAGCATTACATTTATTATTTTAATAATATGTTATTGAAAATTTTAATGACACTTGTATTTAGCTTAATTTATATTGTGATGTTTATAGGAGGGGCTTGTCACTCCAGATCATGAACATGCACCTGTTGTGGATGAACATCATGATTATTTGTATGCGGTAAGTGACTATTCTATTATATGTCATTCTAAAATTCAATTTTTGTATATGCTAACATCATTCTTTTCATTGTATCAAGTGGAGTTACAAAAAAGTCTGGAGAGGAGGTTGAGTGGATGTACTCGAAAGACACTTGCATCATATACATCTCCATCCCCTCAACAGGCAAAGATATCTCATGATCTATTTCCTTCCCATAAGGGAAATGAATAGAATAGGGTCCTATGTTGTATGCCTATATGGCAATTTTGAACATATGTTTTGTATTACGAATATGTGACATTCTATCGCCATATGGCTTTTGTCAAGCTCCTATTTGACTTTATTGGATACCATGTTGTATGCCTATATCGCAAATTTGAACATATGTTTTGTATTACGAATATGTGACATTCTATGTCCATATGGCTTTTGGCAAGCCCCTATTTGACTTTATTGGATATCATGTTGTATGCCTTTATAGCAGTTTTGAACATATGTTTTGTTTTATGAATATGTGAAATTCTAAGTCCATATGGCTTTTGGCAAGCCTATTTGTTTGTATTGGATATATTTGATAGTTTTAACGGTATACAATGTTGCATGGATTTGTAGCTTTTTGGTTAATGCAAATCATTTATCATGGTTATCCATAATTGCAGCACAAATGATTAGATGAATAATTGCACAAAGTTTATTATTACTTAAGCTTTGAACCTAAATATGTGTTTGTAATCCAAGACACAAGCCACCCCGAAGTGCATGAGCTGACGGTTCAGTGCCGCAACACGACCCCGCAGGATCAAATGGATCGTTCTTATGATTAACGGGCATAGAGAAACACGATGCCGAATATTGACAACTTTGAGCAATTTGAGCACTTGGGTGATTTGGCTACTAGGGTGTGGCCCGCAATGATCCGGCGAGTTGGAGAGCAAAAACAATGCATTCCTAGCATAAGCCCGGCCACCCTGACGCGTATGAGCTGATGGTTCAGTGCCACGACGAGCAGATTGAAAGATGGGGCATTGTGCAACTTTTCATTGAACTCATCTGACACTTTTTGTCGCAACCGAGAAAGAGTCACCACAAGAAACTGGATCCGAGTCTACCAAAATCGAGAGAGGATTTTTTAGAGTGCCACAACATGACCCCGCAAGATCAGATGGATCATTCTTATGATTAACGGGCACAGAGAAATGGCATGCTGAATATTGACAACTTTGCGCAATTTGAGCACTTGGGCGATTTGGCTGCTAGGTTGTGGCCCGCAATGAACGGGCGAGTTAGAGAGAAAAAAGAATGCATTCCTAGTGTAAACCTAGCCACCCCAGTGTGTACGAGGTGACAGTTCGGTGCCGCGATGAGCGGATTGAAAGATGGGGCATTGTGCAACTTTTCATTGAACTCATTTGACGCTTTTTGTCGCAACCGAGAAAGAGTCACCACGAGCAACTGGATTCGAGTCTACCAAAACCGAGAGAGGATTTTTTAGAGTGACATAACATGACCCTGTAAGATCAGACAAATCATTCTTATGATTAACGAGCACGGAGAAACGTGATGCCGAATATTGACAACTTTGAGCAATTTGAGCACTTGGGCGATTTGGCTGCTAGGGTGTGGCCTGCAACGATCAGGCGAGTTGGAGAGAAAAAAGAAGGCATTCCTAGCATAAACCCAGCCACCCCAATGCGTACAAGCTGACGGTTCGGTATCGCGACGAGTGGATTGAAAGATGGGGCATTGTGCAACTTTTCATTGAACTCATCTGACGCTTTTTGTCGCAACCGAGAAAGAGTCGCCACGAGCAACTGGATCCGATTCTACAGAAACTGAGAGAGGATTTTTTAGAGTGCCATAACATGACCCTGCAGGATCAGATGAATCATTCTTATGATTAACGGGCATGGAAAAATGTGATGCCGAATATTGACAACTTTGAGCACTTTGAGCACTTGGGTGATTTAGCTGCTAGGGTGTGGCTTACAATGATTGGGCGAGTTGGAGAGAAAAAAAGAAGGCATTCCTAGTGTAAACCTAGCCACCCCAATGTGTATGAGTTGACGGTTCAATGTCGCGACGAGTGGATTGAAAGATGGGGCATTGTGCAACTTTTCATTGAACTCATCTAACACTTTTTGTCGCAATTGAGAAAGAGTCACCACGAGCAACTGGATCCAAGTCTACCCAAACCGAGAGAGGATTTTTTAGAGTGCCATAACACAACCCCACAAGATCAGACAAATTGTTCTTATGATTAACAGGCACAGAGAAACGTGATGCCGATTATTGACAACTTTGAGCAATTTGAGCACTTGGGTGATTTGGCTGCTAGGGTGTGGCCCACAATGATCGGGCAAGTTGGAGAGCAAAAAGAAGGCATTCCTAGTGTAAACCTAGCCACCCCAATGTCTATGAGTTGACATTTTGGTGTCGCGACGAGTGGATTGAAGGATGGGGCATTGTGCAACTTTTCATTGAACTCATCTGACACTTTTAGTCGCAACCAAGAAAGAGTCGCCTCGAGCAACTGGATCCTAGTCTACCCAAACTAAGAGAGGCTTTTTTAGAGTGCCATAACATGAACCCACAGGATCAGATAGTTAATTCTTATGATTAATAGGGACGGATAAATGCAATGCCAAATATTGACAACTTTGAGCAATTTGAGCACTTGGGCGATTTGGCTTCTAGGGTGTGGCCTGCAACAATCGGGCGAGTTTGAGAGCAAAAAGAAGGCATTCCTAGCACAAACCCGGCCACCCCGATGCATACAAGGTGACAGTTTGGTGTTGCAACGAGCGGATTGAAAGATGGGGCATTGTGCAACTTTTCATTGAACTCATCTGACGCTTTTTGTCGCAACCGAGAAAGAGTCACCACGAGCAACTGGATCTGAGTCTACCCAAACTGAAAGAGGTTTTTTTAGAGTGCCATAACATGACCCCGTAGGATCAGACGGATTGTTCTTACATGTCACTACATCGAGAAAAACCATGCCAAATTTTGACAATTTTTCGCACTTTGAGTGATTGACAACAAATGAGCATTTTTTACATCTTTTACCATATTAGCAGGGTATACCTCACAAAATGATCCCATGTGATCTCTAATGGTCCAAAATGACATTATTTACATAAAATCACATAAAATAAGACAAAAACATAATTTTTTATATTACAATGCCTCGAGTAGTCAAAAATACAAGTCATGTACATATATCCAAATAAGATTGATATTACAATTTTTTACATTTACATTTAATCCAATGAACCATCTGGATCTGCTCTACTCTTTATTGTGTCTAGTATGACCTCATAGTCAGACTCATGAACCTTCAATAGGTTCTTGTTTAGTGGTCTACCCCCATATCTGATCAAATGAACATTTGAAGCTACAACAAGGTTAGAATAATGAAGAATCTTCCTATGTGTCTCGAAGTCCTCGAACAACCACAAGTTAGACTTCTTCACTGGGTACCTTCTAAGCCATGTACCAGTAAAAACTACTAATCCTATGGGGTACTCGATATTTTTTCCATCTACCATAGGGTGATCCAATTTCTTTTTTGCATCCACACAACCACACAGGTAATAATATGTTCCTTCTTCATTGTCTTCAGCTGCAATTATTGCATAAACATGCCTTGCAATGATAAAGTGAGAAGAATTTAGAAAACAACTAAGGTAAAATATTAAAGTACAAAAAATTGCATGTGGATAATTTACTTGGTTGGACTAAATCTAACACATGGTCAAAGTCAATTGATGCTTCCATCTGTGTGAGTTGTAGTGCACTTGAAGGTCGGTATGTCTCAAGTGGGATTAGAGGTCTCATACACCATTCGTCCACCCACTCCTTTGACTCACAGTCATTATAGGCACCATCTCTACATGAAGAACAATAACATGCCATCCGCCGCGTATGGATAGTCCATGAACTTGCATTAGAGATTTTGAAAGAGTGTAGCTCACTCGATCCTGTCAATGTACAACAATCTTCTAATTTTGCAATGTTAGTATCATCTACCAACCAAAACAATCTGCGAACTAAAGACTTACCTTGATTACCTGGACCAATTGTACCATTACACCATTGAACAATTGATTTTGCATCTTTCAAGTTTGCAATCCCTTTGTACTTTAACTCTTCTCATGATAAAGCTCTTTTAATACATGCTCCGACACCATCATGCTCCCCTTTTCCATGCCCAACCTCAGAGAAATTCCACATATGTTGAATAGCAGTCAACTTATGCATCCTACTCAACCAATAAAATATCTGAGAGTTCTTAAATTGCGATGCACAATTATCTGACCATATGATATGTTGATGGAATGATATGCCTCGACTAGCCAAATCATTGTAGAATATCTGAAAACAACCTTGCACAAACTCTGTAGAGTGTGAACGATCATCACTGATGTAAAAATGATACTCCCTCTGTTGAAATGTGGCAACTGATCAACAAAGTACTATACACTTAGCATGTATCCTTGTCGGGGTCTGGGGCCGAGTCGAGCCTCGGGCAGGGGTTTGGGGATGGTAGCCCCCAAGAAAAGTAGGGGTTTGGGGGTGGGAGCCCCCGAGAAAAAAAAAATTGGGTATTTTTTTGTTGATGAAAACTGACATTGTAATAAAACCCTAAAAAGGCCGACTTTGTTTTTTCCCTCAAAACACATGTTATAAGCGGTTGGGATGCTTAAGGCATTGTAATGTTGATGTATTGTTTTTGCTGGATAATAAGAAAGATTGGACAGCTGTGTATGGTGGACGTAACCCATTCTGGGTGAACCACGTTAAATCTCTGTGTTATCTGTGTCCTATTTTATTTCTTTATCTTTTGTATTTAAATCTGCATATAATTGTTAGTTCATATTTTCTTTGAATCTGCTTGAAACCCTAACACCCTCAATATCTTCCTATCCTCTTCCATACTATCATGTGCATGAATGAATGCTATATGCACAAATATGGCAACTTGTGTGGAGTTGTAATATTGTGATTGCACCTCGTTCTGCGGTTGTAGTGTGTAGTTCTCTACAAAGTCAACAATTGAAATGATTGTATGAAGTGGAAATGTGTCATTGCATAGCTTAAATTGTGAGTCCAACCAACGAGCTCGATGGTTATGCCTTGCATACTCATACACTATATTCTCATGAAAGATGCCCATAAATTGATACACTAGAATCTTCTCACTAACCAATTAACACCTTTTTGCTTCTTTTCCATCTTTTAGCATGTAGGCCACTATCTTATATTTTTCAAATTCTACTAATTCATTACCAATTTCTTGTCCAATATCCATATGTTGACAAATTTGTAAATGTCGCAATCCACCACAATCAACACATGTGCCATCCAAGCAACACTTATTGTAATATACTTTACCATCTACTCTTTCACATAAGATGCTAGATATGAACTCCCTTGAAGATGTCGGTGGACCATTTATGTTGCATTCCTGCAAAACGTTGTTAGCATGCAAATCTATACATATGTGCTGATAAACATCATAATGGTTAGAAAATTCAATATGTACTCTACAACAACAAGTTGTGCATGTGTGATTTATTTTGACATAAAAAGGCTTTACCATTTCAAAGAACCTTTGACTAATTTTTATTTGAGGATACATACATTGAAACTTGGCAAAAAATTGTGTTTGAGTCATATCCAAAAAATGTTTTGGATGTGGATCACGGATTTTACTACCAATCCTCCTTACAACATCTCTTTGATTTGGAGAGACCCTTGTGTTATTCTTCCAAAAATCTTCAATTAGGGATCTCAAGGCTTCAACAATTGCTTTATCTTTTTGTGGTAATCTACTGGAAAATGCCCATAACTCCTTGTTATATGGATCCTCCGCTCTTTGTTGCCTTCCCAAAGCTCTCATTAGAGTTTGTCTACTTATCTTCAATTGTTTACTTGTTTGTCTAAGGAGGCGAGCTTTCTTAGTTTGAGTGTTTACAATTGTTGATGTAATGACACGTCATGTGGCATTACTATCTTTTGTGCGTGAGTTAGAACCAACAGTATCATATGCATTCATCATATTCTTCACAATAGATTTTTCGCTTGATTCAATCAATGTTCTTAGCCCAAGAATCTCCATTATAGGCCTAAATTTCAGATTTCTCATCATTTCAACAAATAGTTGACATCTTCCTGTCTCATTTAAAGGCTCAAAAAATATTTTCCATATTCGGTTAGCATGTCTTTGACAAGTACGCTTTAGAAACTTGTCAACCATTGGTTTCAAAACATTAGCATCAATATCAATCAAATACTTAGGCTTTCTATACAAAACTCTAGGAGGTGTTCTCAAACTTTGAGTTATCTCAAGATTAGGAATGTCAACAACATTAGGGATAGGTGGCATACCTTCAACCGGAGATGAAAATGATGACATACCTTGAAATTGAGGTGTACAAGATGGTGTAGCTCCATACTTGATGTCAGTCATGAAGTACTTGCAATGTCAAATGTCATAGAGGGAGTGCATTCAATATGAGATGTTGTAGACACCAACGGTGTGCCAATAAGAGATGGTGTGCCTTCAACTTGAGATGTAAGAGATGGGGTGCCTTCAACTTGAATTGTGGTAGACATGCTCTCAACCTTGGGATTCAATTGTCTCATTGCACGAAGGTTTTGCATTCATTGCCTTTGTGTGGCCAATTTTGTCTCTCTCTTAGATTGGATGGATATTTCATGTTCCTCTTCAATTGGCACCTCTTCAATTGACACCTCTTCTTCTATGGTATTCAATTTCCTTTGTTCACGAAGTTGCTTCATTCCTTCTCTTTTTTTTGCATTCTTAGCTTCACGCTCTTCTGATGTTACATTTTTTGGTCGTTTCCTCGACATGATGATGATTATGCATATGTTAAAATGGATATATGAAATTGAAATTATTTCATGTATTCCTTTTCTAAATTATTTCATAAGATCTTAAAAAGGATGTATGAAATTGCAAATTTTGTTTTAAACCACTAAACAAATAATTTTCTTATGCAACTTCCTTCAAATGCATTGTTAAATCTAATGTAAATCTAATAGGATTATAATCAATTTTGACTCACACTTTTATTCTAACATTTAAACAAAATAACACTTAATAAGTATTTGAATTCTAAAAGCAAAAAAATATTACCTCAATTATTCAAATTTGATAAAAAAAACTATGTTCTTCCTCTTTAACGTTGCCAAATGAAAAAAAAGGTGGTGGAGAGCTAATGGAATGTATAAAATAACCTTGCATAAAATGTCAACACCATGCAAAAAGCATTTTTTTGTCTGATCATGCACAGAAAGAAGACAAAATGAGAGAATGTGGGCTTGGATCATGGGTCAAGGGTCCCATATAACCGTTTTTTAGTGCAACTCATTTGGCTAGCACCAAATATGGTGCTAGCCGTATTTGGCGCTAGCCAAATGACTTCCATTGAAATTTTTTACCTTAAACTAAACACTAACTCTATACCCTATAACCTTTTTTTTGTGCAGCTCATTTGGCTAGTGCCAAATGACTTCCATTGAAATTTTTTACCTTTGATAAATTTCTACTCTATACCCTATAACCTTTTTTTTGTGCAACTCATTTGGCTAGCACCAAATATGGCGCTAGCCAAATGACTTCCATTGAAATATTTTAACCTTTGATAAATTTCTACTCTATACCCTATAGTTTGATAGCCACAACCATAAAAATTAAACCATATGACTCTTTAGGACATAATACAGTGTCTTAGGACACCATATGACCCCTTAGGTGTCGTTATGGATCATAGAGTGTCCTGAGGGGTCATATGGTGTCTTATGACCCCTTAGGACACCATATGACCCCTTAAGACATAATATGGTATCGTTATGGGACGTAAGGGGTCATATGGTGTCCTATGACCCCTTACGACACCATATGACCCCCTAGGACACAATACGGTGTCGTTATGGGTCGTATGGTGTCCTAAGGGATCATATGGTGTCCTCTGACCCCTTAGGACACCATATGACCCCTTAGGACACAATATGGTGTCCTTATGGGTCGTATAGTGTCCTAAGGGGTCATATGGTGTCTTATGACCCCTTAGGACACCATATGACCCCTTAGGACATAATATAGTGTCATTACGGGTCGTATGGTGTCCTAAGGGGTCATATGGTGTCTTATGACCCCTTAGAACACCATATGACCCCTTAGGACACAATATGGTGTCGTTTGGGTCGTATGGTGTCCTAAGGGGTCATATGGTGTCTTATGACCCCTTAGGACACCATATGACCCCTTAGGACACAATATGGTGTTGTTATGGGTCGTATGGTGTCCTAAGGGGTTATATGGTGTCCTATGACCCCTTAGGACACCATATGACCCCTTAGGTGTCGTTATGGGTTGTATGGTGTCATAAGGGGTCATATGGTGTCCTATGACCCCTTAGGACACCATATGACCCCTAGGACAAAATAGGGTGTCGTTATGGGTCGTATGGTGTCCTAAGGGGTCATATGGTGTCTTATGACCCCTTAAAACACCATATGACCCCTTAGGACATAATATGGTGTCGTTATGGGTCGTATGGACACCTAAGGGGTCATATGGTGTCCTATGGGGCCATAGGACACCATATGACACCTTAGGACACCATATGACCCCTTAGGACATAATATGGTGTTGTTATGGATCATATGGACACCTAAGGGGTCATATGGTGTCCTATGGGGCCATAGGACGCCATATGACCCCTTAGGTGTTGTATGGTGTCGTAAGGGGTCATATGGTGTCCTATGACCCCTTAGGACACCATATGACCCCCTAGGACACAATAGGGTGTCATTATGGGTCGTATGGTGTCCTAAGGGGTCATATGGTGTCTTATGACCCCTTAGGACACCATTTTACCCCTTAGGACACAATATGGTGTTGGTATGGGTCGTATGGTGTCCTAAGGGGTCATATGGTGTTCTATGACCCCTTAGGACACCATATGACCCCTTAGGACATAATATGGTGTTGTTATGGGTCATATGGACACCTAAGGGGTCATATGGTGTCCTATGGGGCCATAGGACACCATATGACCCCTTAGGTGTTGTTATGGGTCGTATGGTGTCGTAGGGGGTCATATGGTGTCCTATGACCACTTAGGACAAAATATGGTGTCGTTATGGGTCCTATGGTAACCTAAGAGGTCATATGGTGTCCTATTACCCCTTAGGACACCATATGACCCCTTAGGTGTTGTTAGGTGTCATTTTGTGTCCTAAGGGGTCATATGGTGTCCTATGACCCCTTAGGACCTAGAGAGAGGAGGGAGTGAGGAAAAAACTGAGGGAAAGAGGTGAGAGAGGGAATTAGATGGGTGTAAGGATGAAGAGGGAGATAGCTCGAGGGATAGGAGAATAAGGGAATTGTGAGAGCTAGAGAGGGGAGGGACAAAGAAGATTTTGTATCTATTCCACATTTGGCGCGTGCCAAATAGGGAGAGTGCCAAATGTGTACATAGAAACCCCCATCTCACCTCTCCCTTCTTTATCTCCCTTCCCTCGTAGTTCCATCTCTCTCTATCAACTAGATCTCATATTCTCTCTCTCCCCTTACCTCTTCTTGGGCTCTTAATTCTTATAGATACATACTCTTCTTTGTCCCTCCCCTTTCTAGCTCTCACAATTCCCTTATTCTGCTATCCCTCAAGCTATCTCCCTCTTCGTCCTTATTTGGCGCGTGCCAAATGTGGAATATGGACCACATTTGGCATGCGCCAAATGGAATATCCATTCATCACATTTGGCGCACGTCAAATAGGGCGAGCATTATATTTGGTGCACGCCAAATAGGGCACTCGCCATATTTGGCGAGCGCCAAATGGCCCGCTTTGGGAAACACCAAACCTATGGTTTGGATTTGCCTTGGGCATCCAACCCAAAGGTTTGGACGACGACCATTTCAGGCTAGAAATGTGTTTTTGTCAAAACATTGAAAATTTTGACATATTTTTGGTCGTGCTCTCCATCAGGTTTGCACGTGTTTCAATGAAGTTAAAAAAAAATACGATGGTAAAATTGAGCTCCCTCTTAGCTATCCAAAAATGTAATTTATTTCAAATTTTTATTTCATTAAGTCTTTCATCTATAATTTCTTTTGTTAGTGTGTCCGTTTTTTGTCAAAAACCAACATGCACTATTTTGGGTCTAGATTTTTACACGTTCATCAGATTTTGAAAAAAATTACATTTTTAGAAACTAGAGTCCATTCTACAAAAAAATTTTAAAAAAAAATTTGATTTTTGATTTGGTTTCAATGATTTTAGGTGGGAGCATGCTCAAATTTCTGTTTTTCAGGATGTGTCCACTTCAAAAATTAGTAAAAAATCAAATACCCATTAAAAAATTAGCTGAAAATTCTGGCATAAACTACAAGGTGTTAGTTAATTTCTCACCAAAGCGATTTTAAAAATTCAAAAAAAAAAAGTTAACATTTTAGGGGGGCCACAACAAATGCTATGTTATGTTTTTTGCATAAAAACAAGACCACTTTTTGTGGCCCCCCTTTTTGAAGCCCTTAATCTCCACCATTTTCAAAAAAAATTAGTAGTTTAGAAAGTAGACTTGAAGCACTCTGACTCTTGTTCTTGTTGCATCTTCAAATTTGGAGTGTAACTATCTTCAATTTGTCGTTGAAGTTTAGACTTTGTTGATTTCAGAAAAAAATGTGGCATCTTAAGACCCCCTTTTGGTACCACAACTTGGTGCACATACCAATATACTTGGATATCATTTTTGTCTATCATGTTTCTCCTCACTATGTGACATCTGTAGCTTACCTTTTGTGGGCTAATTTTCATTCATAAAGGTACTATTTCATGTGCAATCATGTACACTTGGGTAGAAACATAATAGCCTAATATGTAATTACTCTTGTCTATACACTAGGGGGAATTGATAGCTTAAAGCCATGTCACCTTAATAAGGATCCAATTTCTCTTTGTTGAGATGTATCTTTTATAAATATCCCCTTGCATAGAATTGTGTGTACTTCATTAGGTTATCCTCCTTGTTTGGAGGTTTGTATCCTTGTTTAGGACCTCTTCCTTGCTTGAAATTGTATATCTTTTATGATAATCTCTCCTTAGTGTTGAAAGAATGCATCCTTCATCAAGAATCCCCTCTCTTAGCTCTTGGGAAGGTGTGTATTCCTAGTAAGGATCTACTTCCCCTTTTAGTGTTAAAGATATTATCTTTCTTTTAAGATCTCATTTCTTTATGAAGGTACATATCCTTAGACAAATATCTCTCCCTCCCTCTTTGCCTTTCTTATAGTTATGTATCCTTGATAAGGATCCCTTTACTCTTGTTGCAATATTCTTCCTTTACAATAATCTCTTCCTTGCTTGAATATTTGTATCCTTTATAAGGATCTTCTTCGTAGCTTGGACACATGAAATTTGTTAAGGATGTCTCTTTGGTAATGAAGGTGTTTAACCTTGATATCATGGATCTCTACCTTCCTTAAGGTATCAACATGATAATATTTTGATATCTTAATGGGGGGCATAGACACCTCCTTATTTATTATTTGGTTCATTGATGTACCCCTTAAGTGGTAGTTTTGTTTTGCATAACACCCCTTGAGGCATGTTTATCTATCTATCTCTAGCAACTTTTGTAGCATATAACCTTTATTGTGATAATCTAGTATAATGTGACTTGGTAGTTTGATCCCTAAAGCATTGATGATCAATGGATCACCTATCATAACACAAATTACTAGCTAGTGGCATCCATATGACTCATCTTGATCATCTAGCATAGCACAAATTTATAGCTTTATCCTTGGATTAAACATTTTAAGCTTCTTAAGGCATTGGTCATCTAAAATACCACAACTTGTTAGCATGATAATTGATGTTGTTATGCTTTTTGAGGAATTAATCTTCTAGTATAGCGAGGCTTGCTAGTATGATTATTTTGTTGAAATACACAAATCACACAACATAATGCACCTTTTTTTAATTGGAATCCATGCCTGACATGGATCACCCAACATAATGCAACTTGTTGGCTATTAGAATTTATGTCTCACGCATGAATCACCCAACATAACACAACTTATTGGCCAAAAAATCCATGGATTTTCTATGGACCCCTAGCATAACACAACTTGCTAGTTGTTGGACCATGGACCCTCCTCTCTTATCTTCTAAAAAATTGGTGTGTGATCTTGCCTTTTTCTATAATTTCACATATTCTTTTGTAATAGCATTCTAATAATGATATTAGTGATTGAGATAGTCTTGATGTGGTGGTATCTTAAACTAGTTGACTTGACTTGTAGCCTTTTTTTTGGTACTAACACCTTTTGTGTCCTTTTGTTTGCCATGTTTGCCTTTTATTTTTCTTTGTCTTGTCTTGTATTTTCTTTATTTTGTGTATCCTTCTTTGGATTTTCTTGTGTGAACCGATAGGATCCTAAGATTGGGGCCTTGCTTCTCTCAACTTGGTCTCATATTATCCCTTGTATGTCTTTCTCTTAGATCCTTTCTCCAATTTTCCACAACTATGAGCATAAGTTCATACTCTCGCTAAAGTGGGGGCTAAATGTAGTGTTGTAAATTTTATCCCTTCACATTTTCATACTCCATTGGGGCCCATACTTTATTATTTTTTCTCCTTAATCATTTTAAGCCTATTTGGGCCCTATCCTATCTTATAATTTAATTATTAATCATACAATTTAATTATCATCAAATATTTAAATTAGGACTAGATCTAGCATCACAAACCCTGGCATTCATGATTCCCTTTTGGAGGCCCTATTTTGGTGGGACTTGAGCACCCAACACACCTGCCTTGTAAAAAATTCCTTAAATTATTGTCATTGCCAGTGTCAGTCTTCATAATTCGAATTTAATCTTGATTTTTATACTTGGCCATTTTATGTTACCCATTTATCAAAAGTATCTTGTGAATCCTATATAAAGCACACCTTCTACCATTAATAAGGTTTAACTCACAATTCAAGTGTGATCAAGCAAGCATTTCATATATGAGTATTCAACATATTGAGTAGTAAGCTACAACGCCCTACATTCAAGTAATGTTTTATGTTGATTATGTTTTATTGCTATGTTACTACATCAACACTTGCAAGACTTGTCTAAAGAGCATTAAATCACTACCTTTATGTGAAACTCCATGAGAGGTTTTCATACCTAAGGTATAATCATTTCATTTCAATAGCAATTGTTGTTTATCTTTTTTCCTATTGAGGACAAGCTCTAGTTTATATCATCATAACTCTATTATAGAGTCTGGGACATCAACATGGGGTTTGACTTATAGAAGCCCATGTACAACACAACCATTCTTCCCCATTTTCATGTGTGCAAGTTCAGATCTGGTAATAAAGTGTTATAGACAAGCAAAATAGATAATGGCAAACAATCCCAATTTTGAAAAGGCATAAATACCAAGACTAGGACACCCAACACAATTGTTTGAAACTTTTGAATTGGATTCATGGGAGACATGCTTATAGGACCTCCTAACTACATTTAGTATACTTCCTATTTCTTTGGACACCTCCAGGACTAGGAAACCCAACACACCAATCTTGCACTTTCAACTTCAGATTGTAGCTATAGGTGTTTTTTTGTATCATGTTTCCATATCTAAGCTACTGAAATGGTTTTTAATTTTGTAACATATTGTTATTGCTAAAAGTCATATTTTTCTATCATTTAGCTAAGTTCATTAACACACACTTCATAATCTCAAGTCCTTTGCAACAAAGGAACATAAACCCAAGTGTCCCACTCTCCTATCAGAATAGCAGTTGAACCTATTCTTGTTCCAATGATATGCTATGGAGATTTGAGATCTTAGTTTGCATCCATAGGCCTCAAGGATCTCATTTCCAATATATCACTAAGTATAGGTACTTGAATTAGAGATTGAAGAGGAGAGTCCTAACCTACTTAGAGTGCTTATCATGAAGATCCAAAGCCACCCACCCATCTTAGACAACAATTTGATTCTACATCACTAGGAGGGTTAAGACGCCATTATTAGATATTTAGATGAATATTATTTATTAATGTTTACCTTAAATAATTTGTTTTGGTAGTTGTCCTACTCTCACATAAGATTGAGACACATATCCATATCGTGTGTTCTCCTACTTTCTCATACGTATTAAAGGCAGTTGATCTTTTTTGTTGTTGATAGGATTGGTAGTTTGTTGCATTATATTGCATTGACCCACAGTCGATATACTACTTGTCTGTGGCTTGAGCATACCTTCTTTATCAGTTGTGAATTTCCTTCTTTATTTGCGGTGATTGATTTCATTCAGCATCTACCAAACCATCATACTATTCTCAACAGGCTGTGTTAATCATTGGCTCACGTTAGTTTTTGTTTAGAATGCGATATTGTGGAACTTGACAAAGGCATTCTTTGTATTGTATGAGGTATTGCAACTTCATTCTCATCGAGCAAGTTCGATATCATTGTCATCGTTTGGTAAGCTGACTTTTTTGGACCTGCGATATCAAATTGAAGTTGTATATTGGCAAAAATGTACTTGGTGCAGTTTTTACTGATCGCATTGTACTTTTTTTGGCTTGGGATATTGTGGTTGTCATTTACATCACTTAAGGTTTCCTCCAATGTGACGATTATTGGAGGTTAGATTTAAGAGTTTGGCATTTCTAAATTCTCGGCCAGATAATTCATGTTTTTAGGGTTTTTCCCTTCTCTACAGGCCAGTTTTAAATCATATATACTAAGCAACATATTAAGTCCAGTATCAATTGTGAGTGTTTAACATTTTTAAGTCTAGAAGTCAAAGCTTAGTGTGTCTGATTTAAGCCACTTGTTATGTACATGTACTTGGAGGTGGGTTCGTTTGTCGGTTTGAACATTGCACTAGGATCTTAATTCCATATTCATCATGCAATGTAGTGCTTAGTAGTTTATAAAGCTTGGACTCAATAAGGCTATTAAGAGTGCTCTCATAAGCTCTTTGACATGCATATATGTGGAAGCTTTGTTACTTTGAGCTTACGTGGCTTAGACCACTTATCACCTTATCATGCTCTCGCTCTTCTCTCAGAGGACTCATTTTCTCACCCCTACACAATCTTTTGGTCATGTGAGCCACCAGATATTAGCCCCCTGGTGCTTGGAAAGTGTTATTTAGAGGCCTTTTTTCAATTTTGCATCTTTTATAAATGGAGGCCAGTTTTTGCAAACCAAATATCGACATAAATATCTTTTCATCAACTTTGTGGTGGTTGAGGTAATTTTTAGATATATTGTTGTTTGATGTTGTTTTTAATCCATTGAAGTTCAATATTACTTTTGCTCCATTCTTGTGAACAAAAGGGTTGATTGATTACATTGTGAGGGAAAACTTGTTGCATTCTCTTGTTTCATTGTGTATTTGCCTAAAGTAGAGCTTCTAACTCTATATCATTATCATAAATGTAAATTTGATATGGAGATTTTGTTGTTGAAATTGCATTTGAAGCGAATAATATTTGGCCAAGATCCAAAACCCATGGGTGCTATAGAAAAGAGAAAATGGTTTGATCAAATAGATCAAGTTAGATTGCTACTCTCATTATGTCCATTTCTCCTGAATTGAGATATCATAATGTGTCTTGTAAAAGTCCCAATGATATTTGGACTACCTTAGAGAGTCTCTTTGGTAAGCCAGATAAATTGAGGAAATTTTGATTGCAGAATGAAATAATGAGTCATGATCCTAGACGTTTTGATAATATCTTCACCAAGCTTAATTCTCTCTTCACCAAGACTAATTCTCTCTTCACCAAGATTAATTCTCTCATATTGTGCAGTTGCCTAAATGAAAGGTTACAAAAGATGATGAACAATTGATTTATCTATTCTCTCTAATCTAGAACCTAATCATTCCACATTTTTTTTTGCATTTTATACTACTATGAATGTTCTTGATAGTGCACACAAAATGCCTTCTCTTGATGGTTTTGGTGCTCAACTCACAAGGGAACAAGAAAAGTTGGTATAAATGGGCACATTGACACCTTTGAGGTATCAAGCATTTCTTGTGAAAGATCTGTATCCAAAAGCTTCAAGTGACAAGGACAAGAAATAGAATAGGGATTCTAAGTCTAATGAGAGAGCTAGTGATTCTCCTTCCCATAATACTCTTGATTTTAAGACCTCTTCTAAAGAGGGATCATCACAAAAGAAGAAGATGAAATGTGCTTATTGCAAGAGATCAGGACATGATGAGCATAGGTATTATACTAAGAAGATTAATGAGCCTACACACCTTGAGAAGAACAACATTCCACTGCCCTTATCAGTGTCTCATTCTTCTTTTGATTCTCAATCAGCAATATCTTCATCTACATAGTTAGTGAACATAGGATTTGTAAATGGGATGAAATTTAAAGAACTCTTGGCCTCCACTATTCTTGAAAATTGGAGATGGCTTCTAGATTCAGGTGCATCCCATCATATGGCCTCTTCTTTAGATATGTTCTCTTCTTTTGAGCCTTGTAGTTCACCTAACATTTTGATGGGTAACAATACATATATGATTATTTGTGGGAAAGTTTCTATTGGTATGGGTGAGGGATCATTTAATGGTGTTCTTTGTGTACACTCCTTGAACACTAATCTCCTTTTGGTTTATCAAATTACTCATGGTGCACAAGGTAAGATAGTTTAGTTCACTCCTAATCATGTATACAATAGAGATATGGAGACTAGATATATTATTTCTATAGGAGTAGTGGATCAAGCATCTCACTTCTATTTTTTTTCTCATTTTTTTTCTTGATGATGATGTTCCTTCAACTAATATTCATGAACCATACTTATCAAGAGAAATTTGGTCTTTTGAATCTTTGTGTTCTTGAGACTAGTGTTGAGCTTCTTATTCCTCTTTCTCCATCTTCTTTAGATTTGGGTTCCACTCTTCAATAGGTTGATAATAGTGTTCCAAATCTTGCTTCATGGAATGAGTATCTAGCAAATATATTTTAGACTTGTTTTTGGAGTCTTATCTTGCAAATTTGAGAGACATACTTGAAGGGATTGGTCTCCTCTTTGATGAAAGTTTCAACATGGTTGTTGATACATCTACATTGTCTTTAGAGATTGACATAGACGAGTTTCCTCCTTCACTTTATTGGTCATATTTGTTGGTTGATTTGATCATGATTATGTGGTGCCTTATTCAAGCTTGAAGACTCTTACTCAGTTTTTAGATGCCACTATTTTGAGACTTCCTTCCTTCTTCACCCAATCAGATTTGGAGTCGCTACATCATTTGGTGGACTTTTTTCTTTCCAAGGGGAGATGTGTTTCTTGTAGGCATTGGATCATATTTTGTTTTTAGTTATACTTCATCAACATTGGAGCTTCTTCATTATCGAGGGATATTATGTCTCTCTTTTTCCCTCCCATGGGAGGATAATTGATTGCGTATACATGACGTATGTAGTCCTTGGGGGTATGATTGAGTCATCCATGCACCATCTTGTTTTTTTTATTTCTCTCTTTTGGAGATGAGTTTTCTCCCATGTGGTTTTCTCCCTTTCTCCATTTATGAGAGACTTCAATTCATTGTATTGCACTTGCATTGTACATGGGTACCTAACATGGTTTTGTAGCTGGAACCAAAATTGCATCTTGCTCATATTGCGTAATAATCTTCTCCCTATGTTGCTTTTAATGGGGGGTGGAGTAAATATGGATTTATCTATTTACCTACACTTAATTCTACTTAGGCAGCCAACATTAGATATTTAGGTGAATATTATTTATTAATGTTTACTTTGCATTTAATAATTTGTGTTAGTAGTTGTCGATAGTTGGATTCTACCTACTCTCATATAAGATTCATACAGACACACGTCCATATCATGTGTTTTCCTAATTTCTACCTTTTTCATTATAAGAAAGGATCATGTACACAATTTAACATCTCATCCTAATACAATTCATCTATTGGTGAAATAAGCTTTCTAATTTTCTCTTGTGAAGGTTATATTGCAAGTTGTAATAGATTGGCTTTGGGGTTTTTCTGATACATTTATTTTACTTGTTAACAAATGTATTTATGCCTTATATAACATTCATAGGTTCTCATGTGGTCAAGTATGAATCCATCTTGATCCACATTTGTTTTTTTTTTAATTTACATGTGAACTAATTAAATTAACATTGTATAGTATAAATATGTGGCAAGATTGAATATTATAACCACGAGTACTATTACAACAATTGGACCTCACACAACTACTAGCCCATCTCCACTAACTTTATTGGTTATATATCTTCTTGTATCCCTTTTTGCTACTTCCCACATTTTGTGGTTTATATTTATATTTTTGTATTTTTCATTAGCATTTTTATAATATAGATGACTTTAAAGGGGCAAAAGCATGGATTTATGTCACACTTTGGGCCAACGGAGGGTAGTCCACTCCTCGGTTGCGTGGTGCCAAAATGGCACTAGGAGTTCAGTTGAACTCCCTTAGTTGAAAAGCCACCATAAAAAAAAAAATCATTTTTTTTGAAATGTTGAAACTAAGGGTAGTTCAGCCGAACTGGCTGAACTATCCTATGTGGCCTTCTATGTGGCACCAAAAAGGCCACTTTTTGTGCATTTTTGCCAAATTCGACTTTTGGCTAATTTTTCATCAATTTGATTTTTTTTCAAAAAACAAAAAATACCCTTTTGCAAATCTCGAAGTCACGAATCTGGTCATATAATTTTTTTAATATTTTGATAATTGTGAATATTTTTTATTTATTAAACATTGTGAGTAGCTTTTTAAAGTAAAAAAAGAGGTTGATTCGAAATTAAAAAATAAATATTGAATAAAATTAAAAATAAATTTTCACTAGATGAGAGAATCTTCTTGAAAAGGGTATTTTTTGTTTTTGGCTAATGATAAATTTACTAGTCAAGAGGTGGGGCTGACCAAAAACTATCAAATTTAGCTATGTTGGAGTTCAAAATATTCTAATGAGAAAAATATATATCAAAAAAAAATTTTAAAAATTATTTAACACTACATATATATATTCTCTACTTGGAAAAAAAAATTAGAAAGAAATAAGTCCATTTTCATTTTCTTGTGTGGCGCCAACTAGAACCCCTGATTTTCAACATTTTTCAACAATGAAAAATCTGTCTTTGAAATTATTTAAAAAATATCAATTTTTTTCCTAAAAAATATTAAAATAACAAACATAAATTTCATTAATATTTCTACAATTGATCATTTTACATAATTACAAAATTCAATTTAGAAATGTCACTTTTCTGCGATCAAATTTAAATAGTTTTAGTTCTGCTGGTCGGTGTTGTTGACGTGTTTTTTATGACAACGTCAAACACAGAATAAAGTTGCCTAATGGTCACTTCACTCTCTCTTGATCAAAGTGCGATTGTATGCTAAGATTGCAAGAAGTTCAAATAATCAACTCCAAGGTTCCTTCAATGCGTGGACGTGACTCAGTTGGCTGATGTGTTTGCTGGTAATCCAAGGGGCCTTACGTTTGCATCATTCTTTCACTTCTTTGTTGTGGCTGGAACTCCATCATCGGATATGGAAATTTTGCGATGTTGCTGCTTCGAATGAACTAAAATGAATTGAAAGTAAAGGGGAAAAGGGTTTAGAAGGATCTAAATCTACTCCTAAGGGCAGTGATAACAATGAATAGTGCTTTGGTGGACAAATTCCAAATAAACCAAGCTCTGCTTCACCAAGATCAACTACAACTCCGCAAGAACTAGTGCAATCTTCTGGGGATGCTAGAGGATTTTCAAATCGAGAAAGTACATTTGAATACCCAAAAATGGCACAATCCAAACGACTATCCACAATCAAACTTAGCACAAATTTAGGGGGCTCAGACTAACTTTACACTGCAACTTACAATCAGCAAGATGCAAAAAGTATGAACCATGGAAATTCATCAAACACCATTACATTCTCCATTGAAATCAAAGAACTTTACTATTTATAATCTAAGTGAGGAAGGTGAAACCATGCAAGTTTTGAAAAAATAATTGAAGTGGACACCATCAGAGAACAATGTTTCACTATTATTTTCTCAAAAAAACTTGTCGCAAAAATTTCATACAAAGCTCCCTCCTTTACAAATGAGGGGGGGTCACCCCTTATATAGGCTTCAAGCCCTGGCTACATGCAAAACACTAATTAGGGTTTGCCCAAAAGATTCTCCACACATGATGCAACAAGGTGGGAATCTCCAATTAATAACCCATCATGCCCATATACAATTAATTCAAAAGTACCCAAAATAGCATCCATTGTGCATTAAATGCACCACCTCCTTCAAATTTTCCCAACATGCATTGAATATTCATCCATGCAAAAATCACCCCACTATGTCATAAATGATCCATCATTTCCACATGCGGCGACTGCATGCAAAAGGAATCTGCCATAAATTCATCATGCAATGACCGGGTCGCCATTTGGTCAAATATTTTGGTAATGAATGCGCCACTCTATTGCCACGTGTTTAATAGATCCTCGCCATGCAAGTCGACCCCGCCGTCGTATATCCGCTCTTACACATCTGAAATTGTTGGAGAGGGAAAATTTGATTCAGGAAGAATTTTCTTGAAGTCTCTTCAACTTTCCTTGCTCAGAGAAGGTTTTTTATCAATTCTACACATTTCCTATTTTTTAGGAAAATTTCCAAATTAGGGTTCCGCGGTCCAAGAGAGAGAAAATTCTCCTACGAAACCAAATCTGTAAAACTTTTGAAATTTGGATGTGATTTGATGCTCGAGCATGGATTTTTCAAATTTTTCCCTAGAGGGGAAATTTCTTGTTCAGCTCATCCCTGATTCCTTCCTTGCCTTAGAAATTGTATGTTCAATTCATCCTTGGGTGTATTTCTTCCTTGCTTGGAATTTTGTCCCGAAGGAAAGAATTTCCAATACTTAGCCAAATTTTTATCTTTCCTGGAATTCTGTCCTTAAGGAAGGAATTTCCAACACTTAGCCAAATTTTCACATTTCCAAGAATTCCGTCGTGAAGGAAATTCCAACACTTAGCCAAATTTTCACGTTTTTCAGGAACTTTGTCATGAAGGAAGGAATTTCCAACACTTAGTCAATTTTTCACCTTTCCTGGAATTATGTCCTGAAGGAAGGAATTTCCATTACTTTGTGAATTGTCCATGTCTCTTTTTCAACATCCCTATTTTTTAGGGATCCTCCTAAAATTTAGGAGCCAGGTTCATTGGATGAAGAATTTCACCCCGATTTTGAATCTATAAAATTTTCCACATTTGGTCGGGATTTGGTGTCTAAAAATAGGATAATCAAAAATTCGCTCGAGGGGAATTCTGCTTTTTATTCCTCCTTGACTCCTTGGATTATGTGCCTTAGGCAAAATTTCAATTTTTAGCTTGGGTGAAATTTTCACCATGCCAAGGATTCATGAATTTTCCTTCTGTGAATGGCTTTCTCAATTCAGCGCCCCAGCCCTGACCTGGCGCATTTTCAACATGTCCATGGAGAGGTGGATTTTTCCACTTGTGAATTCATTCGTCAATTCAGTGCCCCAGCCCAGGCCTCGGCGCATTTTGGCCATGTCCATGGAGAGGTGGATTTTTGCACTTGTGAATGCCTTCATCAATTCAGCGCCCCAGCCCAAACCTAGGCACATTTTGGCCATGTTCATGGATTCATGGATTTTTCCATCATTTTAGGCTCTTTGTTAGGATATATATATGAAATATAACATTTAAGTATAAGTGGATACTTTAAGTTATATTTCATA